>NC_061511.1:6437031-6538478 GCF_022539505.1 Lolium rigidum | reverse complement strand
GACGTATCATAGAGTGTCTCTATAGGTGTTTTTAGTGCTTGCGCGCTGCCGCTTAACCCCACCATATTGCCTATGATGTTCCTCTTGCATCCTCTAAGTCCCCTGCGTGCCTCAAGTACAAAGGACGACTGGTTGACGAATGCTTATACGTCTTGAAGTCTTGTTAAGTACGAACCCGTACTTATTGCTCGCTTCTACGGGACATAACCAGGCAGGTATGAAGATATGTTCGATGAAGGCGACGCTAGCAAGGTTACCCTTCCGGCTTGGCACAGGCGGGGTTATGGACGCCATCGGTTATCTTGAGGACTCTTAGTCCAATTTGTATCTTGTCCGTACTCGGACGTATTTGATCTTCTGTATGATTTGGATCTTTGTATTGTATATTTGTATCTTGACTCGTTGGAGTCGTTGTTGTAATATATATGTACCTTGTGGGCTCTATTGTAATCATGTTGTAATGTTACCGCTCGTGTTAATTCCTCTGGCATCACGTGTGTGATTCGTCGTGCACGTCGTGTCGGAGGGCGTCTCTGAATCGATATCGTGCGGATTTCGGCGGGATCGCTGGAATCCTCAGGATACCGGTTCCGGGGCGTCACATCAATCTCACCGGCTTGCTGTAAACAAAGGATTAGATGTATAGTGTGGATGATGATGGTTGTTTGCGAAGAACGATGAACGAACGAAGTTTGCGATGAGATTGTATTTCAGATGTAAAGAATTGGATCGGGGTCCACAGTTCACTAGTTCCCATAAGATAAACAGATGTTGGGTGAACAAATTACAGTTGGGCAATTGACAAATAAAGAAGGCATAACAATGAACATACATATATCATGATGAGTACTATGAGATTTAATCAGGGCATTATGACAAAATACATAGACCGCTATCCAGCATGCATCTATGCCTAAAAAGTCCACCTTCAGAGTTATCATCCGAACCCCTTCCAGTATTAAGTTGCAAACAACAGACAATTGCATTAAGTATGGTGCGTAATGTAATCAACACAAATATCCTTAGACAAAGCATCGATGTTTTATCCCTAGTGGCAACGAGCACATCCACAACCTTAGAACTTTCTTCACCTGTCCCAGATTCAATGGAGGCATGAACCCACTATCAAGCATAAATACTCCCTCTTGGAGTCACAAGTATCAACTTGGCCGCGAGCCTCTACTAGCAACGGAGAGCATGCAAGAACATAAACAACATATATGATAGATTGATAATCAACTTGGCATAGTATTCAATATTCATCGGATCCCAACAAACACAACATGTAGCATTACAAATAGATGATCTTGATCATGATAGGCAGCTCACAAGATCTAACATGATAGCACAATGAGGAGAAGAGAACCATCTAGCTACTGCTATGGACCCATAGTCCAGGGTGGACTACTCACACATCGATCCGGAGGCGATCATGGCGATGAAGAGACCTCCGAGGAGATGATTCCCTCTCCGGCAGGGTGCCGGAGGCGATCTCCTGAATCCCCCGAGATGGGATTGGCGGCGGCGGTGTCTCCGGAAGGTTTTCCGTATCGTGGCTCTCGGCATCGGGGTTTTCGCGACGAAGGCTTTAAGTAGGCGGAAGGGTAGAGTCGGGGGCGTCACGGGGGCCCCACACGCTAGGGCCGCGCGGCCAGGGCCTGGGCCGCGCCGCCCTAGTGTGGCGTCGCCTCGTGGCCCCACTTCGTATCTCCTCCGGTCTTCTGGAAGCTTCGTGGAAAAATAAGCCCCTGGGCGTTGATTTCGTCCAATTCCGAGAATATTTCCTTACTAGGATTTCTGAAACCAAAAACAGCATAAAACAGACAATCGGCTCTTCGGCATCTCGTCAATAGGTTAGTGCCGAAAAATGCATAATAATGACATATAATGTGTATAAAACATGTGAGTATCATCATAAAAGTAGCATGGAACATAAGAAATTATAGATACGTTTGAGACGTATCAAGCATCCCCAAGCTTAGTTCCTACTCGCCCTCGAGTAGGTAAACGATAGCAAAGATAATTTCTCGAAGTGACATGCTATCATAATCTTGATCAATACTATTGTAAAGCATATGAGATGAATGCAGCGATTCGAAGCAATGGTGAAGACAATGAGTAAACAAATGAATCATATAGCAAAGACTTTTCATGAATAATACTTTCAAGACAAGTATCAATAAGACTTGCATAAGAGTTACTCATAAAGCAATAAATTCAAAGTAGAAAGCTTTGAAGCAACACAAAGGAAGATATAAGTTTCAGCAGTTGCTTTCAACTTCAACATATTTATCTCATGGATAATTGTCAACACAAAGTAATATAACAAGTGCAATAGGTAAACATGTAGGAATCAATGCACACAGTTCACACAAGTGTTTGCTTCTAAGATAGAAAGAATGGGTAAACTGACTCAACAATAAAGTAGAAGATAGGCCCTTCGCAGAGGGAAATATGGATTACTATTTTTGTGCTAGAGCTTTTCATTTTGAAAACATAGAAACAATTTTGTCAACGGTAGTAATAAAGCATATGTGTTATGTATAAGACATCCTATAAGTTGCAAGCCTCATGCATAGTATACCAATAGTGCTCGCACCTTGTCCTAATTAGCTTGGATTAACATGGATTATCACTGCATAACATATGTTTCAACCAAGTGTCACAAAGGGGTACCTCTATGCCTCCTGTACAAAGGTCTAAGGAGAAAGCTCGCATTGGATTTCTCGGTTTTGGTTATTCTCAACTTAGACATCCATACCGGGACAATATAGACAACAGATAATGGACTCCTCTTTAATGCATAAGCATTCAACAACAGTTAAAATTCTCATAAGAGATTGAGGATTAATTGTCCAAAGCTGAAACTTCCACCATGGATCATGGCTTTAGTTAGCGGCCCAATGTTCTTCTCTAACAATATGCATACTCAAACCATTTGATCATGAAAATCTCCCTTACTTCAGACAAGACGAACATGCATAGCAACTCACATGATATTCAACAAAGGTAAAAGTTGATGGCGTTCCCAGAAACATGGTTACCGCTCAACAAGCAACTTATTAAGAAATAAGACACATAAGTACATATTCTTCACCACAATAGTTTTTAAGGCTATTTTTCCCATGAGCTATATATTGCAAAGACAAAGGATAGAATTTTAAAGGTAGCACTCAAATAATTTACTTTGGAATGGCGGAGAAATACCATGTAGTAGGTAGGTATGGTGGACACAAATGGGATAGTGTTTGGCTCAAGGATTTGGATGCACGAGAAGAATTCCTCTCAATACAAGGCTAGGCTAGCAAGGTTGTTTGAAGCAAACTCAAGTATGAAACGGTGCAGCAAGACTCACATATGAACATATTGTAAGTATTATAAGACTTTACATTGTCTCCTTGTTGTTCAAACTCCTTAACCAGAAAATATCTAGACTCTAGAGATCAATCATGCAAACCAAAGTTTAACAAGCTCTATGTAGTTCTTCATTAATGGGTACAAAGTACATGATGCAAGAGCTTAAACATGATCTATATGAGCACAACAATTGCCAAGTATCAAATTATTCAAGACATTATACCATTTACCACATGCGGCATTTTCCGTTTCCAACCATATAACAATGAATGAAATAGTTCAACTTCCGCAACGAACATTAAAGATAAAGCTAAGAACATATGTGTTCATACGAAACAACGGAGCGTGCCTCTCTCCCAAACAAAGAATGCTAGGATCCGATTTTATTCAAACAAAAACAAAAACAAAAGCAAACAGACGCTCCAAGTAAAGCACATAAGATGTGACAGAATAAAAATATAGTTTCACTAGAGGTGACCTGATAAGTTGTCGATGAAGAAGGGATGCCTTGGGCATCCCCAAGCTTAGATGCTTGAGTCTTCTTAAAATATGCAGGGATGAACCACGGGGGCATCCCCAAGCTTAGACTTTTCACTCTTCTTGATCATATTGTATCATCCTCCTCTCTTGACCCTTGAAAACTTCCTCCACACCAAACTCGAAACAATCTCATTAGAGGGTCAGTGCATAATTCATATATTCAGAGGTGACATAATCATTCTTAACACTTCTGGACATTGCACAAAGCTACTGAAAGTAAATGGAACAAAGAAATCCATCAAACATAGCAAAACATGCAATGCGAAATAAAAGGCAGAATCTGTCAAAACAGAACAGTCCGTAAAGACGAATTTTTTAGAGGCACCAGACTTGCTCAGATGAAAATTCCCAAATTGAATGAAAGTTGCGTACATATCTGAGGATCACGCATGTAAATTGGCAGATTTTTCTGAGTTACCTACAGAGACTACTGCTCAAATTCGTGACAGCAAGAAATCTGTTTCTGCGCAGCAATCCAAATCTAGTATTGACTTTACTATCAAAGACTTTACTTGGCACAACAATGCAATAAAAGAAACATAAAGAGAAGTTGCTACAGTAATAACAACTTCCAGGACTCAAATATAAAATAAAAGTGCAGAAGTAAAATAGTGGGTTGTCTCCCATAAACGCTTTTCTTTAACGCCTTTCAGCTAGGCGCAGAAAGTGTGAATCAAGTATTATCAAGAGACGAAGCATCAACATCATAATTTGTTCTAATAATAGAATCATAAGATAACTTCATTCTCTTTCTAGGGAAGTGTTCCATACCTTTCTTGAGAGGAAATTGATATTTAATATTACCTTCCTTCATATCAATGGTAGCACCAACAGTTAGAAGAAAAGGTCTTCCCAATATAATGGGACAAGATGCATTGCATTCAATATCCAAGACAACAAAATCAACGGGGACAAGGTTATTGTTAACCATAATGCGAACATTATCAATCCTCCCCAAAGGTTTCTTTATAGCATTATCAGCAAGATTAACATCCAAATAACAGTTTCTCAATGATGGCAAGTCAAGCATATCATAAATTTTCTTAGGCATAACAGAAATACTTGCACCAAGATCACATAAAGCATTACAATCAAAATCATTGACCCTCTGATACGTCTCCAACGTATCGATAATTTCTTGTGTTCCATGCCACATTATTGATGTTATCTACATGTTTTATGCACACTTTATGTCATATTCGTGCATTTTCTGGAACTAACCTATTAACAAGATGCCGAAGTGCCGATTGTCTGTTTTCTGCTGTTTTTGGTTTCGAAATCCTAGTAAAGAAATATTCTCGGAATTGGACGAAATAAAAGCCCAGAGGCCTATTTTCTCACGAAGCTTCCAGAAGTCCGAAGACGAAACGAAGTGGGGCCACAGGGGAGCCAAACCCTAGGGCGGCGCCCCCCCCCTGGCCGCGCCGCCCTGTCATCTGGGGCCCCTGTGCCCCCTCTCGACTTGCCCTTCCGCCTACTTAAAGCCTCCGTGACGAAACTTCCAGTACCGAGAGCCACGATACGGAAAACCTTCCGAGACGCCGTCGCCGCCGATCCCATCTCGGGGGATCCCGGAGATCGCCTCCCGGCACCTCGCCGGAGAGGGGAATCATCTCCCGGAGGACTCTACACCGCCATGGTCGCCTCCGGAGTGATGAGTGAGTAGTCTACCCCTGGACTATGGGTCCATAGCGGTAGCTAGATGGTTGTCTTCTCCCCATTGTGCTATCATTGTCGGATCTTGTGAGCTGCCTATCATGATCAAGATCATCTATATGTAATTCTATATGTTGCGTTTGTTGGGATCCGATGAATAGAGAATACTTGTTATGTTGATTATCAAAGTTATGCTTATGTGTTGTTTATGATCTTGCATGCTCTCCGTTACTAGTAGATGCTCTGGCCAAGTAGATGCTTTTAACTCCAAGAGGGAGTACTTATGCTCGATAGTGGGTTCATGCCCGCATTGACACCTGGGACGGTGACGTAAAGTTCTAAGGTTGTGTTGTGTTGTTGCCACTAGGGATAAAACATTGA
Organism: Lolium rigidum; assembly: GCF_022539505.1. Classification (NCBI taxonomy): domain Eukaryota; kingdom Viridiplantae; phylum Streptophyta; class Magnoliopsida; order Poales; family Poaceae; genus Lolium; species Lolium rigidum. The sequence continues at coordinate 6,532,544 of NC_061511.1, read as the reverse complement.
TGCTATGTCTAAGGATGTAGTTGTTGATTACATTACGCACCATACTTAATGCAATTGTCCGTTGTTAGCAACTTAATACTGGAGGGGTTCGGATGATAACTCTGAAGGTGGACTTTTTAGGCATAGATGCGGTTGGATGGCGGTCTATGTACTTTGTCGTAATGCCCAATTAAATCTCACTATACTCATCATGATATGTATGTGCATTGTCATGCTCTCTTTATTTGTCAATTGCCCAACCGTAATTTGTTCACCCAACATGCTTGTTCGTCTTATGGGAGAGACACCTCTAGTGAACTGTGGACCCCGGTCCAATTCTCTTTCTTGAAATACAATCTCATCGCAATACTTGTTTTTACGAGTTTTCTCCGCAAACAATCATCTTCCGGCACAATACGGTTAATCCTTTGTTACAGCAAGCCGGTGAGATTGACAACCTCACCGTTTCGTTGGGGCAAAGTACTTTGGTTGTGTTGTGCAGGTTCCACGTTGGCGCCGAATCTCCGGTGTTGCGCCGCACTACATCCCGCCGCCATCAACCTTCAACGTGCTTCTTGGCTCCTCCTGGTTCGATAAACCTTGGTTTCTTTCCGAGGGAAAACTTGCTGCTGTGCTCATCATACCTTCCTCTTGGGGTTGCCCAACGAACGTGTGAAATACACGCCATCAAGCATATTTTCCGGCGCCGTTGTCGGGGAGATCAAGACACGCTGCAAGGGAGTCTCCACTTCTCAATCTCTTTACTTTGTTTTTGTCTTGCTTTATTTTATTTACTACTTTGTTTGCTGCACTAAATCAAAATACAAAAAAATTAGTTGCTAGTTTTACTTTATTTGCTATCTTGTTTGCTATATCGAAAACACAAAAAAATTAGTTTACTTGCATTTACTTTATCTAGTTTGCTTTATTTACTATTGCTAAAATGGCCAACCCTGAAAATACTAAGTTGTGTGACTTCACTAGCACAAATAATAATGATTTCTTATGCACACCTATTGCTCCACCTGCTACTACAGCAGAATTCTTTGAAATTAAACCTGCTTTACTGAATCTTGTTATGAAAGATCAATTTTCTGGAGTTAGTTCTGATGATGCTGCTGCCCATCTTAATAATTTTGTTGAACTATGCGAAATGCAAAAATATAAAGATGTAGATGGTGATATTATTAAACTAAAATTGTTCTCTTTCTCATTAAGAGGAAGAGCTAAAGATTGGTTGCTATCTCTGCCTAAGAATAGTATTGATTCATGGACTAAATGCAAGGATGCTTTTATTGGTAGATATTATCCCCCTGCTAAAATTATATCTTTGAGGAGTAGCATAATGAATTTTAAACAATTAGATACTGAACATGTTGCTCAAGCTTGGGAAAGAATGAAATCTCTCGGTTAAAAATTGCCCAACCCATGGACTGACTACTTGGATGATCATCCAAACCTTCTATGCGAGGACTAAATTTTTCTTCGCGGAATTTATTGGATTCAGCTGTTGGAGGTACCTTTATGTCCATCACTCTTGGTGAAGCAACAAAGCTTCTTGATAATATGATGATCAACTACTCTGAATGGCACACGGAAAGAGCTCCACAAGGTAAGAAGGTAAATTCTGTTGAGGAATCCTCTTCCTTGAATGATAAGGTTGATGCTATTATGTCTATGCTTGTGAATGATAGGACTAATGTTGATCCTAATAATGTTCCATTAGCTTCATTGGTTGCACAAGAAGAACATGTTGATGTAAACTTCATTAAAAATAATAATTTCAACAACAATGCTTACGGAACAATTCTAGTAACAACTATAGGCCATATCCTTATAATAATGGCAACGGTTATGCTAATTCTTATGGGAATTCTTACAACAATAATAGGAATACACCCCTGGACTTGAAGCCATGCTTAAAGAATTTATTAGTACACAAACTGCCTTTAACAAATCTGTTGAGGAAAAGCTCAATAAAATTGATATTCTTGTTTCTAGAGTTGATAGTCTTGCCTCGATGTTGATCTTTTGAAATCGAAAGTTATGCCTAATAGGGATATTGAAAATAAAATTGTTACTACAGCAAATGCCTTCCAAGTTAGAATTAATGAGAATATAAGATTAATGGCTGAATCTGCGTGCTAGGTGGGATAGAGAAGAAAATGAAAAACTAGCTAAAGAGAAAAATGTAGCTAAAGTTTGGACTATTACCACCACTAGTAATGCTAATGCTACACATGTTGCTGCACCTCCTACTCATACTAATAAAAGAATTGGTGTTAGCAATGTTTCCACTTCTAATGCAAAGCGCGAAAAATCGCTCGAAACTGCTAAAGCTACTGAAACTGCTCGTGATAAAGCTCGCTGAAATTTTTTCCAACATTGGGGATGATGATCCCATTGCTTTAGATTATAATGGTTTGAATTTTGATGATTGCCACATCTCTGAAGTTATAAAGTTCTTGCAAAAACTTGCTAAAAGTCCTAATGCTAGTGCTATAAATTTGGCTTTCACGCATCATATTACAAATGCTCTCATAAAAGCTAGAGAAGAGAAACTAGAGCGCGAAGCCTCTATTCCTAAAAAGCTAGAAGATGGTTGGGAGCCCATCATTAAGATGAAGGTTAAAGATTTTGATTGTAATGCTTTATGTGATCTTGGTGCAAGTATTTCTGTTATGCCTAAGAAAATTTATAATATGCTTGACTTGCCACCATTGAAAAATTGTTATTTGGATGTTAATCTTGCTGATCATTCTACAAAGAAACCTTTGGGTAAAGTTGATAATGTTCGCATTACCGTTAACAATAATCTTGTTCCCGTTGATTTTGTTGTCTTGGATATTGAGTGCAATGCATCTTGTCCAATCATATTGGGAAGACCTTTTCTTCGAACTGTTGGTGCTATTATTGATATGAGGGAAGGTAATATAAAATATCAATTTCCTCTCAAGAAAGGTATGGAACACTTCCCTAGAAAGAGAATGAAGGTACCTTATGATTCTATCATTAGAACAAATTACGACATTGATGCTTCATCTCTCGATGTTACTTGAGTTACACTTTCTGCGCCTAGCTGAAAGGCGTTAAAGAAAAGCGCTTATGGGAGACAACCCATGTTTTCACCTACAGTACTTTTTTTTTATTTTGTGTCTTGGAAGTTGTTTACTACTGTAGCAACCTCTCCTTATCTTAGTTTTGAGTTTTGTTGTGCCAAGTTAAGCCGTTGATAGAAAAGTAAGTACTAGATTTGGATTACTCGCGCGAAACAGATTTCTTTGCTGTCACGAATCTGGGTCTAATTCTCTGTAGGTAACTCAGAAAATTATGCCAATTTACGTGAGTGATCCTCAGATATGTACGCAACTTTCATTCAATTTGAGAATTTTCGTTTGAGCAAGTCTGGTGCCATTTTAAAATTCGTCAATACGAACTGTTCTGTTTTGACAGATTCTGCCTTTTATTTCGCATTGCCTCTTTCGCTATGTTGGATGAATTTCTTTGATCCACTAATGTACAGTAGCATTATGCAATGTCCAGAAGTGTTAAGAATGATTGTGTCACCTCTGAATATGTCAATTTATATTGTGCACTAACCCTCTAATGAGTTGTTTCGAGTTTGGTGTGGAGGAAGTTTTCAAGGATCAAGAGAGGAGTATGATGCAACATGATCAAGGAGAGTGAAAGCTCTAAGCTTGGGGATGCACCCGGTGGTTCACCCCTGCATATATCAAGAAGACTCAAGCGTCTAAGCTTGGGGATGCCCAAGGCATCCCCTTCTTCATCGACAAATTATCGAGTTCCTCCCCGAAACTATATTTTTATTCGGCCACATCTTATGTGCTTTTTCTTGGAGCGTCGGTTTGTTTTTGTTTTTGTTTTGTTTGAATAAAATGGATCCTAGCATTCACTTTATGGGAGAGATACACACTCCGCTGTAGCATATGGACAAATATGTCCTTGGTTTCTACTCATAGTATTCATGGCGAAGTTTCTCCTTCGTTAAATTGTTATATGGTTGGAATTGGAAAATGATACATGTAGTAATTGCTATAAATGTCTTGGGTAATGTGATACTTGGCAATTGTTGTGCTCATGTTTAAGCTCTTGCATCATATACTTTGCACCTATTAGTGAAGAATACATAGAGCATGCTAAAATTTGGTTTGCATAATTGATCTCTCTAAGGTCTAGATAATTTCTAGTATTGAGTTTGAACAACAAGGAAGACGGTGTAGAGTCTTATAATGTTTACAATATGTCTTTTATGTGAGTTTTGCTGTACAGTTCATCCTTGTGTTTGTTTCAAATAGCCTTGCTAGCCTAAACCTTGTATCGAGAGGGAATACTTCTCATGCATCCAAAATACTTGAGCCAACCACTATGCCATTTGTGTCCACCATACCTACCTATACTACATGGTATTTTCCCGCCATTCCAAAGTAAATTGCTTGAGTGCTACCTTTAAAATTCCATCATTCACCTTTGCAATATATAGCTCATGGGACAAATAGCTTAAAAACTATTGTGATATTGAATATGTAATTATGCACTTTATCTCTTATTAAGTTGCTTGTTGTGCGATAACCATGTTTACTTGTGGAACGCCATCAACTCATTGTTGAATTTCATGTGAGTTGCTATGCATGTTCGTCTTGTCTGAAGTAAGGGCGATCTACATTGAGTTGAATGGTTTGAGCATGCATATTGTGAGAGAAGAACATTGGGCCGCTAACTAAAGCCATGATTCATGGTGGAAGTTTCAGTTTTGGACAAATATCCTCAAATCTCTAATGAGAAAAGAATTAATTGTTGTCAAATGCTTAAAGCATTAAAAGAGGAGTCCATTATCTGTTGTCTATGTTGTCCCGGTATGGATGTCTAAGTTGAGAATAATCAAAAGCGAGAAATCCAAATGCGAGCTTTCTCCTTAGACCTTTGTACAGGCGGCATAGAGGTACCCCTTTGTGAAACTTGGTTAAAGCATATGTATTGCGGTGATAATCCAGGTAGTCCAAGCTAATTAGGACAAGGTGCGGGCACTAGTGGTACACTATGCATGAGGCTTGCAACTTATAAGATATAATTTACATAATGCATATGCTTTATTACTACCGTTGACAAAATTGTTTCATGTTTTCAAAATCAAAGCTCTAGCACAAATATAGCAATCGATGTTTTTCCTCTATGAGGACCATTCTTTTACTTTCAATGTTGAGTCAGTTCACCTATTTCTCTCCACCTCAAGAAGCAAACACTTGTGTGAACTGTGCATTGATTCCTACATACTTGCTTATTGCACTTATTATATTACTCTATGTTGACAATATCCATGAGATATATATGTTACAAGTTGAAAGCAACCGCTGAAACTTAATCTTCTTTTGTGTTGCTTCAATACCTTTACTTTGAATTATTGCTTTATGAGTTAACTCTTATGCAAGACTTATTGATGCTTGTCTTGAAGTGCTATTCATGAAAAGTCTTTGCTTTATGATACACTTGTTTACTCATGTCATACACATTGTTTTGATCGCTGCATTCTCTACATATGCTTTACAAATAGTATGATCAAGTTTATGATGGCATGTCACTCCAGAAATTATCTTTGTTATCGTTTTACTCGCTCGGGACGAGCGGAACTAAGCTTGGGGATGCTGATACGTCTCCAACGTATCGATAATTTCTTGTGTTCCATGCCACATTATTGATGTTATCTACATGTTTTATGCACACTTTATGTCATATTCGTGCATTTTCCGGAACTAACCTATTAACAAGATGCCGAAGTGCCGCTTCTTGTTTTCTGCTGTTTTTGGTTTCAGAAATCCTAGTAAAGAAATATTCTCGGAATTGGACGAAATAAAAGCCCGGAGGCCTATTTTCTCACGAAGCTTCCGAAGTCCGAAGACGAAACGAAGTGGGGCCACAGGGAGCCAAACCCTAGGGCGGCGCGCCCCCCCTTGGCCGCGCCGCCCTGTCATCCGGGTCCCCCGTGCCCCCTCTCGACTTGCCCTTCCGCCTACTTAAAGCCTCCGTGACGAAACTTCCAGTACCGAGAGCCACGATACGGAAAACCTCATCGAGACGCCGTCGCCGCCGATCCCATCTCGGGGATCCTCGGAGATCGCCTCCGGCACCCTGCCGGAGAGGGGAATCATCTCCCGGAGGACTCTACACCGCCATGGTCGCCTCCGGAGTGATGAGTGAGTAGTCTACCCCTGGACTATGGGTCCATAGCAGTAGCTAGATGGTTGTCTTCTCCCCATTGTGCTATCATTGTCGGATCTTGTGAGCTGCCTATCATGATCAAGATCATCTATATGTAATTCTATATGTTGCGTTTGTTGGGATCCGATGAATAGAGAATACTTGTTATGTTGATTATCAAAGTTATGCTTATGTGTTGTTTATGATCTTGCATGCTCTCCGTTACTAGTAGATGCTCCGGCCAAGTAGATGCTTTTAACTCCAAGAGGGAGTACTTATGCTCGATAGTGGGTTCATGCCCGCATTGACACCTGGGACAATGTGACGTAAAGTTCTAAGGTTGTGTTGTGTCTGTTGCCACTAGGGATAAAACATTGATGCTATGTCTAAGGATGTAGTTGTTGATTACATTACGCACCATACTTAATGCAATTGTCTGTTGTTAGCAACTTAATACTGGAGGGGGTTCGGATGATAACCTGAAGGTGGACTTTTTAGGCATAGATGCAGTTGGATGGCGGTCTATGTACTTTGTCGTAATGCCCAATTAAATCTCACTATACTCATCATGATATGTATGTGCATTGTCATGCTCTCTTTATTTGTCAATTGCCCAACCGTAATTTGTTCACCCAACATGCTGTTCGTCTTATGGGAGAGACACCTCTAGTGAACTGTGGACCCCGGTCCAATTCTCTTTACTCGAAATACAATCTACTGCAATACTTGTTTTTACAGCTTTTCTCGCAAACAATCATCTTCCACACAATACGGTTAATCCTTTGTTACAGACAAGCCGGTGAGATTGACAACCTCACTCGTTTCGTTGGGGCAAAGTACTTTGGTTGTGTTGTGCAGGTTCCACGTTGGCGCCGGAATCTCCGGTGTTGCGCCGCACTACATCCCGCCGCCATCAACCTTCAACGTGCTTCTTGGCTCCTCCTGGTTCGATAAACCTTGGTTTCTTTCTGAGGGAAAACTTGCTGCTGTGCTCATCATACCTTCCTCTTGGGGTTGCCCAACGAACGTGTGAAATACACGCCATCACCCTCATCTTAATGATAGGCTCCCAACCATCTTCTAACTTCCTAGGAATAGAGGTTTCAAGTTTTAGTTTCTCTTCTCTAGATTTTATGAGAGCATTTGTAATATGTTTTGTAAAGGCCAAATTTATAGCACTAGCATTGAGACTTTTAGCAAGTTTTTGAAAGAACTTTATAACTTCAGAGATGTGACAATCATCAAAATCTAAACCATTATGATCTACAGCAATGGGATCATTGTCCCCAATATTTTGAAAAAATTCAGCAGTTTTATCACAAGCAGTTTCAGCAGTTTCAGGAAATTTTGCACGCTTTGCACTAGGAGTAGAAACATTGCCAACACCAATTATTTTACCATTGATAGTAGGAGGTGTAGCAATATTTGAAGCATTATCATTACTAGTGGTGGTAATAGTCCAAACTTTAGCTACATTATTCTCTTTAGCAAGTTTTTCGTTTTCTTCTCTTTCCCACCTAGCATGCAATTCAGCCATCAATCTAATATTTTCATTAATTCGAACTTGGATGGCATTTACTGTAGTAACAATTTTATTATCAATATCCTTATTAGGCATAACTTTCAATTTTAAAAGATCGACATCAGAGGCAAGTCTATCAACCTTAGAAGCAAGAATATCAATTTTATCAAGCTTTTCTTCAACAGATTTGTTAAAAGCAGTTTGTGTACTAATAAATTCTTTAAGAATGGCTTCAAGACCAGGGGGTACACTCCTATTATTGTTGTAAGAATTCCCATAAGAATTACCATGACCATTACCGTTAGCAGAAGGATATGGCCTATAGTTGTTACCAGAATTATTCCTATAAGCATTGTTGTTGAAATTATTATTTTTAATGAAGTTCACATCAACATGTTCTTCTTGGGCAACCAATGAAGCTAAAGGAACATTATTAGGATCAACATTAGATCTACCATTCACAAGCATAGACATAATAGCATCAATCTTATCACTCAAGGAGGAGGTTTCTTCAACAGAATTTAACTTCTTACCTTGTGGAGCTCTTTCCGTGTGCCATTCAGAGTAATTTGTCATCATATCATCAAGAAACTTTGTTGCCGCCCCCAAAGTAATGGATATAAAGGTACCTCCAGCAGCTGAATCCAATAGGTTCCGCGAAGAAAAATTCAGTCCTGCATAAAAGGTTTGGATGATCATCCAAGTAGTTAGTCCATGGGTAGGGCAATTCTTCACCAAAGATTTCATTCTCTCCCATGCTGGAGCAACATGTTCATTATCTAATTGCTTAAAATTCATTATGCTACTTCTCAAAGATATAATTTTAGCGGGACGATAATATCTACCAATAAAAGCATCCTTACATTTAGTCCATGAATCAATACTATTTCTAGGCAGAGATAGCAACCAATCTTTAGCTCTTCCTCTTAAGGAGAAAGGAAACAATTTTAATTTTATAATGTCACCATCTACATCCTTATACTTTTTCATTTCACAAAGTTCAACAAAATTATTAAGATGGGCAGCAGCATCATCGGAACTAACACTCGGAAAATTGCTCTCTCATAACAAAATTTAGTAAAGCAGGTTTAATTTCAAAAAATTCTGCTGTAGTAGCAGGTGGAGCAATAGGTGTGCATAGGAAATCATTATTATTTGTGCTAGTGAAGTCACACAACTTAGTATTCTCAACAGTACCCATATTAGCAGTAGTAAATAAAGCAAACTAAATAAAGTAAATGGAAGTAACTAATTTTTTTGTGTTTTCAATGTAGAGAACAAGACAGTAAATAAAGTAAAACTAGCAACTAATTTTTTTGTGTTTTTGATATAGAGAGCAAACAAAGCAGTAAATAAAGTAAAACAAAGCAAGACAAAAACAAAATAAAGAGATTGGATGTGGGAGACTCCCCTTGCAGCGTGTCTTGATCTCCCCGGCAACGGCGCCAGAAAAAATGCTTGATGGCGCGTGAGACACACGTCCGTTGGGAACCCCAAGAGGAAGGTGTGATGCGTACGACGACAAGTTTTCCCTCGGTAAGAAACCAAGGTTATCGAACCGAGTAGGAGTCAAGGAAGCACGTGAAGGTTGTTGGTGGCGGAGTGTAGTGCGGCGCAACACCGAGGATTCCGGCGCCAACGTGGAACCTGCACAACACAATCAAAGTACTTTGCCCCAACGTAACGATGAGGTTGTCAATCTCACCGGCTTGCTGTAAACAAAGGATTAGATGTATAGTGTGGATGATGATGGTTGTTTGCGAAGAACAGTAACGAACAGAGTTTGCAGTAGATTGTATTTCAGATGTAAAGAATTGGACCGGGGTCCACAGTTCACTAGTGGTGTCTCTCCCATAAGATAAACAGATGTTGGGTGAACAAATTACAGTTGGGCAATTGACAAATAAAGAAGGCATAACAATGCACATACATATATCATGATGAGTACTATGAGATTTAATCGGGGCATTACGACAAAGTACATAGACCGCTATCCAGCATGCATCTATGCCTAAAAAGTCCACCTTCAGGTTATCATCCGAACCCCTTCCAGTATTAAGTTGCAAACAATAGACAAATTGCATTAAGTATGGTGCGTAATGTAATCAACACAAATATCCTTAGACAAAGCATCGATGTTTTATCCCTAGTGGCTACAACACATCCACAATCTTAGAACTTTACATCCTCGTCCCGCATTCAATGGAGGCATGAACCCACTATCGAGCATAAATACTCCCTCTTGGAGTCACAAGTATCAACTTGGCCGGAGCCTCTACTAGCAACGGAGAGCATGCAAGAACATAAACAACATATATGATAGATTGATAATCAACTTGACATAGTATTCAATATTCATCGGATCCCAACAAACACAACATGTAGCATTACAAATAGATGATCTTGATCATGATAGGCAGCCCACAAGATCTAACATGATAGCACAATGAGGAGAAGACAACCATCTTGCTACTGCTATGGACCCATAGTCCAGGGGTGGACTACTCACACATCGATCCGGAGGCGATCATGGCGATGAAGAGACCTCCGGGAGATGATTCCCCTCTCCGGCAGGGTGCCGGAGGCGATCTCCTGAATCCCCCGAGATGGGATTGGCGGCGGCGGCGGCTCTGGAAGGTTTTCCGTATCGTGGCTCTCGGTACTGGGGTTTTCGCGACGAAGGCTTTAAGTAGGCAGAAGGGTAGAGTCGGGGGCGTCACGGGGGCCCCACACGCTAGGGCCGCGCGGCCAGGGCCTGGGCCGCGCCGCCCTAGTGTGGCGTCGCCTCGTGGCCCCACTTCGTATCTCCTCCGGTCTTCTGGAAGCTTCGTGGAAAAATAAGCCCCTGGGCGTTGATTTCGTCCAATTCCGAGAATATTTCCTTACTAGGATTTCTGAAACCAAAAACAGCAGAAAACAACAAATGGCTCTTCGGCATCTCGTCAATAGGTTAGTGCCGGAAAATGCATAATAATGACATATAATGTGTATAAAACATGTGAGTATCATCATAAAAGTAGCATGGAACATAAGAAATTATAGATACGTTTGAGACGTATCATTGACCCAGCACAAACACTTCGCTCTTGTGGTAATTGATTTTGAGTCCCGACATGTCTTCAAAACACATCAGGAGGAATTTCAGGTTCTCTATGTCCTCATCCGACCCTTGGATGAGGATGAGCGTGTCGTCGGCGTATTGCAGGTGCGTAATGCCCCCTGGCAGCAGGTGTGGGACTAACCCGTGAATGTGTCCGTCCGAGGCCGCGGCGGATAAGATACCAAAGAGAGCTTCTCCGATGAAATTGAAAAGCAAAGGTGAGAGGGGGTCTCCCTGGCGAACCCCTCTCTTATTCCGAAAGAACGGCCCCACCTCACCGTTGATGGAAATAGCAGTTTGCCCCCGGAGACAAGCTGAAGAATCATGTGAATGTACCCAGCGTCGAAACCTTTACAGCGTAGGACTTCCCCCAGGAAGTCCCAATTCACCCTGTCGTAGGCCTTCTCGAAGTCAAGCTTGAGGAGCACCCCGCTGTGCTTCCTCACCCGGATGTCGTGGATGATTTCCATGAGAGCAAGCGGACCATCCAGGATATTTCTGCCCTTGATAAACGATGTTTGATTCGGGAAATAATCCTATGGGCAACTGGGTCGATTTTAGAGGCGTAGGCTTTGGAGATGATTTTGAAGATTACGTTGATCAAGGCAATCGGCCTATACTGTGAGATATGGTCTGCCCCAGGGACTTTCGGAATGAGAGAGAGGATTCCAAAATTGAGCCTAGCAATGTCGATGCGCCCCAGCATGAAGTCATTGAGGATGTGCAGTATACCATGCTTGACCTGTGCCTAGAAACGCTTGAAGAAAGCCACAGGGAATCCGTCAGGCCCCGGGGCGGTGTCTCTCTTCATATCTTTTACAATGGCGTCTAGTTCCTCTTCAGAGAAGGTACACGCCAACCCAACGTTTTCCTCGTCTGAAACACAGGCCTCCTCCCCCCAGGAGGAGGGTGCCAGCCCACAAACCCTTGGAGCCGAAGAACCAAGAAGGTTCCTATAAAACTCGTATATGTGTTGCTGGATCAGTTTAGGGTCCGTGATTGTTCCATTGTCGGAGCTGAGCTTAGCAATATTACATTTCCTTCGTCGACCATTGGCAACAGCATGAAAGTATGCCGTGTTCGCGTCGCCTTGCAGAGCCCACCTGACTCTGCCACGCTGCCGCCAATGCTCCTCCTCCATGCGGTAAATATGAAGCAACTGCTCCTCGAGATGGTATCTAGAGGCCCAGGCATCCTCGTCGAGACCGGAAGAGTCATCCAACACGTCCAAATGAGCGATCTGGCTCAGCAAAGCGGATTTTTCAGCCTTGGTATCCCTGCCCAGGTTCTGGTTCCAGCCTCGCAAAAATTGTCTAAGTCCAGCAAACATGAAGTACCACCAGTCGATAATGTCGCGGCCACCCACCTTGGTCAGCAAAATCTCCCACTTTTGCTGAACCAACGACACAAAGTCCCGGCGCTCGAACCAGCTGGTCTCGAAGAAGAATCTGTTGGTGCGCAGAGGAAAGCCTTCACCAGTGTCGAAAACAATCGGTGTATGATCAGATCCCAAACTGGTCTCAGCGGACAGAGAGCAGAGCGGGAAAATGGCTTCGAAAGAGGCAGACACAAACACACGGTCCAGGGCTGAGCGGACCGGGTTGAGCTGATGGTTAGACCAAGTGAACCGTGCTCCCGTGCGCGGAATTTCTCTCAGAGCCCAGGTGGCAATGCTGTTGTTAAAAAGATCGATCAGAGATCAGTTAAGGTTGGAGTTGTTCTTATCTTCAGCAGCCCTGATTAGGTTAAAATCACCCCCCATGAGGATCGGAAGAGGACAGGAAGTAATCTTAGCCGTAATCTCGTCCAGGAACCCCCTGGAACGAGTATGGTCCGCAGGGCCATAAATCCCAATAACTTCCAGTTTTCGATTGGAGACTCGATGGAGAACAGAGAGACTAAGGAAGAATTGACCCCTGTCCATTCTTCCCACCTCGAACAAGCTGTCCCTGACTCCCAGCAACATGCCACCCGATTGACCGTTAGCCGGTAGCCAAGACCAGAAGAACTTATCGCCCACCTCCAGGCTTGCGAGTTGCGCATCCGTGAAATCCTGTTTGATGGTTTCTTGTAAGAGAACTAGGTCGATGCGGTGAAGTCTGAGGTACTCCTTCAACAAGGTTCGCCGCCCCCTACGGCCGAACCCCCTAATGTTCCAGAAAAGGGCTCTCACTGGGGCACCTTGCTCAAAGCCCGTGCTTGGCGGGTGACAGGACGGTGACCAACTGGAGTTGGCCTACGGGAAACTCGCCTCTTGGAGATAGCAGCCTTCTTGACTTTGCCCGAGCCCGGGGAGGGTTCCCCCCCCCGGAACCCCTCCGCACGGATATGGCAGCGCTTGAGGGTGGCTCCCCTTTAGAACCAACCTCTGGACTACCGCACTCATTCCCTTGAGTCGAGGTAGCCCGAGCAGCCTCCTCCTTTGCCTTAGCCGCATCTTCTTCAATCTTACGCCTTACAGCTAGCAGCTCCGCTTGGGCACGTTCACGGGCTTGAAGAAGGGCCACCGCTTTAGCAGGCGACCCTTCCGTGGATTTGAACAGGATGCAACTATCATTGGCAACCTTAAGCAGATGTTCGATCGAGGAATCTTGAAATGCAACAAACGGAGAGGGGGAAGTGACGTTACCTGGAGCAGGAGTTGAAGAGGATGGTGTAGCCGTGTCGATGACGCTCTTGTCAAGGTTGTTCTTGGCAGCAGCAGCACACATGGCACGTTCCAGCACCTGGCCATCGCTGGCACCCTTGGATCTCGCACTCTTGCGCAGAGCTTCTGTCGGGGAGGCTTTGGAGCGAGGGCCACGAGCCACCGGAGCACCCAGCTCAGGGATAGGGGCATCCAAGAGGAGGCGTTGGTCCGCAGCAGGGGCAGAGTCTTGTCTGATGGCAGGGGCCTGGTGAAGTCCGGGGGCCGGGGGAGTGACAGGATTGGCAACAGCAGCAGCCGCCTCAAGCATTAGCTTCCGTGATGGGCGGTCGTGGTTCCGTTTGCTTCGCTGCTCGCTGTTACGAAGGTACTCCTGGTCCGACGCGCCAGAAGCGGGGCTGGACCATCCCACCTCTGCCCGCTCCGCAACAGAGAGGTTCAAGGCTTTGCCCGGCGTTGGAGAGGTGTGCTCTGTCGGGGGAGAGTCTTCGAGAAGGTCTTTGCACAGAGTGTCATCGCTGATAGACGCATCCGGGGAGAGTTGGCCTGCTGCAGGTGACGAAGAGACAATAGACTGGATGATCTCGGCAACCAACGGGAAGATATTGCCCGTGGGGGTCAGGTTGGTCCCGTATTGGGTGCGGGCGGAATCGGGGATCTGGAGAGACAGGTCGTTCGGAGCAACTGGGCAGCAGGCCGACGGCGAGCCAGGAGAGGCTACTAAGGGCACGGTCTTGCGGGGGCCTCCCCCACCCGCACCAGGAGCCGAAGCCGTAGCACGTGAGGACTTTTGAGCGTGGCGGCCCCTCCGCCCATCCCAACGTTCCTCATCCGTCTCATCGGGGTCATCTTCATTGTCTTCAGTGCCATCTGCCGGGGGAAACTTCGGTGGGGCTTGAGGCGGGGAGTTTTCCGCATTCTCATCTTCTCTAACAACTTGGATACGATAGCCTTGCATATTCACGGAGAGGGTGATGTAGTCTGGGAGCAGGTCTTCTTTCCGACAACCAAAAGACATACGAACAGGCGCGTCCGGGTGAGCCAGGGAAGCCACGTCGACGCCAATGGGGCGCCCCACCTCACGGGTAGAGAGGAGAAGGCGATCCGCATGGCGAAAGGGAGGAGGCACACCCAGGAGCTTGACCCAAACTTCCTCCAGTGATTCAGCAGCGAGCGGGTCACCCACCGGAACCGTGACGATGGCCTTCTTGGTGCAGGGCAAAGTTAGTCCGCCTCCACGGATGGCAATGCGGAGGCTCTCCTTGGACGGGAAAACCACAGCGAAGTCAGTTGGACCATCTGGCGAACCTGCCAGTTCCAGTTCTCATCCACCAAGTCTTTGAACTCGTCCTCCACCTGTTCGGCAGACAAGTGCCCCCCCCCTCCAGGATGACAGTGGCGGAGTTGGAGACTGGCTTCTGGAGCTCTTCATCAGGGACCTCAAGGCAGCAGAAGCCTTGACGACCGCCGCCCTGCCTAGAAGGGGGCCAGAGCTTTGGAGACCGCCGCGCACATGGCAGAGAGGTGTCCCACCTTCTTGCAGTTGACACAGAAAGCTTCATCAACACTGGCAGCCTGCACATGGCCCTGCTTCCCGCAGTTGTAGCAGGTGATGTGGGCAGCTTCAAGGTTGGGCGCCCCCGCTCCCCCCGGGCCGGAGCCATGTCCAAGGGTTGGCGCCGATCCCTCCGCAGCCGTCTCCTGAGGCTGACGGAACGACCTCCGGCCAGCATTCTTCCCAAAATCCCTGCCCCGAGGGGGTGGGGGGAGGAGGCGGCGGAGGCGCACGAGAGTCCTGCCTTGAACGTTCCCCCTCGGAACGCCAAGACGAGGAGCTCGCCCGCTCCGCATCGCGGTCCCGCTGGCGCTGCTGCCTGCGGTGTTCCTCTTGCTCGCTGTCCAACTTCTGGCGAAGGTCTTGGTCACGGGAACTGGGGTATCCCCTGTTGAAAGCTTCGAACGGGCGCTTGCCATGGGAGTTCCTGTTCCGCTCCATGTGTACGAGGAGTGGAGCGCACGCACCGGAGACGGGATCGAGGTGGGAGGTCAGGAGCTTGGCGGCGGCGATGTTGCGGCGGACGTCAGATGCGGTGGCTGGGAAGCCTAAAGAACGATCTAGGGTTTGCGGAGGGAGCCAGAGCCACTTAAAAGACGGCGGCTGAGGGGTAGAACCGTCACGGAGGGGAACCCTACTTTCTCCAGGCCGGACATCTCCAAGACTAGCGACGTGGCAAGCATCCAACGGTCCCAACCCAGGGGCAACCGCGGAACGGGGACTGACCGCACCACGGGCCGGCCCAACAACAGCTAACGGGCCCTGGCAAGGAGGCAGTAGGACCGCGTCGGCACCCGCCCCCCCATGGGCTGGCCCAACAGGCCCACAGACATCCAGCCGGAGCGGGACCGCAGCGGGAGCAAACCCTAGGAGCGGCGGCGTCCCTTGCGCCGTCGTCCTCCCCAGCGCCGGCGGAAGCTCCACCGTGAACGCGCCGATCTATACCAACCCAGGTCCAGAACGTGCAGGGGCAGAAACAGAAGAGCAGGGCCGAGCAGCCTCCGAACCCGGCAGCCGAGGGAAGTGACCAGACTCCAGCGGCGGGGGCGGCGCCGGCGACGCGTTCCCCACCCGCGGGGAACCGCCGGGGGGGGGCCAGCGGCTGGCCCCCTCCCACATCTGGGCAAAACCTCCCAAGGTTCGCCGGAGAAGGGCGCGGAGGTCGCACTGCCTCATCATCAGAACTCCAGATCTCCACGTCCGAGCCCTCGGCCTCGGCGATGGCAGCGGCGAGCGGCGAGAAGCGGTTTCCTTTGCGGGGCGGGGATGCGCGCAGCTCCCTGCGCCCCCCAGGGCGACGGGCAGCACCACGGCGGCGGCGCTCCGGGCGGGCGAGCTCCCAATCGCCACCCGAGTCGCCAGAGCCAAAGCGCTTGGTTAGACACATCCTAATAGCATCAACTCTATTCGGCAATTCCTTCGCCAAGAAAACTTCAGCGCGTCGGTCATGGCTATTCCCATGCCCTGCTCCTCAACCACGAACGCACTCTGCTCGCTCGCTAGTGGAAGAACAAGAAGAGAACGAGAGATGAAAAATGGCTATCCAGATTATGATTGCTGTGTGTGTCGCTGATACGTGTGTTCGGTATATATACACGTTCGATTAAGCACACATTGAGTACATCGCCCTCGCTGGGATTAACGCCCATATTGGTGTGCTTTTGGTTTTTGACGAAACCCGTACGTCGCGGTTTACAGAAACTAGGAAGAGTCGCTTCAGTTCCTTCGACTTATTGGTTTGCCTTTAACTTTTTTTTAGATGTCTCGCGTGTACTATGATAGTACATAAGTTGATCATAGTGGGAGTATGGGATAGTACGAAGTAAATTTTTTCGATAAAGAGAATATATTAATATCAGGAGATACCAAATACATTCAGGTTATGCAATAACGTAAAATTCTAATGGCAATACAGATGCACTCTACAAAAAAAGAGAAAAAGAAGCTAACAATTAAAAGTCCCACTACAATATTATAGCTCTAGCAAAAACAATACAACCACCATCAAGACAACACCTGAATTTCAGGTTCTTCAAAAGCGACGTCTTGAAGAAGTAAACAGTGCACAAGCGCCGTCGACACCCGATAAAATATCTTAGGTTTTCACCCTGAAGATAGTCCTCGCTCTCAAAACAATGCTTGGATTTTCACCCTCAAAGGTAGGATTGTGAACTTCACCTATGCTGCCGCCTCCACTTTCATACTACTGCTGCAAAGGTCAGAACACCAAGCAAACCCGTCAATAGCGCAAAGGCTTGAACCTCCACTCCATAGTCCCCTAATCCGTCCTTCATGATATTCTTCGTCTCTGACTTCATCATGGACCAAAATGTCACCAGATGACAACACAGAGTAGAGCTTCGCGCCACTCCCTCCAGACCCAAACGGTCGAAACAAAAGCATGGGTGTGCGCACGGCAGAATACCACCTGATCAAGCAAACAGTAGGCAATAGGTTCATTGTTACATTCACCGATGGAGCCTTCGGGACTCAACACTCTGGCTAGATCAAGAAGGACAGGCCTCAGAAAGGTTTCCATCTTCGCACAAGAGAAACCGTAGAAACACCACCTTTATTAAAAGGTCGCGCTGATAGCCCCCACGCCACTAGCCGACAGCGGAGAAGACAACGAACTTTCGGGTTGCCGAACAGGAAACTGGTGAAGCCACTCGCGGCCTCCAGGCGCAAACCGGAGCACAAGGAGCGACCCAGGCCGCGTCCCAACTAGACGCGAGAGGACAGCCATGGCCCATTTGACCCAGATCAGGCCCAGATCTGTCCCGCGCCTCCGGTCTAGGCACGGTGCGCTGCTGGCGGCCATGAAGGCACCCGCGGGAGTCGCACGTCTAGCGCCCCTCCACCTCAACGCCTCTGCCGCAGCACCACCTGGCCTGCCCGGCACCATGCACAACTGCCTGGGGAACAGCAGGACGCGACCGATCTGGTCCCTGGTCTCCGCCTTTGACGGGACATGCGCTACCACTGCCGCCGCCACGGCTAGGCGGGGACAGTGTTAGGGGAGCTCGGGAGATGGGGTGGCCTGCGGGATCGCCCAGGTGGGAGCGACCTAGGAGGCAAAGGCGGCTCCGTCCGTGGAGTTTTTTCTCCCTTTGTCCCACCAAAGTATGATGTAATAGTATCACAATTTTATTATATATATTGACTTATACAATCTGAATGTAAAATCGTGTACATAATCTATTCGACATTACAGTTTTGTAGTTCTCAGCTAAGTTGTTGCTCAGTTAAGTTCTACACCATCCGATTGGGTGATTCATATATATGAATTGCAAATTGAATTAAAGCTGAGTTTTTTTTAGTTGCAACTAGGATTGAGACTAGGATTTTTTTTGGGTTGGTTGATTCAACCGAGATTTGATGATGTCGTCTAATGAAGAACTAAGTTCATTCTAACTCGAGTGAAAACTAGCCACACACCATCACGATTTCTTTTTTGATAAGGAAAATAAATTAATATCACCAAAATACAAATTACAGCCAGCCTGTGTGCAAGATGCTGAAAGACATCAAGGATGCACACATCCAAAAGAAGAGAAAACATTAAACAAAGACCCTATAAAAGATGAAACACTCGCAACAATAACACTATGACCACCACCGAATACGACATACATGGACTAAAAATAATTCTCCAAAGCAATTCCTCCAAGAATGAAATAATGCACAAGTGTTGTCTTCACCCGATCAAATATATTGGGGTTTCACCCTCAACAATGTATGCGTTCACAAAACAATGCTTTTTGAGCAAGACCATTGACATGCACAATCAATGGAGGCTAGACCTTGGATTTTGATCCTAGAAAAGATGACTCGCTACTCAAGAGTACCACAAAAAATACAGCCCACCTATGCTGCCACCCTCTCTTGCTAAGGCTGCTCTGCAAATCATCAAACACTCGGCACAAAAAGTGCATGTGCAACATAGTCTTCATCGTCACATACACCATGCCACCATAACTTCAAAACTTCCAATCTCATCCACCATGACCTTCTCCACCTCTAGCAATACCATAAAATTCTATACTTAGACATGTCCCATGGCAGTGATAGGAAAGCGAAGCTTCGCGCCACGCCCCCGCGGAGCCACACTGGCTGAATATAAGGACGTGCACGACCGGATCAATTCCGGACTAAACATTCAGTGTCGCCATGCCAATAATCGGAGATCTCAGACAGAAAGATCGGAACACATCGATGACCAGGATCAAGGAGGCTGATATCAAGCAGATTGGCAACTTGGCACTGGAAGATCGACAAGGCCAAACCACCTTTATTCAGACCAACCCAGCAGCCCCAGGCCACTAGCCAGCTCCCGGCGCGGCAGATCGACACACTGGCCATGGCCACGGCCGCCAAGCCTGACTCCACCACGCGGCTAGGAGACTTGGCCACCACTGCCCAGCCCATCGGTGGCTGCACCACCGCAGTGCAAGTCTGTGGACACTTGTGATGGTTTTGCCCGATATTTCGTTAATTGACAAACAAATTATATAGAGTATATTCTTCAATGACACGTGGCAAAGATTTTGCGTTCATTTTAAAAGAAATAATGGTTATTTGCTTGCTGCCAAGTCATGGATCAGCGGAAGTGCGGAACTATATATGTAAACCTCCAATTATTTTAATTGCCTGGTTCCTGTTGGACCTGTTTTTTAGAAAAAGAGGCCAGTGATAGTTGGTGGCATTTCACTGAGGAACTGACTAAAGCTTAGTTGACTGAGAATGAGTCTCGTTCTCAGTCAACGTACCAAACCAGCGATCTCTCCACCCCTCTTCCTTATTATCATTGGCCCACTTTTTGCTCACTTTTTTTTTTGAGCTTGTGGATACATCTGTATCCTTAACATACTGAAACGATTGCCATTATTCGTATCAAACCAATAGCGATTCATACAAGCTAAATCTTCTAATCAATGGTGGGCCAATAATGAATTTTTTTGCATATGTATTAAGACGCTCGGCCTGATTTCGAAATTGTCCAGAGTTTTATATGTTGTTTTCATTGCAAAATGATGGGTCTCCTTCCGTAACTTTCCAATTACGAGTACGAGAATTGAAAGACATGAAAATTCTCAATTCTCTACGGCGTCTAAGAGATAGATAGAATATTTTCAGGAACAAGAAAATAAGAAGAATCTTTCTCTCTATTCACTACCATTCCGCGTCTTCGACTTCTATTAGTTTCTTTTCTTATTTAATGCAATAGCAGCCAACCCGTTTCTAGTACTATACTACTAGTACGTACGGCTGAACTATCTCAATAAAATGCTAAGCAGCCTCATAAATCGATCGTGCAATTTAAACCGGATGATCTAGCTATGATCAAATATGAAAGTTATTTTTCTTCAAATAAAATCATGCGATCGGAAAGCCCTTAATTTGTTATGGTCGTTAACGCAAAAATATTTTTTAAGTGCAACTCCACTTGCAAACATAAAAAGTTTAATTGCAATCTTACTTGTATCTGGTAAATGAACTTCGCTTGTAACTATTTTTTTCCAACTACAATCCTAATTGCAGCTGAAAAAAACTCAGTTACAGCCCCACTTGTAACTGGAAAAATCCCAGTTGCAACTGGTAAACTGAACTTCACTTGCAACTAATGTTGTTTCAATTACAACTCTACTTGCAACTGAATAAAAGAAAACCTCAGTTACAACCCCATTTGTAACTGGAAAAAAAAAATTCAGTTGCAACAACACTTGCAACTGGTAAACTGAACTTCACTTGCAACTAATTTTTTTCAATTACAACCCTACTTGCAACTGCAAAAAACAAACTCAATTACAACCTCACTTGTAACTGAAAAAATCCCAGTTGCAACCGCACTTGCAATTGAGGGAAAACCTTAGTTGCAGCCCCACTTGCAACTGAAAACATTTGAGTTGCAATCCTACTTGCAACTGGAAAAGTTTCAGTTACAATCTCACTTGCAACTAGAAAATGTCTGAGTTGCAACTCTACTTGCAACTAGAAAATGCCTCCGTTACAACCCTAACTACAATCCTACTTGTAGAAAAAATATTAGTTGCAATCACACTTGCAACTTGAAAAATGTATTAGTTGCGCCCCCACTTGTAACTGGAATAAAAAATAGTTGCAAGTGGGGTTGCAACTATAAAAATCTCAGTTGCAACTGGACAATCTCAGTTTTAATTGGACAATCTTAGTTACAAGCCCCCTTGCAAGTGGAAAAAACATATTAGCTACCACTATATTTACAATTAGAAAAAATATCAGTTGAAAACTAAGATCTCATTTTTAGCAACACCAACACCCACATTTTTTTTAATAAAAAAACACACACACAAAACCTACACACGGTGCGACAGCGTGACACACGCGTTGGTAAGCTAGCATCTAATCAGCCAAGCAGCTAGCGATTGGGGATGTACATGGTCGTGCTAGCTGAATTGGAAAGTGGGAAGCCGTGTGTGGCTGTTGCCACCTCAATGACCAAGGAAAACTGCTGCGGGCTGGAAACTGCAACGCCGTGATTGCTCCGGTGTCCCCCCTCAGCTCCATATGATTATAAAAAACTAGAGCTGCTTCAACTTTTTTTTTTGATCTGTGAAGTTGCTCCAGTTTTGGGTACAAATACGTGTAGTTACTCCAGCTTTTGTTACAAATACGTGGAGTTGGTTCCGCAGAACACAAAAATATAGATTGGTTATTTATTTACATCTCACTACCACCGGTAAGTGACCAAAATGTTACGCACGTTTTATCTTTCTCCCCTCCTCTCTCGGGTTTGTTTCCCAATGTCCAGACTCTTCCCTGATTTGACTTCACCGCAGCGTGATTCACACCTGCCGCCACCAAATCGAAGTCACCGGCAAACGAATCAACTTACCTCCATCTAGAGTCAAACTTGTCTAAATCATTCTTGTTGTCGCGCAAATCGAGTTGTACCTTGTTGCCGCCGCCAGAAACTTGTGTGGCCGCCTCAACTGGGTGAGGCGGCGTGATACGTAGTGACGGTGACAACAAGCTCCTTGCGGTGGCGGCAGCGAGCTACAACCCGATTTGTGCGGCGGTGAGAACGAATCAGACAAGTTTGACTTCGGCTGAAGGTACGACGACTCGTTCGCCGGAGTCCACGATCCAGTGGCGATGAATGTAAATCGCGTTACAATAAAGTCAAATAAGTAGCAGTCGGATGTAAACGGGCCGCTCCATGTTTTTATGTTTGTGTACCAAAAGCTAGAGCAGCTTACGCTTAACTTTTCCAATCCGTCTCCTCTCTTGAGTGCGTAACGGATCCATAATTCTACTAGTATCTAAATATGGATCTGAAAACAGGTTCAAGATTTCTAATTAGTCGGTGTTTGGAAACGTCACGGCAGTGCCGGGTGGTTCAGCGCCGGCCGCCATAGCCATCCTCACCGTCATGGCCAGGCCAACTCCACCTCCAGGAAATACTTCGCCACAGGCTGAGATGGACTTCCAGCCAAAGATTTAAGCGATCACGCGGTGCGTCCCAGACATAACAAGGTGTGCTATGCATTTTTATATTTCACGAAGTCAACTTCACGTATTTGTGTCAAAAGCTGGAGCAGCTCCAACTTCTCAGAACCGTGGAGCTAGGGGGGGGGGGGGACACCGAAGCACACCCCCTGCAACGCTAAAAAGGCTTCACACCGGCCTAATATGTAGTAAATAGAACGGACACCAAAAAGACCAAAACGGACCAAGGATCCACCAACCAACTGAAATAGGCCACGGAAATAATAAATATAGACATACATGAATCTTAAAGCAAAATAAGATCCAACGTTCCACAAGTTGACTAGCACTAGCTTAATTCTCATCTAGCTGAGAACTAGCAAACCCCTTTCATTAATAGGTATGTAAGTGTTTTATATGGTTTGATTTGCATCGCAAATGTGATATGTGAGTTTCCTTCTTCGTGGCTTCGTTTGCTGCACCCATAGTATCTTGACAACGTAGTACGTATATAGTATTTCTTAATTTGATCAACCTTTCATTTATTAACATGTAAAATTCTCAATTTATCATGGATACATTAAAATTGAAGTCCCGGTTTAAAAAGTATGGTTACATGGCGATCACACGGCACTGTTATTCTTTACCAAATCAAGAAAGCCTTCGACGCATGCAGGCAGAAGGAGAGCGCCCGCCGAATGCTGGCTATGCAAGACTCGGCTAGCCGACGACAGGCGTCAGAGCGACGGTGCCTTGGGGATCGCGGTTGAGGAAAAGACGCACGCGCTTGTCGTCGAAGCCGGGCGGCACGTTCTCGCCGACGTAGTGAAGCTCGAAGGCGACGTCCGGCCTGTCGGTGTGGATCTTGCCCATCGCCTCCAGAAGCGTCCAGCCCACCACCTCCGGCCAAGACAACTTCACTTCGTACGTCATAGGTCTCACCATACTGGACTCTTAGTTCCGATAAGCAACTTTTCTGCATATCCGTCAGCAAGGAGCAGTAGTCTGAAGTAAGAAATAATCTTTCAATGAACGGTCATACGGTTTTCTTGCGCAAATATATTTGGAAAATAAAGGTACCACTGAAGATTAAGATTTTCATGTGGTTTCTATATAAAAAGGTGATTCTTACGAAAGACAACCTTGCTAAACGGAACTGGAATGGATGTAAAAAATGTGCCTTTTGTGATGCTAATGAATCAATAAATCATTTATTTTTCGATTGTCCCTTCGCTAAGCTTATTTGGAGAACCATTCAATTTACTTTTAATATCCCTCCGCCGGCCAATGTTACGAATATGTTTGGAAATTGGCTAAATGGAGTCGACAAAAGGTCCAAAGAACAAATCCGGACGGGTATTTGTGCTTTGATGTGGGCTATATGGAATTGCCGTAATGACATTATTTTTAACAAGAGTACGAACTCTCATTTTTTACAGGTTATCCGTATGGTTACACATTGGATCCACGAATGGTCTTACCTTCTGCCGGAGGCACAACATACACATATGGATTCTGGATGCATCCGTCTGGAGATGGTAGCTCGGGATATCTACAACCTGGGTGGCTGGCAGCTTACTAGAAGATTACAAGATGCTTAAGAGACTCATTCTTTTTGTTTTCCTTTGGTTAATCTTTGTGTACACTTTATGTGATCCATGAGTTGTATGAATTCTAAATTTTAAAACTTTTAATAAAAAGTTGTGTGCATCTATTGATGCAGAGGCCGGGGCGATGCTCCCATTTCGGAAAAAAAAATGCATGCAGAGAATATGCGATAATGTACACAATACGTGCTCAGACCTGAGCCGGAGAGAATAATAATGGGGATGCCGCTTCTGGTTACGGCGCTGATCACTTGGGGCATATATACACGTGTGGAAGTAGGCTTGCATCGAGTGCACCGCCCTCGCGCTGGGATTAACGATCGACCATCGTTAAATTTACTTTGCATTGTTAACAGAAACTAAGAAGTTTCACGTCATTTTCTTCAGCCGCGTCATTTGCTTCACCCTCCCTCTCTCTCTCTGCCATCACCGGCAAAAAATGAAATCTTCATTGGCCGGCCATGCATGGAAGTCCAGGGCGACCAGCCGACCAATATGCACATATATAAAAGGCAAGGGAGACAATCTTGCATATATATGCATGGGAACTGCGGATGCAGATGGGATCAGTTAGCTTGATCACAAACCAATCATGTCTGGTTTAAGTGCAGACAAGATCTTTATTATCGAAAAGAAGTGCAGACAAGATAGAACCGGAATTTCTGCAGTTGGGCGTTTTTCTGTATTACTTGATAGGAGTTTGTTCGCTTTGTTTACAAGGTACCCCGAAGCAGAATTTCTGCAACTGGGCATATTTTCTGTATCAGTTGAGAGTGATTTGTTTGATTTGTTTACAAGCAGGTACTAGATCATCTTGAGAACTATCTTTCTAGGTGTAAACCAAACTTTAGTACTCTACACATATATAGTTCACCTCATAAGTTACGTGCATAAATTCTCTTAAAATCTTTCAAGAACTTTTGGGGTACAATTTCATCATTACAAATATACAAGTTTTACTATGATTGGCGAATTTATGAACCGTTGATCCAAGGAAATCGGACGGTAGAAAAATAGAAAGTACTCGAAAGTACTTAAAAGAAAGTACTCAAAAGTACTGAAAAGTACTGATTTATTTTATTTATCAAAAGGGTAGACATGTCATTCTAAGTCAAATGTCCCCACCAGTCATTCTCTCTCTAGTCGGTTCTGTACATCGTATAAACTCTCTCCCCGTACCGGCACCGACGCGGCCAAATCCGTCGCCGCCGCGCTTCATCATGCTGTCGCCACCAAGATTGGCCACTCGGCGCATCTGCGCCGCCTCTATGCACCGGTCCTCCCAGCGCGAGTAATCGTCCTAAGCCGCTCGCCATTGTCGCCTTTATCTCCATCTTCCCCGCCTCCGGCCGATCATCGCCGTGGACCATGGCGTCACCTCCCCGTCTCCGCCGGCCTCTCCAACGACCATGGCGTCACCTCTCCGTCTCCACTGGATCTGCATGATTTTGGATGTAGAATAATTGCCATTGTTAGTGGAGGGATTGGGCTAGTAGTAGCTTCGGTTTTCACCTGGGCACGGTTGGAGTAGTAGTCTTTTCCTTCTTTCTAGTGGGCGATTCATAGAGATCAGAGAGTTGGAAGTGGCTTCTGGCTTAGGATTTTTTTTTGAAAGGAACCACACTATATTAAGCAAAGCAAGCCCGCCTCATTAAAAACCTTCCAGTCCTCTTCGGTGCCCTGGAAGGAAAAGAGTGCGTCTGAAAACTTGCCCGCGATAAGCACAGAGTATGGTTACAAATTACAATCACGTGCAACAACAGCCAATGCGCAGATCGGTGTTGCACCAAATAACATGCCATCTTCTCCCGCCTTACCAAGTCTAGCTAAACAGTGGGCAGCCCCATTACTATTACGATCAACCTTTCGAACAGAGATTTGAGTGAAGATCTTCAGGAGTTCCCGCGCCTCCTCATACAGGCACCAAGAGCCCGACCGATCCTTGTCCGAGCCGGCTAGGACATGAACCACACGAAGGCAATCCGTCTCGAGAAATGCAGGCCATCGGCGCAGGTTTATAAGATGCTTCAATCCCGCTACCACCGCCAGGACTTCCGCTTCTTCTGCTGATATGCAACCTCGGGCCGGCTTCCACTCCGAAAGAATCACACTACCCGTGCAATCCCTAATTATGATACCAATACCCGCCTTCTTCGAGACCGCATCCCATCCCGCATCCACATTCGCCTTCACTTCACCAGTCCTTGGGGCTGTCCAGGAGCTAGGAGCACCTGAACCCGCATGAAAAATCGCGCTATCCTGGGGACTAAGAGACTTCCCCTTTGCGTCTGGTACTGGATTCGCCAAAGAATTGAAAGTCTGAAAGTAGTTTACCAAAAACGGGACAGAGGCAGAGATTGAGGCCTTCCCATCTCCATGAATAATGTTGTTTCGATGATGCCAAACCCGCCAGAGAAGAAAGAGAACCTTTGAACGCATATCACCTGAGAGATTTTGCAACAGAATAAGGAGCCATTCCGTTCCGGTATAAGCGAAAGCCTCCTCCGGGGGGAGCTGCCAGGGGACACGCAGCTCTTCCCTGAGCGCACGAGCGATCGTGCAACGGACTAGAGCATGGTGGCCATCCTCTTCTTCAATGCCGCAGATAGGGCATAGGGCTAATAGTCTGAATGCGGTGGTGTAGGTTGGACATCACAGAAAGCGTCGAAGTGGCCGTCTTCCAAGCGAAGACCCTCAGTTTATTAGGTACCTTTGCCTTCCAAACAACGTTCCAAATCCCACGATCACCCAAAGGCTCTGCACTTGACTGTCCAAGACTCAATCTGGAGTAGGATGGTTCCATACCGAGCTTGTATGCAGACCGAACAGAAAAGATGCCATTTCTCTCAGGCATCCATGCCACAAAATCATCACAAGGTCTGCTAGGTAACTTGATAGATAAAATAGAGTCAGCATCCGATGATGGGTAGCAAGACCGCACCAGGGCTTCATCCCACTGTCTCGATACCGGGTCGATGAGCTCAGAAACCCAGCGGCGACGGCTGTTTGCAAGTCTCTGTGACACGCAAGGGGCGTCAGGCCTAGGGAGCCAATTATCTCTGAATATTTTCACTTGCGTGCCCGAACCAATTCTCCAAATGACTCCTTTTTTGAGGAGTTCCAATCCATGGATAACACCCTGCCAAGACTGTGATGTCTTCTGAATAAAGGCAGTGTCCAGAAGGTTGCCCGACGGATAGTATTTAGCCTTGAGCACTCGCGCACAAAGACTATCAGGAAAATGGATTAATCTCCAGGCTTGCCGAGCTAACAACGCTTGGTTGAAGATGCGGAGGTCACAAAATCCGACGCCTCCTTGGTTTTTTGGACGCGTCATCTTTTCCCAGGACATCCAATGCATGCGCCGTCGGTTCTCTTCATCACCCCACCAGAAATCTCGAACAATTTTTGAGAGATCCTCAGTCAGGCCCACAGGAAATTTAAAAACGCCCATAGCATATGTAGGAAGGGACTGTAGTACCGCCTTAATGAGGATTTCCTTCGCAGCACTAGACATACACTTTTCGACCCCATCGTTTGCTTTTTTCAAGAATCTTTCTTTTGTTGATTGCAATTTACCTTTTTTCAGTCTGCCCTCAGGAACAGGCAACCCGAGGTATTTCTCTTCAAAACAGGTAGTTTCATACTTCAGCAAATCCTTTATATCATTTTGTGTGGTCACCGGGACCTGGTCGCCATACAAGATAGAGCACTTGCCCAGACTAACCAACTGCCCTGTACTTTCCTCATATCTGTCTAGAATATTTTTCACCACCTGCGCCTGGTCAATATGGCCATCAAAGAAAAGGAGGCAGTCATCCGCAAAGAGAAGATGGGAGATACCCGGGCCTCTCCTGCTCAGATGCATCTCTTTTAGAGCTCCAAGTTCAATCTCCTTTCTGATAAGAGTTGACAGACCATCAGCAACAAACAAAAAAAGATATGGCGAAAGGGGATCACCTTGGCGCAGTCCACGTGTGGGAATAAAAGGGTCCATCATATTTCCGTTAAAGAGAATCGAGTAGCGTACGGTGGTCACACAAGCCATCACCCACCGAATCCATTTGCCATGAAAGCCCAACTTCGCTAAAACCCCTTCAAGAAAATTCCAATCAACGCGGTCGTACGCTTTGGCCATATCCAACTTATACGCACAAAAATTCTTTCGTTGAGCCGAGCCAGTCTGAATCGAGCGGATACAATCAAACGCAATAAGAGCATTATCCGTAATGAGTCTTCCCGGAATAAAAGCACTCTGTGTTGGTGAGATTATGTCTTGGAGGCATGGGCGTAGCCGATTAACCAAACATTTTGAGACCACCTTGAACACCACATTACAGAGACTTATTGGTCTAAAATCCTTAATTTCTTCCGGGTTGTCCTTTTTTGGAATAAGAACAATTGCTGTGTCGTTTACTTGTTCAGGCATCACATCATCAGAGAAGAATTTTTGGACAGCAACGACAACATCATCTCGCAGAATATCCCAATTCCTCTGCAGAAATCTGGCTGGGAAACCATCCGGGCCCGGCGCCTTAAGAGGACCTATTTGGAACAGGGCATCGCTGATCTCCTTCTCTGAAAACGGAGCACATAGGCGGTCATTCATCTCTTCGTCCACACAGCACTGCAGCAAGTCAGTAATGATTTTATGATCCGTGTTGTCATCCTTAGAATAGAGGTCCTGGAAGAACGTACGAGTGATTTCCTCCATTTCTTTTGCATCGACGGTCCAAGAACCATCCGCTCTCTTCAGCTTGCTGATGCGATTTTTCTTTTTCAGCTTGCTGGCTTAGGATTGAGGATTCATCTGGGGGGCATTATGCCATGGGTAATGGACATTTTTGTCAAAAGAATTACCTTGGAATCTCGGATTGCAAGTACCTCGGGTGCCTATGGAAATAATGTGCCAGTTCAAGATCTGTTCACCTTCTATTGCTGCCATCCATGTAAATATATTCATAGCCTATTATAAATAGTAGCAAAGTTAACGTGCATTGTGTTTATCTCTACTCCAGCAGTTAACTGTAGCCTATGCCGAAAGTTCTAGTTACAGACACTAACGTCGCTCAGTTCTTACGATTCGCCCTTACATGTTTCAGGTTGGGATGCTGTCAGGCCTTGGGCAGTATACTGAAGTCGTGAGGCAAGCTTAGAAAGGACTGAAGCTTCGGAACATGAGGTTTGTCGACTCGGTGGGGTTGCCATTCCAAGATGGTCATCAGCTGACATATGCTGGCTCAGTCCTATTTGAAGTATGCTAAACAATTGTAAATCATGGTGGTGTTTCAATTTTTTAGATAAAGTAGGCGTCGCTCCTGACCTCTGTATCGATTGTTGAACAAAGCTGAGGAAGTTCAGAGAGCTGTTGATTATGGAGATTCTTTGATTTTTATCATTGTATTTTTGATGAATTTTGTCTAGGAGCATTCTGAAGATAGATAGATTGAAAAGCTGACTTAATATGGAGAATTGTACGGCAGTAAACTGTATATAGTTTGCTCATAGCTTATCTTATGTGAAATGTGTTCTGTTCAGTTGCTCCATTAGGAGTCAATCACAAGTCAGTTGGAGTAGCAAATAATGATGAACTCATTTGGAACACACGACTGAAATTACAAATGATTCAGTTCATAATAGAGTATCAGCAGTAAAGCCAAACAGAAGATTCAGCAATGGTTCTATTCGACATACGAGTGTAGTTGATGCACCAGGAGAATAAAATACAACAAGATTAACCATCATATCATCTTTTATTATCTCTTTGCAAATACACAGAACAGTTCCTGTGAACCTAGCGAGCTGGTTAACAAAACCCACCACCGTCAGCATTACATATGATACCATATCAGTGTTTTACATTTTATTGATGACTACACCCAGACGATTGCACGCTTCGGTTCAGACTACACCCTCCTTGGCTCGACTGAGACCAACTTGGAGCATTTTTGTGGCTGTTCTTCTCTTGTCCAATCTACATGGTCGTGTTTACGGCTGCTCTTCTCTTTTCCTGTGAGACTGACAGAGGTATGGCTAGGAGATTCAGGTTCCTCGGCACGATGAATTCACAGATACAAGATCCTTGCAGGCACATAAACAAGAGCACATAAGATAACAATGAGTTAAGTTTGGGAAAAGAAATAGTAGTGGTAGTGCACTGGAGTCTGGGTTTGCTGGAGCTCCTTTGAAATATTAAGTAGGGCAGACAATACATCAGTTTATTGCATACATGCTGTAAAATTCAAGCCTGGTTCATCTCTCAACCAAGGAAAAATGTACCTCGGCTATGCTCAAGCCACAAGAAACATATCCAACTAATGGAAATGGAGATAAGCTGTACAAACCCAAAAAGAAGTTCACCGTCAGCACAAGATAGCCTCAGCTATAATAATCAGAAAATACACAAAACAATTGGTCCAGAGAAGTAAGATAATCATGCAAATACACAAACACCAGGATTAGTACAGTTACACACTATGAACCCTTTTACTGGTGGACTGGTGGTAAGCAGTAACAAGGTAGCATGACAGGACTGTTATAAATTCTAGTCCTTGTACTCACCAGGCGCACGTGCAGATAAGGCATCATCCATCTCACAACTGTCTTCGCCATCAGCATTATCTGATTACAGGACTTCACGAGCAATCTCTTGCTCTCGCGACAACTGTACAACCAAAACTCCACAAGTACAGGAAAATTGTATAATTCAGCCAAGTCCTTGAGAAGTGGAACTCAATACAATAAAAAAATACACTCAGAAAAATTCATACTAGCTAACCGTATGATGCAAGGATATGCAACACTAGTGCAGAAAGAGATGGAACATGTTAGAAAATAAATGCTTGAATATGAAGAGCTCCCAGTGATGGCAAGATGTAAAATATAAATATTCAACCATAGGCTGATAAAACAGTTCTTTCACCAAAAGTTTTAAGTGATGATGCTGCGGTTTATAGTAGTAGTGCATTAGCATGCAGTACTGTGATTTGATTATGAACTGGGACTAACAAGTGATATTTGCAGAACTGCACATTTTGTTGGCTGAAATTTTATAAGATCATAGTACCGTTAGTTACTACTGCATGACTTGGCTTGGACCAAGAGAAAAGTATTTTAGAACTGTGCACGATACACAACCAACTTGTCTGTACGAGTTTGCGAATTGCAACCCAGCAAAAAGAAAACAGTTCGAGCTGCTCACCTCTCACCTGGGAGCGGCAGATCGGCCTCTCGCCGGAAGGAGGCGTCAGCGGCGATTCATAAGAAGGAGGCGGCGGGGCAGGGCCGCAGGGGGCAGAGGCCGCGGACCGGATCATGCTCTCCAGCGGCCAGGGCAGGCGGGCGGCAGCGGGCACGGGGGCAGAGGTGCAGGGAAGTCCCCAAAGGCAGCGGCGAGGCCAATCCCCGGAGAGCACCGGCGAGGCCCGGCGCGATCGCTGCATCGCCGAGATCCCCAGCGTGCAACGCCCGCCTCCGCCTGACTGGATCGTGCTCTCGAGCGGACAGGTTATGCGGGTTGAGAAGTTACAGTAATACCCCTGGTTATGTAAATTAAGAATTAATAATTTATTACGTAAGATCGACGGCTGAAATAATTCCAAGCGGTAGTACTGGGTAGTACCAGGAAGTACTTGCCAATCACCATAAAAGGGCTCATTCATAGTAATGAAGCAAAGAAAGAAAAAATAACAAATCACAGTCAATCACCTCTAATCCTTAGGAGGGGCTGCGTACCAAGGTTTTGGGTCCCGAACAAAAAAATAATCCCGAGGGGGCTCGCGATTTCCGTGGTACCGAGAAATCCTGAGCGGTTTCCAGACGAATTTTGAAAATCAAAATTTGAATTTCAATTTACTCCAGAACTGGTTATTAGAACGTAAACTGTGAATGAACACAAGAATGACTTTACTGCAGCGGTCAAATCACACTGCCATCTCGTACTACTAATCCGTCGCGTGTTCGTACATAAACACAACATAGTCTACAGCGGTGTTCGTACTACATGCGAAATAAGGGAAAATTGGTTCTATACCATTAAAAGATCCAGACTTTAGAAAAAATACCACTGAAATTTTTGTGTTTAGAAAAATAACATCCAAAGGTTGCTCTGTTGTAGATTGGTACCATCGCCGTTAGCTCCACGTCAACTGGAGTAGAAAAGTGGATTTTGACCCAAAGAAAACACAGGAACGCCCCCAGCTCAAGAAAAGTGTAAGGCCGCCGCTGCGCGGGCACGGACTAGCAGGGGAGGCCGCTGCCGCCTCCGCCGAGCTCCGAGCACGGAGCAGCGGGGAGTCTGCCGCCGCCGTCGACCAGCACGGAGCAGCGGAGGAGGCAAACATCGGCGCCGAGCACGAGCAGCGCGGGCGGCCGCCGTCTGGCGAGCACGGGGCAGGATGTTGCCGCCCAGCTCAGAGCAGCGGGGGAGGCTGCCGAGCACGGAGCTGCCGGGAGTCCGCTGCTGCCGTCAAGCAGCTTTGAGTAGTGGTGCAGGCAGACGTCGTCGCCGACTACGAGCAGCAGCGAGGCCGCCGTTGCCGCGAGCACGGAGCAGGAGGTCGCCGCCGCCAAGCACGGAATGGGAAGGCGCTCGCCAACAAGCACATCGAGCCACGGTCGCGGAATGCCTAGGAACCAGATGAGGAGGATTAGGACTAGGCGACGCGGGAGATGGACGACACGGCGGCGACCTACCGGAACGGAGGAAGACGATGCCCAATCCATCGATTCCCTTTTCAACTCTAGTTGACGCGGTATTTCACGATGATGGCACAAATCTCTGACGGAGCAATCTTTGGATGGTTTTTTCTAAAGGTGTGTCTATGTCTCACTTGACTGAGATTCTTTTAAGTCTAAGTCACCTCAGAAAAGTGAAATTTGATCTAGTTGCACATTTCTGGAAGAAAAGTGCAATTGCACTTTTTTAACAAAAAAGTGCAACTCAAGTACTTTTTTGTAAGTGACTTGTAACTTAAGAAATACTCAGTTATAGCAAAACCGTTTTTCTAAAGACAAAACTTTTAGTGGTACTTTTCTAAAGTCTGGATCTTTTATGGTATAGAACCAATTTTCCCGCGAAATAACCATGGCTAGTAGTGTAGGCTTGTCCTAGACAAGTCAAATAGTACAAGCAAAATTGGTTGGAGCGCGGGGTCGGAAGGGTGTGGGCGGTGGTTGAGAGGGGTGTGAGGATCGGTGTCTAGAGGAGAGGAAAGGGAGGGAGTGGCCGTCGCCCAGGACGGAGACAAGGGGGGACGAGGGGGGGGGGCGCAACCCCCCTATGCTCATGATTTTCCTTTGAACACAAGCCATGATAGTTTCTTATTTGTGTGATTTTTAGCTAGTTCTGCCCCCCTCATACTAAGATTGCCCCCCTTATACTTTATTTCTGGCGTCCTTGCCGTCGCCGGAGCGGAGGAAGAAGAGTTTTGGCCGGCCATGGGGTGGAGGAGTTTGAGCCTGGAGCTCTCATACCAAGCAGAATTGCAAATGGTGCTTGATTGTATTGATACAGTTTATCGAGTACGTACATATAGCGAGAGGGAGAATCGTGGGCAGGACTCCTGCCGCACGTAGAGCAGAGGAGCCAATCCTATCGATCAGGAAACCTCCTTGGACTAGGCCTAACGGTTACAACCAGATAACGTTACACACGTATCGTGTCAACAGTACATTGTATGTGTGACACATATAATGCCACTGCATAGTATGTGTGTACATATCGTGTCAACTGCTATCGTTCTAACTTCTAAGTATAACATGTGTCAAATTATGTGAATGTTACTGTGTCTATGAAAATTGAACTGGACCGCACCCACAAAAATCGTTACATTAATTATTTGCTCGTGAACTACTCTCAAGTCTGAACCCAAAAGGCCAAAACTTTTTTTTTTCTATCAAATTCAACAATCGTCATCGTCTCTCCCCCCGCGTCGCCCTCCTCTGGCGACGGGGGGGAACCCTGCCGCCGCCGCCTCTCGCCCCTCCTCCCCTCTCCCTCGCTTCGCCGCCGCCGGAGGGGCCCCGGCAAAGCCGCGCGCGCCCCCGGGGAAGGTGGCGGCGGGGCATTCTCTCCCCCTCCCGCGTCCCCCGGCGAGGAGGAGCTCGCCCGGGCGCGGCGATGTGCGGCCGGCGCGGTGGGCCGGCGGGCCGGGCGCCGGCGGGGCTGCGGGAGGCCGGTGGTCCGCGGCCAGGTCGAGGTCGGGGCCGGAGGTGGTGCAGCGGGGCGCGGTGGGGCTTGGCGGCGCGTCTCTGGGCCCAGATGGGCTCCTGCGGGCCTGCCCGGGCTTGCTCCGGGTCGTCGGCCGGCGGCCTGGCTCGGCGCCCCATCTGCACCCCCGGTGGTTCGAAGGCAGCGGCGGCGGCGGGCGGACCTCCGGCTCCTCCCAGATGTGGCGGCGTCGACGGCGGCTCACGGCTGCTGTCCGGCGAGGGTGAGCGGGGTGGCGGCCCCTCTCCCCTGCTTCTTCCTCTGCGGGTGGTGATCTGCCGGTTGTTGTCGGTTGCTCGTTGCGGCGGGCGTCGGCTCCTGCCGGCGGTGAGGTTGGTGGTCCTACGTGGTGTGGCGTCGTCACCGCGTGGGAGGTGCTTGTGCCAGTGGTTCGCAGGCCGGCGGCATTGTGGGTCTCCCTCATCTCCATTCGGCAACGTGGGAGTGCGGAGGTTCGGGCTGCTCCGAGCGAAAGCCGATGGCGCGGCGGCTGCGGATGTCGCTATCCTCTTGGGGGCCTTCATGGAGCCTTCGACCTCCTCCGCTCCCGGAGCTTAGTTCTTCGGGTGAAAGCCTAGGCCGTGGCAGGGCCGGACGACGGCGTCGATCCACGTCCCTTCCCTCTTGGGGGCGTCGTCTTGAAGACTTTGTTCCCCAGCGTGCTTTCCTGAGGCTGGACTTGTACGGCATCTCGGTGGGTGGCCGGTGATGTGTGAGGTCCGTGTGGTGGCTTGTGTGGCAACGATGGCGGTGGTGTGCGATGTTTTGGTAGCGTCAAGACCTTGGCTTCTGCGAGCGTCCGAGCTTCTTCGTCTTGTGTTTCGCTTGCGGTGGATTCGGAGCTGCTATGGTGTGTCGAGTTTCTTCATTTGAGCAGCGTACGATGACCTGTCTGGGTGGCCCTCCGGCGATGATCTTCCTCGGCGCATGTCTTGCGCTTATCCTCTTCGAAGCTCGTCATCGGAGTCGGAGCTGCCTCGTTGCTTCACGAGGAGTCGTTTGTTTGGCGGTGGCCGGCTTGAGCTTCACGGTGCCGCTTCGGCGGGGTCTTGGTGGTTGGTTCTTCGGTGAAGTCGGAGTCGCTGAAGAGTGATGACGATGACGTTGAAGGTCAACCACGACGACTTCTCACTTCGGAGGCCTGTGTATCTTGTGTGGGTTGCCAGGTGGCTCTGTGCCCCCGCGGCGGTCGTGCTCCATGACGAGCGTCGGGGCACTTGTTTCGGTTTTCGGCCGATTTTCCGTTAATAAACTGGCCAAATTCTGTACTTCTTCTCTATTAATGAAAATGGCAAGTCTTTTGCCTCGTTTCAAAAAATTATTTGCTCGTATTAAAAACACAGAAGGTTAACTTACAAGCATCGTTATTTTTTGCTTATGATGTAAAACAACTTCCTGCCTACCAAAATTGCAGGTGCATAATATGTTAACTTCATTGTATTTCAAAGTAATAACTGCATTAATACCTCACGCGAAGCGGGCAAGCGCGCGGGTATTCCTGCCTAGCTAGTCGAAAAAAACGCCCCTGATGGAAGCAAAGAGAGTCATGCCGTTGTTTTTCTTTTCTTTTCTTGAGCAAAGAGTCATGCCCGTTTGGTAAGTAGTACGTGCACGATCGATCACACGTGACGGACCCGGTAATCACAAACACGACTTGCCGCTGCGAAATTAAAAAGCGTACGCCTTGCAAAGAGTAGTCTTGGCGACGTTCGTTACAAATACTACATCGATCGTGAGGATCACGGGCCGTGTAATATAACTAGATCGACTAGACTAGAAGCGCCACCGAAATCAACCGTTCAATCCAACCCTGCCATGGCCGTGCCGCACCTCGACGACGGCGTCGTCTCCGAGATACTGTACCGACTGCCCACTAAGATCGCCTACCGTCTCGCCGCCGTCTGCCGGCAATGGCGCGGGGTGCTCTCCCAGCCTACGTTCCTCTGTCGCCACCTCTCCCCGTGGGAGCTCCCGCGACCCGCTACTCGACGACCGTCCGTACGCGCTCATCATGCAGCCCCTGCGCAAGGTTGGCTTCACCCACCTCACGCTCGTCGCAACTGACCCCACCGAGCGCGTTCCCGTCAATGTTCCTCTCAAACCCGAGTACGCGGTCCGCAGGCACCATCGCTGCGCCCCGCCTGAACCTATGGAGATCTCTTCCACAGACGACCCCGCGGCAGCACAGCCGTCGGAAGTGAAGGTGGAGGAAGACTATGTTGTCTTTTTCGAGCGCACACTTCTGACGCTCAACATCTCCGTCGTTGCGGCGCACGGCAGGTTGCTGTTATGCCGCAGCCGGAGCCGCTACTACGTGTGCGCCCCGGCCGCCAACCGCTGGCTCGCGCTCCCGCCGTCCATCATCTCGCCGTCCAGCGACGCCAACTCTGGCCTCCATTACGACGTCGACGCGTCCACCGGGCGGTTCGTTTTCACCGTCGTCCTCCTCGTCCGGCGGAGGCGGCGCCGCGTGCTCGTGGAGACCTTCTCGTCCGCGACCGGCAGGTGGGCAACGAGTGAGCTCGCCGCGCCTGGCGCCGCCCGCTGCCTACTCGCTAAGTCACCACCGGGCATACACGTTGGCACGTGCTTCTACTGGCTCAGCCGGCGCTGGGGCGGTGGACAGAGCCGCATCCTCCGCTACGACGCCGCTCGGTGCTGCGCCTCCGTGCTACGCGAGCCGCCGCTGGCGGAGGAGGCCAAGCGCCGCGTGGGGCGGTCGCTGGGGTCGGTTGGCGGCCGGCTCCGCCTGTGCGCGTTAGACATCCGCCAAGATATCGGGTCGATGAGCCTGGACGGCCACAACGACGACGTGGAAGGCGTGCACGGCGCGTGGCTTATGGACGCGGCGTCGGCGTGGCATCAAGTGCATGAGGCGGTCGTGGAGGAAGTGTCGATCTACTTCTTCGAGTGGCTGTTCGGCGAGGAGGCACCGGTAGACTTCGCCAGCGCATGCGGCGAGTTCATTGTTCTAGAGAAGGTCGGGAGACTGCTGCGGTACGATCTCGACAGCCGGAGCAAGGTGGAGCTCGCTGACCTTGGAATTGGTATCGGCCGGCCCCACGAGCTGTACTTCCACTACAATGCCTTCCCCTTCTTCAAGTAACGTACAGAGCGGACAGATGAAAAAAAAAAAGTAACGTACAGCGATTGATAAGACGGTCATGTTTTTGACTTTACTTTCTTTGTTTTTTAATATAAATCACTAGGGCAGGGTCCTGCCGTATACCTATTAATTTTGGTTAAAATATTTACAAATAAATAGGGAAATATTAGAGATTATTTAGCAGTACCGGATAGTCGAATTTTGCAGGGCACATATCTGTTTTCCCAGTGTGAAAAGCTCGGATCGTTGAAGGTTCTTTTTTCGTCACGTTGGAGGTTCTACCAGCAGGTCTTTTTGTTTTGGACCTTGCTACGTTTAGAACAGTCGGTAGATTACAGTTTTTGGCGGGCGTTCCGACCAAAGGAGCGAAGCATGCTGAGCTGCACTGCCGCGCGTGAGAGCTCCGTGCATGCTGAAATTCTAAAATTTAAAATGTTTTGTAGGTCAAACCGTTCATCAGATTTAGGATTCGTTTTCACCGTTAGTGTCGAGGGTGCTCATCGGCAATGCCCTCCGATAGGAGCTTAGGGTTGATGGAATCCTGCAAGCTGACACGAGACATCGGTACACAGACAAGCGGGGAGAGCGATTTACCCAGGTTCGGGACCCTCGATGAGGTAAAACCCTTACGTCCTGCCTGTCTGTTCTTTGATTATGATGAAAACAGGTTACAATGGGGTGCCGAATAGTTCGACTGCGATCTCGTCGAGATGCTAGTTGCTAGGGTAACCTAGTTCTAAACTTCTGCTGGCTAGTATTGCTAAGATTGATTGTGTCCTCTAACAGCCCCTCTCCTGGCCTTTATATAGGAGGCCAGGTCTCAAGAGGTCTAATCGAGTACGACTAGGTTTACAGTAGATCTATCTCCAAGCTTTCCTTGTTCGGCTCCTTCCGTGTCTTGTACTTCAAGGAATCTTCCGCCGCACCGTCCTAGTGGCCCACCTCGCCATTGAGTATCTTCATGGGCCTCCAACTAGGAAATATAGGATAGGGCAACATTGGTTACCCGAAGGGTAATACCCACGTCAGTAGCCCCCGAGTGTCTAGCCGAAGGTAGTTCGGGTAGAGACTAAAGCTTGCCTCCACCCAATGTTCTTCTCCTTGATTATTCTTGTTCTTCTTGAATATGCATCATCTTCTTCTATCGGGTGCGCGTCAGCGCTCTCGATGGGAGTAGCCCCCGAGTCTAGGTACGGATGCTTGCAATCCGTGCGTAGACTCAAGTTGCACCACTCGAACATTTTCTTCTGCCGAAGCTTTTTGCTGCTCCTCTTTGTAGTCCATCCGATACATTTTTTTTATGCAAGGGATAATGAATAACGTGCCCAACTTTTGTTGGTTAACTGCCGATGGCAAAACAACGTTACCCTACACAGAATCAAGTCCCCGGGCATGATCCTGGAGTGCGAAAAAAGTTTCATCGGGTGCGCGTTCTGCGCTCCCGACTCCCGATGGGAGTAGCCCCCGAGTCTGGGCACGGGCGCTTTCGTCCGGGTACAGACTCGAGTCAAGTTTTTCCTTCGAACCTTTATTCTATCGGGTGTGCGTCAGCGCTCCCGATGGGAGTAGCCCCCGAGCCTAGGTGCGGATGCTCGCAATCCGTGCGTAGGCTTAAGTTGATCACTCGATATTTTCTTATCTCTTCATATGCAATCATTCCTCATGACGTCATCGATGACGTTTTTCTGTCCCCTTAATTTTTGACTCGATAAGACGCGACCCGCCAGCCCCTGTTTTCGAGCAATTCCTCGCTCCTCTTTACACGGTTAGCGAGGCACCTCCTCGATTTCCGCAACCATTAACTGGAGAAAAGGCCCATTAACAATACGAAGCCTTCCTTAAGCTCCCCAAGAGATAGAAATCCCTAGCATTCTCCTTCATTCATTCCTTCGCTGTTCTTCTTCTTCTCCTGTTCACAACCGCTCGCGCCGCCACCACTGTCTTCCGATTTCTCCCAGATCTCACAATGGTGAAGAAGAAGAACCCTAGTACCGCCGCCAGTTCCACGAGCGGCGGTGCCGCCGCCAAATCTTCCTCGATTCTTTCGAAAGAAGGCGCCCCCGGCGCTCCTCCCCAGCCTCCGGCGCCGATGGCGCCACCAAGTTCAACAGCCCAGGCCCGGAGATTGGACAGCCTCTACCGTCACCAAGCGTGACGAAAAAGATCCCGAAGCCTGGGATTGATCTCCTCCGATGAGGGGAATGTGATCTTTCCAGGTGCGATTTCTCGACCTAATCCCCCTGCCGGTTTTACCGTGATGTTCTTATCGTTCTTATATCGAGGTCTTTCGCTTCCCGTCCACGAATTCCTCCTCCATCTCTTGCGAACTTACGAAATCCAATTATGGCAACTCACTCCCAACTCAATCCTCCACGTTGCTGTGTTTATCACCCTCTGCGAAGCATATCTGGGC
This sequence comes from Lolium rigidum, assembly GCF_022539505.1. Lineage (NCBI taxonomy): Eukaryota > Viridiplantae > Streptophyta > Magnoliopsida > Poales > Poaceae > Lolium > Lolium rigidum. Next base: position 6,492,725 of record NC_061511.1, on the reverse strand, counting down.
ATTGAGCCTCATTTTGGGTTGTGGAAAAAGATCTTCTATGTGAAAAGATACAGCAGTAGTAACGGATCTTTCGTCACCGGAGGAGTGGGATTTGTAGCTCGTTCGGATGTCAATTACTTCAATTTCCCAATGAAAGAGTCCGTGCAAGGGTGGAGATTGAAGTGGTTCTATATCAAGGATTGTTTATCACCCGAATCTCAGCTTCCCCGCTTTGTCGATGCCCTTGAAGCCAAGCCTAAGAATTCCTGGAAGAATGTTCTCTCTCCCGACGAAAAAGTAGCAGCCGACGAACTATTTGCTTGATTTCTTCGGATTAAAGAAGCTGATGGCCAAACCATGGTTGGTACTGAGGTAGCGGCAGTGTTTTTGAAACGTCGAGTCCAACCAGTTATGGCTAGAATTCGTCCAATGTGGTTGTATTCGGGTCCAAAGGATGAGACCAGAATTAACGCTGCCGAGCTGTCGGAAAAAGAACTGCTCGATGAAGTCCGTCGCCTCACTTTCTTCAGCCAAGAAGACTCGATCCCATTGTTTTCTCCGTATACTCCTTCTGATACCGATCATCCACCTCCAGAGGTAATTTCCCTCCTCAGATTCTTGTTATGCTGCTATTTACATGATCACTGTTATTCTCATTCGTCTTTTCTTCTACAGACCCTTGTAGCTTCCGGGGATTTTCTCAACTTGCCAAACGATACTTCCGAAGGAAGAGGCTCTTCAGAACCCGTTGACTCCCGTACTGTCGAGCATACAAACCCAACAAGCGATCACGATGACCTGATAGATTCTGAAACTGCTCACACCAATCTCCCCCCATCAACCGATGACACTTGCGACACAGAGGGATCAGTGCGTGATGATGACGCTGATCACGATGCCTTTGTTAATGCAGCTGCGGAGGAGACCAGGGCTCCACCTACGAAGAGGTCAATCGGCGGCTTTGCCGATGAAGATGATCTCCTCGATATGTAAGTGTTTTTCTTCTTTTTACTATTTTCAGCTCCTTGGTCTTTTCACATTTTTCTCATAACTTAGTCGATCAAACCTTTCTTGCAGTGACGATGATTTCATTGAGCCTCCACCTAAGAGGATCAGGTCTGATGCTGCCTCGCCAGCCGCCGCAGCTTCCGAAGCTTCGGCTCCTAAAGCGGCTCCCGCGGCGCAAGTATCGACTGCCTCCTCCCTTTCCAAAGGGAAAGATGCTCCTCCTTCTGTAAGTCTTTGTCGAATTTAACAAGAATCTTTTGGAATGTGTCTTTGCCTAATGACCTTTGTAAAACATTCCCTCTCTTCAAGGATCTACGAGGTGTGATATCCTCTTTAGAGGCCTTCGCCTCTCAATTCACCTCTCTGGAAGCGGACAAAATTCGGCTGCAGGAGGAAGCTAAGTCTTCCTCTTCAAAGCTGGATGGCGCCACCAAAAAGGTCGCCATAGCTCGCCAGGAGGTCGACTCCCTGAAAGAAGAACTGAACAAGCTGAAGGAGAGGCTGAAGGAGGAGGAAGCTCGGGCGGCGAAAAGGATGAACTCCTCCGTCGATCCGCCTTGGCCCTGCTTGGTAAGTTCCTACATCTCCTGTAGATTACCACTTTTTATGAATCTGTTTCTTCGTCAACGATTTCCTTTAATTTCTTTGCAGAAGCCGCCAGCATCCCTGCTACTGCCTTGGACAGAGTTCCAAGCAACTCCCCAGCAAATGGTGTGTCAATGGTTCTCGCCACCCACCAGCTTACCCGGGAGCTGCTTGACAAGGGAAAGGGTGCTCTGGCGCGGATGCATTCGATGATATTCCCCAAGGCCAAGCAGGAGAAGACTCTGGGGCAGCTGATTGATGCTTTCGCAGTCGACACCAAGGAGGTCATCGAGGTATTCAAGCGCACCTCACGTACCTATGGTGCCCTCCTTGCCTTCCAACTTATGATGGGTTATGGCTTTAAGGCTGACATTGAAGAAATGACTAAGGAGCTGCCAAAAGAGAAAGATGGGCGACTTGTTAACTTAAGCGCCTTTACAGCATCCGCCCGTACTTGTGCTTGCCAGCTCCTTGATTTAGTTTCGTCGGGAAAGGCATCGGCTGGCCCCAGCCTGTCGACTCAGACTCAGGCTCCTTGATTGTTGTAACAATTTTATCTTTGGGCTAGTATGAAACATTATTCTGTTGCGAGAACTCAAGTTTGTAATGAACACTGTGCTGGCAATGTTGCCAACATACTTTTGCCATAATATCTTCATTTGTACTTCTTCTGATAGGAATTTCTTGTACCTCTCCCGATGGGAGTTACATTGGATGCTTGATTTGTCCATAACCATCATCCTTTTGACGCTGTTGCCTGCAGGTTTTCCCGGTGCCCTTGTTTGTTGATGATTCTTCGGGCGTTCTTCCCGAAGGTGATCGGGTCCAACGAATGAAGGACCGGATCACGAAGATGGAGAAGGACCTGCGCAGCACTTACGCCTTGGCTGCAATTGTCAACAAGAAGAGCGAGATTGCAACCGACGTAGAGCGGTATGCTCTTACTGAGCTACATAAGGCTACCGAGAGCTTGAACTGTGAGTCCTTTGATCTCTGCGCCCTTTGTTTGATAGAATCTTATCTGATCCTTTGCTTACTTCTGTGCCAGTCATAGCTCTGAACCGTGCAGAGGAGAACAAACGGATTCACGAACGTGTGAATGCCTTGACCCAGCTATCCTCATCCGAAGAGATTTTCTGGCGGGAGCACTCGAAGGCTTCGGCTGTCGCGCGATTTCAAGATCGGGTTCAGCAGGTCCATACCTTTTTTGACAAGTGCTATAAGGCTATGAGGGTGGTTTGGAAGACAATGTTCCCTTTGAACGCGGTTCCTCCAACTCTCCTTGCTTTGATGTCTGAATTTGGTAACGCCAAGAAGGTCCGAGAGTTGGTACGTGCGCAAGTTTTTGCAGGGGCCAAGTTTACACTTGCCCTTGTACTTGCCCGTTATCCTTCGGCAGGTTTACTGTCGATTGCCAACGTTACTGGAGACTTAGAGGCGCTGTACCCGAAGGTATTGTTGCCTGCCAACATAGTTGTCGACAGACTTGAGGAAGACTCAAAGGTACCTGAAGAAAGAGGAACTCCACAAGGGTGATTTCAGGGATTTAATGTCCGTTTCGTAAATAGAGAATTTGGCTACTTTATCCAAGTGTCTGGATTATGTAATGATGCCCTCTCATTCGGTAGATACATGCATATGTACTTTTACCATGTTATTGCCGTTGGCAAGTTTTGAGCGAATCTTAGTTGCTCGTTTAAATGTATGTATATTGGTTGGTTAGCAAATCATGTGAGTGATCAGCTCGTGTTGCAGGTCTTGCTAAACCTGTTGTATGCGCAACTTTGCTTTCAACCGTTTTAAATTTCGACAGGCACTCCCGAATATTTCGGGTGTAGTGATTCTGCCGATGAGCCCGTTGTTCTTTGATAGTAAAATATCGAACGTGGGTTGTTGTTTATGTGTATTTCCAAACTCTTGCTATTCACGGCACTCGTAGAGGCATCTATAGCAGAGGGGAAGGTCAACGTCGTTTTAGCACTCGTAGAGGCTTTTTGGAGCACGATCTTCTGCCTCGTACTATTTTTACATAGTGATGGGGCTTTAGAAGTTTTGTAGTTACTGCAATGCTTAGCAAAGAATCAAAGCTTAAGTTCTTATTAATAAGGTGAGCACAATGCTAGAGGGCGAAAAGGGGAGGGCCCTGTTTATAATAAAAAAAAGAAAATAAAGGCCAGTAAACTGCTTAGTCAAGGAAGGGATTCTTCTCTTCTTCTGGCTTTTTCACCGCGTTAGTGGTTGCTGCAGCGTTGCTGGTTTCATCAGGGGTTTGAGCGGTGGTTGCCATCGTCTTGCTATCTCCTAAGCCTTCTGTGCCATCAACTGCCGAACCCTTTGCTGCCGAGGCTTCTGCTGCCGAAGCTTCTGCTGCCGAAGCTTTAAGGGCGAGAGCGGCTGGCTTCTTCTTGGTTTCCCTGCCATCTTTTTCTTCCTTGATCTCTCGTAAAGACAGCTTGGGCGGAGGGTCGATGATTTCTCGCTGTGGCCCGAACTTTGCAGCAATCCTCTGAAAGTCGCGATCACAATTGTCCGAGCGTGAAAAACTTCCATAGACGGTGATGTTTGTCCCATTGTTCCCTGGCATTTTCAGCTTGAGGTACGCATAATGTGGCACAACCATGAACTTGGCATACGCTGGTCTCCCGAGTATAGCGTGATACTGTGACTCCCAGTTCACCACTTCAAACTCGATTTTTTCCTTCCTGAAATTGTCGGCTCTACCGAAGATAACATTCAGGTAGACTTTGCCAAGAGAGTAGCCCGGTGCAGTTGGAAGGATCCCGTGGAAGTAGGTGTCTGTTTCTTCCAGCATGCTCATGGTGATTCCCATGCTTCTGATTGTGTCGACGAATATCAGATTTAGTCCGCTTCCACCATCCATGAAGACTTTGCTCATCTTGAACCCCCCAATTTGTGCATCGACTACCAAGGCGGCGTGTCCTGGTTTTGGTATGGTCATCGGGTGATCTGCTCGACTGAACGTAATGTTCTGAGAAGACCAGTCGACGTACTCGAGGATGTTTGCCATGATGCTTTCTGCCAAGTTGATTTCTCGGGTGAGCTTCTTCATTTCCCTTTTCGAAACACCTGTCCTGTGGATCATGCTCATCTGCCCACGTGGTGGTGGAAACGCCTCGTTGGGTTGATGGGGTTGAGCCTGCTGGACTTGATGCTTGCGGTGGAGGTGGGGGTGGTGGTGGTAGCCGTTCGCTGGCTCCGACCGCTGGATGAGTTTGTGCATGTCAAGGAACTGCCGGCAGTCCCTGAGTAGGTGACTTGACTTCGTTTTGCCATCCTTGGAATCGACATACGAATGTAGGTAACAGGGGGCGTTAACCTGTTCAGCGTAGGGTAGTTCGGGAGTCTTCTGCTGTCGTGGTTTATAATTACCACGGTTCCCAGAGTTGTTCCGGTTACCATCGTGTCTGTCGTCTTGATCGTCCTGCCGATCGGAATACCCTGCGGCTACCAGATTGTTATCATCGTAGTTGCGGTTTTTCCTTCTCTTGTGACGATCCCTTCGGCCACCCGAGTCGTGCTTCGGCTGGTCATCGTCTTCGTCATCACTACGCTGTCGTGGCCTTCGTACGTTGTCCTCACCATCAGCCCAGCTGTTGGCGATTTCCATTAGCTTGGTTATGGTTTTTGGCTTTTTGCGCCCGAGTTCTTCTATGTAACTTTCCCGCTGAACGCCGTCGCTGAAAGCATCGATTGCTCTGTCGACAGATACGTCTTCGGCAGCGTAGGAGCTTTGTGAATCTCCCGATGTATGAACGCATCGACTCCTTCTGCTTCTGCCGGCAATTCCGTAGCTCTTCGATCCCGACGGGCCTCTTATATGTTGCTTGGAAGTTGGCAACGAAGGCGTCTACTAGGTCGTCCCATGATTTGACAGAACCTTTCGGCAGCCCCCTTAGCCAGGCCCGTGCTGAATCTTTCAAGTAAAGTTGTAAGCATTGCATTGCCGCTATCTGGTTTCCTTTGTGCAGGATCACAGTCTGCAGGTAGTCGTCTATCCAGGATCTTGGTTCTTGCTGCCCATCGTACTTGGCAGCGTCGGTAGGGGTAGGTGATGGCGTGTAACTCACACGTTCGTTGGGAACCCCAAGAGGAAGGTATGATGCGCACAGCAGCAAGTTTTCCCTCAGAAAGAAACCAAGGTTTATCGAACCAGGAGGAGCCAAGAAGCACGTTGAAGGTTGATGGCGGCGGGATGTAGTGCGGCGCAACACCAGGGATTCCGGCGCCAACGTGGAACCTGCACAACACAACCAAAGTACTTTGCCCCAACGAAACAGGGAGGTTGTCAATCTCACCGGCTTGCTGTAACAAAGGATTAACCGTATTGTGTGGAAGATGATTGTTTGCGAAAACCGTAAAACAAGTATTGCGATAGATTGTATTTCGATGAAAGAGAATTGGACCGGGGTCCACAGTTCACTAGAGGTGTCTCTCCCATAAAGCAAACAGCATGTTGGGTGAACAAATTACAGTTGGGCAATTGACAAATAAAGAGGGCATGACCATGCACATACATATCATGATGAGTATAGTGAGATTTAATTGGGCATTACGACAAAGTACATAGACCGCCATCCAGCATGCATCTATGCCTAAAAAGTCCACCTTCAGGTTATCATCCGAACCCCTTCCAGTATTAAGTTGCAAAGCAATAGACAATTGCATTAAGTATGGTGCGTAATGTAATCAACAACTACATCCTTAGACATAGCATCAATGTTTTATCCCTAGTGGCAACAGCACAACACAACCTTAGAACTTTCTGTCACTGTCCCAGGTGTCAATGTAGGCATGAACCCACTATCGAGCATAAATACTCCCTCTTGGAGTTACAAGCATCTACTTGACCAGAGCATCTACTAGTAATGGAGAGCATGCAAGATCATAAACAACACATAGATATAACTTTGATAATCAACATAACAAGTATTCTCTATTCATCGGATCCCAACAAACGCAACATATAGAATTACAGATAGATGATCTTGATCATGTTAGGCAGCTCACAAGATACGACAATGATAGCACAATGGGGAGAAGACAACCATCTAGCTACTGCTATGGACCCATAGTCCAGGGGTAGACTACTCACACATCACACCGGAGGCGACCATGGCGGCGTAGAGTCCTCCGGGGAGATGATTCCCCTCTCCGGCAGGATGCCGGAGGCGATCTCCTGGATCCCCCGAGATGGGATCGGCGTTGGCGGCGTCTCCGGAAGGTTTTCCGTATCGTGGCTCTCGGTCATCGGGGGTTTCGTCACGGAGGCTTTAAGTAGGCGGAAGGGTAGGTCAAGAGGCGGCGCGAGGGGCCCGGACCATAGGGCCGCGCGGCCGGGCGGGGGCCGCGCCGCCCTATGCTCCGGCTGCCTCGTGGCCCCTCTTCGTTTCGTCTTCGGACTTCCGGAAGCTTCGTGGAAAAATAGGCCCACGGGCGTTGATTTCGTCCAATTCCGAGAATATTTCCTTACTAGGATTTCCGAAACCAAAAACAACGAGAAAACGACAATCGGCACTTCGGCATCTTGTTAATAGGTTAGTTCCGAGAAAATGCACGAATATGACATAAAGTGTGCATAAAACATGTAGATAACATCAATAATGTGGCATGGAACATAAGAAATTATCGATACGTCGGAGACGTATCAGCATCCCCAAGCTTAGTTCCGCTCGTCCCGAGCGAGTAAAACGATAACACGAGATAATTTCTGGAGTGACATGCCATCATAATCTTGATCACACTATTTGTAAAGCATATGTAGTGAATGCAGCGATCAAAACAATATATATGACATGAGTAAACAAGTGAATCATAAAGCAAAGACTTTTCATGAATAGCACTTCAAGACAAGCATCAATTAAGTCTTGCATAAGAGTTAACTCATAAAGCAATAATTCATAGTAAAGGTATTGAAGCAACACAAAAGAAGATTAAGTTTCAGCGGTTGCTTTCAACTTATAACATGTATATCTCATGGATATTGTCAACATAGAGTAATATAACAAGTGCAATATGCAAATATGTAGGAATCAATGCACAGTTCACACAAGTGTTTGCTTCTTGAGGTGGAGAGAAATAGGTGAACTGACTCAACAATAAAAGTAAAAGAATGGTCCTCCATAGAGGAAAAGCATCGATTGCTATATTTGTGCTAGAGCTTTGATTTTGAAAACATGAAACAATTTTGTCAACGGTAGTAATAAAGCATATGTATCATGTAAATTATATCTTATAAGTTGCAAGCCTCATGCATAGTGTACTAATAGTGCCCGCACCTTGTCCTAATTAGCTTGGACTACTGGATCATCACAATGCACATGTTTTGACCAAGTGTCACAAAGGGGTACCTCTATGCCGCCTGTACAAAGGTCTAAGGAGAAAGCTCGCATTGGATTTCTCGCTATTGATTATTCTTCAACTTAGACATCCATACCGGGACAACATAGACAACGAGATAATGGACTCCTCTTTTATGCATAAGCATGTAACAACAATTAATAATTTTCTCATTTGAGATTGAAGATATATGTCCAAAACTGAAACTTCCACCATGGATCATGGCTTTAGTTAGCGGCCCAATGTTCTTCTCTAACAATATGAATGCTTAACCATAAGGTGGTAGATCTCTCTTACTTCAGACAAGACAGACATGCATAGCAACTCACATGAAATTCAACAAAGAGTAGTTGATGGCGTCCCCAGTGAACATGGTTATCGCACAACAAGCAACTTAATAAGAGATAAAGTGCATAATTACATATTCAATACCACAATAGTTTTTAAGCTATTTGTCCAATGAGCTATATATTGCAAAGGTGAATGATGGAATTTTAAAGGTAGCACTCAAGCAATTTACTTTGGAATGGCGGAGAAATACCATGTAGTAGGTAGGTATGGTGGACACAAATGGCATAGTGGTTGGCTCAAGTATTTTGGATGCATGAGAAGTATTCCCTCTCGATACAAGGTTTAGGCTAGCAAGGCTTATTTGAAACAAACACAAGGATGAACCGGTGCAGCAAAACTCACATAAAAGACATATTGAAAACATTATAAGACTCTACACCGTCTTCCTTGTTGTTCAAACTCAATACTAGAAATTATCTAGACCTTAGAGAAACCAAATATGCAAACCAAATTTTAGCATGCTCTATGTATTTCTTCATTAATGGGTGCAAAGCATATGATGCAAGAGCTTAAACATGAGCACAATAATTGCCAAGTATCACATTACCCAAGACATTAATAGAAATTACTACATGTATCATTTTCCAATTCCAACCATATAACAATTTAACGAAGAAGAAACTTCGCCATGAATACTATGAGTAGAAACCAAGGACATACTTGTCCATATGCTACAGCGGAGCGTGTCTCTCTCCCATAAAGTGAATGCTAGGATCCATTTTATTCAAACAAAACAAAAAACAAAAACAAACCGACGCTCCAAGAAAAAGCACATAAGATGTGATGGAATAAAAATATAGTTTCAGGGGAGAAACCTGATAATGTTGTCGATGAAGAAGGGGATGCCTTGGGCATCCCCATGCTTAGATGCTTGAGTCTTCTTAATATATGCAGGGGTGAACCACCGGGGCATCCCCAAGCTTAGAGCTTTCACTCTCCTTGATCATGTTGCATCATACTCCTCTCTTGATCCTTGAAAACTTCCTCCACACCAAACTCGAAACAACTCATTAGAGGGTTAGTGCACAATAAAAATTAACATATTCAGAGGTGACACAATCATTCTTAACACTTCTGGACATTGCATAATGCTACTGGACATTAGTGGATCAAAGAAATTCATCCAACATAGCAAAAGAGGCAATGCGAAATAAAAGGCAGAATCTGTCAAAACAGAACAGTTCGTATTGACGAATTTTAAAATGGCACCAGACTTGCTCAAATGAAAATGCTCAAATTGAATGAAAGTTGCGTACATATCTGAGGATCATGCACGTAAATTGGCTTAATTTTCTGAGTTACCTACAGGGAGGTGGACCCAGATTCGTGACAGCAAAGAAATCTGGAACTGCGCAGTAATCCAAATCTAGTATGAACTTTTCTATCAACGGCTTAACTTGGCACAACAAAACACAAAACTAAGATAAGGAGAGGTTGCTACAGTAGTAAACAACTTCCAAGACACAAAATAAAAACAAAGTACTGTAGGTAAAAACATGGGTTGTCTCCCATAAGCGCTTTTCTTTAACGCCTTTCAGCTAGGCGCAGAAAGTGTGTATCAAGTATTATCAAGAGACGAAGTGTAAACATCATAATTTGTTCTCATAATAGAATCAAAAGGTACCTTCATTCTCTTTCTAGGGAAGTGTTCCATACCTTTCTTGAGAGGAAATTGATATTTTATATTACCTTCCTTCATATCAATAATAGCACCAACGAGTTCGAAGAAAAGGTCTTCCCAATATAATGGGACAAGATGCATTGCATTCAATATCCAAGACAACAAAATCAACGGGAACAAGGTTATTGTTAACGGTAATGCGAACATTATCAACTTTACCCAAAGGCTTCTTTGTAGAATGATCAGCAAGATTAACATCCAAATAACAATTTTTCAGCGGTGGCAAGTCAAGCATATAATAAATTTTCTTAGGCATAACGAAATACTTGCACCAAGATCACATAAAGCATTACAATCAAAATCTTTAACCTTCATCTTAATGATGGGCTCCCAACCATCCTCTAGCTTTTTAGGAATAGAGGCTTCGCGCTCTAGTTTCTCTTCTCTAGCTTTTATGAGAGCATTTGTAATATGATGCGTGAAAACCAAATTTATAGCACTAGCATTAGGACTTTTAGCAAGTTTTTGCAAGAACTTTATAACTTCAGAGATGTGGCAATCATCAAAATTCAAACCATTATAATCTAAAGCAATGGGATCATCATCCCCAATGTTGGAAAAAATTTCAGCAGCTTTATCACAGGCAATTTCAGCGGTTTTAGCGATTTCGAGCGGTTTCTCGCGCTTTGCATTAGAAGTGGAAACATTGCTAACACCAATTCTTTTATTAGTATTAGTAGGAGGTGCAGCAACATGTGTAGCATTAGCATTACAAGTGGTGGTAATAGTCCAAACTTTAGCTACATTCTTCTCTTTAGCTAGTTTTTCATTTTCTTCTCTATCCCACCTAGCACGCAGTTCAGCCATTAATCTTATATTCTCATTAATTCTAACTTGGATGGCATTTGCTGTAGTAGTAATTTTATCATGATGATTCTCATTAGGCAAAACTTTTGATTTCAAAAGATCAACATCAGCAGCAAGACTATCGACTTTAGAAGCAAGTATATCAATTTTCCCAAGCTTTTCTTCAACAGATTTGTTAAAAGCGAGTTTGTGTACTAATAAATTCTTTAAGCATAGCTTCAAGTCCAGGGGGTGAATTCCTATTATTGTTGTAAGAATTCCCATAAGAATTACCATAGCCGTTGCCATTATTATAAGGATATGGCCTATAGTTGTTACTAGAATTGTTCCGGTAAGCATTGTTGTTGAAATTACTATTTTTAATGAAGTTTACATCAACATGTTCTTCTTGTGCAACCAATGAAGCTAATGGAACATTATTAGGATCAATATTAGTCCTATCATTCACAAGCATAGACATAATAGCATCAATCTTATCACTCAAGGAAGAGGTTTCTTCGACGGAATTTACCTTCTTACCTTGTGGAGCTCTTTCCGTGTGCCATTCGAGTAGTTGATCATCATATTATCAAGAAGCTTTATTGCTTCACCAAGAGTGATGGACATAAAGGTACCTCCAGAAGCTGAATCCAATAAATTCCGCGAAGAAAAATTTAGTCCTGCATAGAAGGTTTGGATGATCATCCAAGTATTCAGTCCATGGGTTGGGCAATTTTTAACCAGAGATTTCATTCTTTCCCATGCTTGAGCAACATGTTCAGTATCTAATTGTTTAAAATTCATTATGCTACTCCTCAAAGATATAATTTTAGCAGGGGGATAATATCTACCAATAAAAGCATCCTTGCATTTAGTCCATGAATCAATACTATTCTTAGGCAGAGATAGCAACCAATCTTTAGCTCTTCCTCTTAATGAGAAAGGGAACAATTTTAATTTTATAATGTCACCATCTACATCTTTATACTTTTGCATTTCACATAGTTCAACAAAATTATTGAGATGGGCAGCAGACATCATCGGAACTAACACCGAGAAAATTGCTCTCGCATAACAAGATTCAAGAAAGCGAGGTTTAATTTCCAAGAATTCTGCTGTAGTAGCAGGTGGAGCAATAGGTGTGCATAAGAAATCATTATTATTTGTGGTTGTGAAGTCACACAACTTAGTATTTTCAGAGTTGGCCATTTTAGCAACAATAAATAAAGCAAATGCAAGTAACTAATTTTTTGTGTGTTTTTGATATAGCAAACAAGATAGCAAATAAAGTAAAACTATCAACTAATTTTTTGTGTATTTTGATTTAGTGCAGCAAACAAAGTAGTAAATAAAACTAAGCAAGACAAAAACAAAGTAAAGAGATTGAGAAGTGGAGACTCCCCTTGCAGCGTGTCTTGATCTCCCCGGCAACGGCGCCAGAAAAGAGCTTGATGGCGTGTAACTCACACGTTCGTTGGGAACCCCAAGAGGAAGGTATGATGCGCACAGCAGCAAGTTTTCCCTCAGAAAGAAACCAAGGTTTATCGAACCAGGAGGAGCCAAGAAGCACGTTGAAGGTTGATGGCGGCGGGATGTAGTGCGGCGCAACACCAGGGATTCCGGCGCCAACGTGGAACCTGCACAACACAACCAAAGTACTTTGCCCCAACGAAACGGTGAGGTTGTCAATCTCACCGGCTTGCTGTAACAAAGGATTAACCGTATTGTGTGGAAGATGATTGTTTGCGAGAAAACGAGTAAAACAAGTATTGCGATGAGATTGTATTTCAGTAAAGAGAATTGGACCGGGGTCCACAGTTCACTAGAGGTGTCTCTCCCATAAAGCAAACGAGCATGTTGGGTGAACAAATTACGAGTTGGGCAATTGACAAATAAAGAGGGCATGACCATGCACATACATATCATGATGAGTATAGTGAGATTTAATTGGGCATTACGACAAAGTACATAGACCGCCATCCAGCATGCATCTATGCCTAAAAAGTCCACCTTCGAGGTTATCATCCGAACCCCTTCCGAGTATTAAGTTGCAAAGCAACGGACAATTGCATTAAGTATGGTGCGTAATGTAATCAACAACTACATCCTTAGACATAGCATCAATGTTTTATCCCTAGTGGCAACAACACAACACAACCTTAGAACTTTACGTCACCGTCCCGGTGTCAATGCGGGCATGAACCCACTATCGAGCATAAATACTCCCTCTTGGAGTTACAAGCATCTACTTGGCCGGAGCATCTACTAGTAACGGAGAGCATGCAAGATCATAAACAACACATAGATATAACTTTGATAATCAACATAACAAGTATTCTCTATTCATCGGATCCCAACAAACGCAACATATAGAATTACGGATAGATGATCTTGATCATGTTAGGCAGCTCACAAGATCCGACAATGATAGCACAATGGGGAGAAGACAACCATCTAGCTACTGCTATGGACCCATAGTCCAGGGGTAGACTACTCACACATCACACCGGAGGCGACCATGGCGGCGTAGAGTCCTCCGGGAGATGATTCCCCTCTCCGGCAGGGTGCCGGAGGCGATCTCCTGGATCCCCCGAGATGGGATCGGCGTTGGCGGCGTCTCCGGAAGGTTTTCCGTATCGTGGCTCTCGGTACCGGGGGTTTCGTCACGGAGGCTTTAAGTAGGCGGAAGGGTAGGTCAAGAGGCGGCGCGAGGGGCCCGGACCATAGGGCCGCGCGGCCGGGGCGGGGGCCGCGCCGCCCTATGCTCCGGCTGCCTCGTGGCCCCTCTTCGTTTCGTCTTCGGACTTCCGGAAGCTTCGTGGAAAAATAGGCCCCCGGGCGTTGATTTCGTCCAATTCCGAGAATATTTCCTTACTAGGATTTCGAAACCAAAAACAGCAGAAAACGACAGATCGGCACTTCGGCATCTTGTTAATAGGTTAGTTCCAGAAAATGCACGAATATGACATAAAGTGTGCATAAAACATGTAGATAACATCAATAATGTGGCATGGAACATAAGAAATTATCGATACGTCGGAGACGTATCAGTAGGCTTAAACTTTTTGGGCGGCATTGCTTCGCGGATCTTGTAACTTAGACAGTCGGCTCCCCTGAGTTCGCCATCGTACTCCTGGTCTTCATCCGAAGAATCACTGTCGTCGTCCTTCCTAGCGGCGCGTCGTCGCCTTGCTTTGTCGATCTTGCTCTGGGTGATTTCGTCCCGAGCATCTCTCGCATGATGTTTCGACCCACTGCCTTGGAAGGTGGTCTTTTCCTTCGACGGGACTAGGTTGTTCCCCAATATTGCGAGGCTTTCCAGGGCACCTCGATGAGCTTGAGTCATGGATCCTTCGGGGCGTTGGTTGATGAGGTAAGCGGCGAGGTTGGCCGTTGCTCCTGCAACGGTTTTCGGCCGTGGCATGCCCGCGGTATCCGTAGTCATAAAGGATTTTGTTAGATTCGACGTTATCTCTCTAGCGTCATCTTCCGAAAGCCTGGACATCCTCGACCGGTGCTTGCCTGCTCCCTGAGTGTTTCGGGAGGCGCTCCCTTGCGAGCCCCTTCGCCGTTCGCTGGATCGATCCGCTGCAGATAAGCGTCTCTCGAGGGAGGCTTGCTCTTTCGACAGGTGCTCCCGATTTTTCTCTAGTATGGAGCGATAAGCATTGAGGGTTCCGACCGAAGTCCCCGCGGGGAGCGGCGTGTTGTTGAGTACTGCTGCCCTTGCTGCTGCCCATTCCTCATCCGCGATGGTATAATCGCTGTCGCGGTTGCTGGCGCTGTTCTCAAAACTCGCCCTTCTACTGGAACGGGGGGTATGCTCCTCGTCACCTCTACGCCTTGTGTTTCCCGTGTTATTGGCGACATAAACCTGATGATGTGCCAGTCTTCGGGTGGTTCCCTGGACGGTGCTGTCGATACTATCCTCTCCTGATGAATACTGGGCGTTGCAGATGAACGGCGTATCGCTCGATCCCAGCCCGTGCCTGGTGTCGCAGTTCAAGCAGTAGTACGAGGTTAATTCCGAAGACGTGGGATCGTCAGACCCTACCGACATGGAGGACACCGAGCGGGGAATCGAGGGTGCGGGTGAGCACGTCGATCCTGTCAGACCAGCCGACAGATTGAGTGACAATGGTGCGCTTGAACTCGTCGATCCGGAGGCGGGGGATTCCAGCAATCGAAGGATTCCTTCTGCGTTGACGTTGTAGTGGACGCTGCCGAAGGTCATCTCCATGTTCCCTTGTAGATCTGAAAAGTTCGAGCGGGAGGAATCGCTATGTGGAGTAAACTCGTAGGAGCCGAATCGAATCGGGCTTCCCAGGATTGGCGACGATGGTGTCGACGAAGTTGTTGATGAAGTTGGTGATGAAGTTGCCGGCGAATTTGCCGGCGAAGCTGCCGATGTCATGATCGGAGCTGCCGATGTCCTGCCTTGTGCCGACAGGGTTCCTGTTGTGGGTATACTTTATGGGTATATCAACGACATGGCCTGGATCCGGCAAGCCCGGGTGGCCCACCGACGGTGATGGTGGCATGTGGCCCATCGGGCGGCCCAGTTGCTGTTGATCGTGAAGGATGAAGTCTTGCCCAGGAATGAGGAGCCGGATCTTAACCGACCTACGAAGGAGGCCAGATCCGTGGAGGCCCATAAAGTATCCGGATCCAGCACGGCCTAGAAGGAAGGCGGATCCTTGACGTACACGGCAAGATATTGTACCGTAGTTAGGTAACTTGTATTCCGGCTAGGACTCTCCATGTAAACCCTAGATCCGTGCGCCTATATAAGCCGGATCCCGGGAGCCCTAGAGACACAACCACAACTCATTGTAACAACGCGAAAGTGCCCGGATAATTCCGGACAAGCAGCGAGTGAGGCCCTCGTCATCGTGCGGGTGTTCCGAAGGCTGGGTAACTCGCGTACCACCGTCCCGTGTGCACTCCGCCCTATGGCCCCTACTTCTTCTCCCCCTCGTGAGGATCCCTCCTCCGAGGTACCGTCGAATAGGCAACGACAGTTGGCGCCCACCGTGGGGCCTGAGGCGTCTGGAGGCCGGAACCGGGAGGGTTCCGCCATGGGAAGCTACGACGACACGATCGCGGTGGGGCGCGTTCTTTTCGCCGGGAATCTTCCGATCGTCCCTCCGGATGAGTGCTGGATTCCGGCTAAGACTAACCCCGTCAAGCTCTCCATCGTCCCAGTTGGCGGCATACACATCTTCATCGGGGAAACCGTCGATTCCGATGGAAACCCACTGGTAAGTAACGCTGACGCGACTGCCGCTGAGCAGGACGCAGTCGCGAAGATCCGATCTGAGTCGCAGGAACTTCCTAAAAAAAGATTCCGCCTTAGATCTGAAAAAATTAAAACCCACCCAATCCGCCCCTGAGCGAGGAAATAACGGTGGAAGACCGGTGCGGATCCGCCTGGGTCTCCCGAGTGTTAGAAAAGCAAAGGTGTCACTTCGTACACTTCATAGCCCATACCGCGAGAGCTGCCCCTCAAGAAGTCGGAGCTGGTCCCGTGCAGGTTGAGGCGCCGGAAAACGCTGCTCCGGATCAGCAGGAGGCTGTCGGAGAAAGCGGAGCCCCGGTGGAAGAGTCGATTCTGGGGAATCTAAGCCCAATTTCCGGAGATACCCAATCCATGGACACTGAAGAGTTCGACCGCAGGGTGAAGGAATATGGATATGGTGATCAGTCTGAAGTTGATTCCGCCCAGCCAAAGCAGGTACTTGCGACCGTGGCGGCGCTGGGAGAACATGAATTAGAAGGGACAGCCAGCCAATCCGACCCCCAGCCATCCCATCAGGGATCTCCAATGTCGCGGGAGCGACCTCGCAAGGATTCTTCCTCGGAGGACCTCCTGTCGCCTGAAGAGATGGTTGCACAAGCAGGCATGGATGCGGTTTATCGCTCGGATATTCTTAACAAACCCATCACTCCCGAAGACATAGAAGTATTAGAAGCTAAGAGACTGGAGCTGCTGGCCACAGCCAAAAAGTTTAAGGACACTGCAGCCGCCATGCTGGAGGAACGGAAGTACGCCGCAGTTTTTGTGGAAGACTTCATCCAGCGCGAGCAGGAGGTGGACAAAGGACTGGCAAAGGTCAAGGAACTCCGAAAGCATTGGGAGGACAAGATCGTTGAAGCTCATCATGAGGTCGAAAAGGTCCGGCGTGAGTTGATAGCTCCCCGTAGGATCACCTTCGCAACTCCAACGGAGCAGCAGCCGTTCGCCACCCCGAAGGACAATATGACGAAGGCTGCAGAGATCTTGAAAAAAAAGAACGAGGAGATCGATATCGACTACGTTCGCACGCTCGTCGCGTCAGCAATGATGCAGCAGAGCAAGGCATACACTTCGCGCAAGTTGGAATCTAACCCGGAGCATTGCGTCTCCACTGCGCAGAAGGACGCCCACGATAATCGCCATCGAGATGACGAATCGCGAACCGGCTCTTCGGAACGCAGAAGGAAAACCAGAGAGCACCCAAATCCAATCCCCGTCCCATCAAAGACACCTCCGTCAGATCCAAGAAAGGGAAAGGATGCAATGTACTCCGGACGGGACAAGTACCGCAACCCCTCTCCTCCGCCTAATGGTTACCCGCGTCCCCCTCGCCGCCGTAGTCCAGCCGGAAACATCAGGCCCCAGGGCCATGGTGGAATTATTATCCGCGATAACGTGCTGCCCTCAAGAAACAGAAACAGGGAGCGCACGCCGGAACCTCGCCGGAACCAGAACAACGATCGTGAGACCGAGCCTAGGAGGAGTCGGAATGAGGAACGCGACCCGGAGCCTCGCCGGAGCCGGAACGGCCAGGGCAGCCAACGCCATGACGAAGGCAGCCACAGAAGCCGGAGCCAGCACCGGGAAGGTCGCGGAGAATCTGAAGGCGGAAGCAAGAAGTTAGATCGACCCCCTCGCAGGTCTCCCTCACCACCACCTAGCGGTGGCGGCGGAGGTGGAGGCGGAGGCGGCGGTCGAAGATCTCGCTCTCGTTCACAGTCTCCTCGCCACGGTTCGCGCGACGCGCGGGAACGCCTCAACGAATACAGAACTGATTACATCGGTCCAAAATGCTTTGGCAGGATGATTCGAGAGGAACCAAAGCCAAGGATGAATCTCAAGCTACCCGGAAATCTGAAGAATTATGATGGCACGGAAAGGTCGGATACCTGGATTGAGGATTACTATAATGCTGTAACCTTCGCCGGAGGAACCCCTAACATCGCCTGCCGCATGCTTCAGTTGTACCTTGTAGGTCCAGCCCGGATCTGGCTCAGCGACCTCGAGAAGAAATCCATCTTTTGCTGGTTTGACCTGAAGACCGCTTTCGAGAAACACTTCAGGGGCACCTACAAGAGACCTGCCACAACAAGCGACCTGCAGGCATGTATCCAGAAGAAGGGTGAAACGTCCAGGAATTTCCTCACCCGATGGTTGGCATGCAGAAACGAGTGCGAGAACGTTGATAACCGCACAGCAATGCACGCCTTCATTGGTGGCTTGCAGCGAGGAGGACTGCTGCGGCACAAGCTGACCTGCTTGGTCAATGCAAACAAGCTGACTTTGGATGACATGATCACCATCGCCAGTGATCATACTGCCGCTGATGATGACGCTGGCGGAGATCTAGCAGCCACAGCAATCCCCCTGCACCAGCAAAAGAAGAACCGTGATAACGGCAGTAGCAGCGGCACCAAGCGGAAAAACCCTGATGACCAAAAGAGTGGTGGATCCGACTTGATCGCCATGGCCTTTCAGCGCGGAGGCCAAGGAGGCGGAAGAGGACGCGGCCGTGGAGGCGGAGCCGGCAGGGGCCAGCAGCACGGCACTGAGGTCACAACTGGTGGATCCCGCGCCCCGCAAACATACGAGGAGTACAGAGACATGCCCTGCCTGGCACACCTGGATCCGGTTACAGGGAAGTCCACTCACACCAACCACAACTGCAAGTGGGTCAATGATCTGAAAAACGACCCGGAAGCAGGATACAAGCGAGCCCGAAAGCACCGCCCTCGCGGCAAAGGAGGCAAGGGCAAGAACAAAGACAAGGAGGAGGACAGTTCCGAGGCAATGGATGAGGATGATCACTCGCCAAATCCCAAGGCAGGGTCCGCAGGTAAATCCAACCCATTCGAGAAAAAGAGCGTGGGGGCGTATCACACTTTCCTCGGAACCCCAACAGTCCGCGCTACCAAGTCAGCTACCCGGATCCTGAACGCCACAGTTCCGGCTGTGCCGCAGTATGTCGAGTGGTCGGAAGTCCCGTGCACATTTGACAGGGAGGATCATCCTGTCATTGTGCCAAAAGAATGCTACGCCTTGGTTGTAAGTCCCCGCATAGATGGGTATGACTTCTCCAAGTGCCTCATGGATGGTGGAGCCAGCTTGAACATCATGTACCTGGAGACTCTAGAGCGGATGAACCTCACCAAGGAACAGCTCAAACACAGCACAACTGAGTTTCATGGCGTGGTTCCGGGTAAGAAGGCGAATTCTCTCGGC
The DNA here is from genome assembly GCF_022539505.1 of Lolium rigidum. Lineage (NCBI taxonomy): Eukaryota > Viridiplantae > Streptophyta > Magnoliopsida > Poales > Poaceae > Lolium > Lolium rigidum. The sequence continues at coordinate 6,473,460 of NC_061511.1, read as the reverse complement.
AGCATCACACTTCCCGTGGCCTTCGGCGATGTTCACAATTTCCGCGAAGAGAAGATCACGTTTGAAGTTGTGCCCTTTAAGAGCTCCTACCACGTCATCTTCGGTAGGCCCACCTACCACAAGTTCCACGCGAGAGCGTGCTACATCTACAACCAGCTCAAGATTCCGGGTCCTAAGGGTATGATTACCGTATCCGGAGACTACAAGAAGGCTCACGAATACGAGTTAGGCGAAGCCGCCTTCGCAGAGTCTGTGATATCTGGAGAGGAGCTGCAAGGCTACAGAGCCGCGGTGGATCCGACTGAGATGCATACCACCAAAAGCGAGATCTCCGAACAGAAGACCTCCTTCAAGGCCGCGATAGAAACCAAGAAGCACGACCTCATCATAGGCGACCCTTCCAAGCGAGGTTTCGGTCGGAGCCAACATGGACCCCAAATAGGAAGACGCGCTCGTCGAGTTCCTCCGCGCTAACATGGATATCTTCGCATGGCAACCTTCGACATGTCCGGAGTACCTAGGGAACTCGCCGAGCACTACCTCAACATAAATCCGGGGCTAAACCGGTGAAGCAAGCTATGCGACGCTTTGGAGATAAGAAGCGCCGCGCCATAGGAATGGAACTAGCTAAGTTACTAGAGGCATGTTTTGTAATAGAAGTTATCCACACCGATTGGGTCGCAAATCCCGTCCTTATACCCAAAAAGAACACTGAAATACTAAGAATGTGCATCGATTACTCCGGCTTGAACAAGCATTGCCCGAAGGATCCGTTCCCCTTGCCGCGCATTGACCAAGTCATTGATTCAACGGCGGGGGCGGAACTTCTGTGTTTTCTTGATGCGTATTCCGGGTATCATCAGATCCGGATGAAGGAGTCTGACCAAAAGGCAACTTCGTTCATCACCCCCTTCGGCACTTACTGTTATGTCACTGATGACCCACAAGTATAGGGGATCGCAACAGTCTTCGAGGGAAGTATTACCCAATTTATTGATTCGACACAAGGGGAGACAAAGAATACTTGGAAGCCTTAACAACGGAGTTGTCAATTCAGTTGCACCTGGATACAGACTTGCTCGCAAGAGTTTATCGAGTAGTAACAGTTTTATAGCGATAGCGAGTAGTGAAATAACAGCGAGCAGAGTAACAAAGACAGCGAGTAGTGATTTTAGTAAACAGCAGGATTAAAATACGTAGGCACGGGGACGGATGACGGGCGTTGCATGGATGAGAGAAACTCATGTAACAATCATAGCAGGGCATTTGCAGATAATAATAAAACGGTGTCCAAGTACTAATAAATCAATAGGCATGTGTTCCAATTATAGTCGTACGTGCTCGCAATGAGAAACTTGCACAACATCTTCTGTCCTACCATCCGGTGGCAGCCGGGCCTCAAGGGAAACTACTGGGATATTAAGGTACTCCTTTTAATAGAGTACCGGAGCAAAGCATTAACACTCCGTGAACACATGTGATCCTCACATCACTACCATTCCCTCCGGTTGTCCCGATTTCTGTCACTTCGGGGCCATTGGTTCCGGACGGCGACATGTGTATACAACTTGCAGGTAAGATCATAAACAACGAATATCTTCATGAATCAATAACATGTTCAGATCTGAGATCATGGCACTCGGGCCCTAGTGACAAGCATTAAGCATAACAAGTTGCAACAATATCATAAAAGTACCATCTACGGACACTAGGCACTATGCCCTAACAATCTTATGCTATTACATGACCAATCTCATCCAATCCCTACCATCCCCTTCGGCCTACAGCGGGGGAATTACTCACACATAGATGGGGGAAACATTGCTGGTTGATGGAGAGGCGTTGGCGGTGATGGCGGTGATGATCTCCTCCAATTCCCCGTCCCGGCGGAGTGCCAGAACGGAGACTTCTGGCTCCCGCGACGGAGTTTCGGGATGTGGCGGCGTTCTGGAGGGTTTCTGGCGACTTCGACTTCTCTCCAGGCGTTTTTAGGTCGAGGCGAATAAGTAGTCCGAAGGAGGGGCGTCGGAGGCCGGCCGAGGGGCCACACCACCCGGCCGCGCGGGCCCCCACGGGCCGCGCCGCCCGGTGGTGTGGGGCCCTCGGGCCTCCACTTCAATTGCCCTTACGGCTCCGTTAGTTTCCTGGGAAAATAGGGCCTTCGCATAAATTCCGAGGTTTTTCCCGAAAGTTGGATTTCCGCACAAAAACGAGACACCGGAGCGATTCTGCCGAAAACAGCGTTAGTCCGTGTTAGTTGCATCCAAAATACACAAATTAGAGGCCAAACAATAGCAAAAGTGTTCGGGAAAGTAGATACGTTTTGGACGTATCAACTCCCCCAAGCTTAGCTTATTGCTTGTCCTCAAGCAATTCGATTAACAATCGAGCGATAAAAGAACTTTCACGAACACATTTGCTCATATGATGTATATATTCTCATGCTATGGCTAATACTTAAGCGAGTTCATGATGAGACACATGCAAATAAGATCATCTAACAGCTATGTCAATCATGGAGAGGTACCAACAATTAATAATAAGCATCATGAATCATGTATATAAGCGAGGATTGCAATGTTCATAAGAGAGCATGATAAAGTGGTATCTCGCTTGCCTGTATTTGATTGGCAAAACATAAATGCCCGGGCACCTTTGAAGTTCATAGAAAGATTAGAAGTAGTGATTGTCAAAGATAAAAGCATCAAAGTTATACCACAATCAATCATATTTTGAGACAAGCATATTATACTAAGAATGACAGTTGTGCTCTCAAGATAGTACTCAAAGAAATAATGGAGACACAACATAAAAGTAAAAGATTGACCCTTCGCGAGAGGAAGCGAGGGATTAACATGCGCTAGAGCTTTTCGTTTTTATAAATCAGGAGTAAAATTATTTTGAGAGGTGTTTGTTGTTGTCAACGAATGGTAATGGGTACACTAACTACCTCGCCAACCGGACTTTCAAGAGCGGCTCCCATGAATTATTTGCATGTTTATGTGGCACTCCTTCCAACCTTTCTTACACAAACCGTGGCTAACCGAATCCTCGGGTGCCTGCCAACAATCTCATACCATGAAGGAGTGCCTTTTTATTTTAGTTTTATTATGATGATGACACTCCCCCCAACCTTTGCTTACACAAGCCATGGCTAACCGAATCCTTCGGGTGCCGTCCAACAATCACAAACCATGGAGGAGTGTCTATTTAAGTTTAATTAATTCGGGATTGGGAATCCCATTGCCAGCTCTTTTTGCAAAATTATTGGATAAGCGGATGTGCCACTATTCCATATGAGAGTCCGTCAAAAGTAAATGACAAGGTTGAAAGCTAAACACCACATACTTCCTCATGAGCTATGAAACATTAACACAAATTAAGAAGCATTTTGAAGGTTTTAAAGGTAGCGCATGAGAATTTACTTGGAATGGTTTGAAATGCCATGCATAGGTATTTATGGTGGACACTCGGAATGACTTGGTTTTCATGTGTTTGGAGGCACGAGCAGCGTTCCCGCTCAGTACAAGTGAAGGCTAGCAAAAAGACTAGGGAGCGACAAATCAAGAGAGCAAGTAGCTTGTCATAATCATGCTTGCGGCAAAATAAATTAACGAGAGGCATAAAAGTGATACAAGAACTACTGAAGCAATATAGATCATCGAGGCTTAATTGACTTTTTGTTCAGTCATATGCATGCGTGAGCATGTGCCAAGTCGATATAAATGAATTATTCAGAGGAGGATACCACAATGCCATACTTACTTATGAATAAAACAATGCCAGCAAACATCCATGACATGCTACTCATATTAATAGATTGGAGCTAAACATGAGAGATCATAAACTACTAGACTTTCTCAAATAACATATACCTCACATGAACCAACTAAGCATGCTCACATGGATGAGTATATGTACAAAAAAAATGAAAGCAAATAGAGTTCATACCAGCCTCTCACCACAATCAGATCGTCGTAGATCGTCATTATTGCCTTTTCACTTGTGTAGCTTGGATAATATGAAATGAAAACCACGCTCCAGCCACCGAAGACCATTGAACTCATGATGAACTTTACAAACCAAAGAAGAACAGCAAATATTTTTGGTGTTTTCGAATTTGAGAACAAGAACAAAAGGAAACAAGCAAACAAAGCAAAATCTTTTTGAGTTTTCTTACAGCAAACTAGCAATAGCAAATAAAGCGAAACAAATGCAAAAAACCAAAGCAAACAAATGGTGAAGAGAAACAACAGAAATATTTTTGGTCTTTTTGTGTTTTGGAAAAGAAACAAAGTGAAAGCAAGAAATAACAAACTAAAAGAAACACAGAAAAACAAGATGGCAGAAATCTGCCAAAACCTGACAGCAGTACAGAAATCGATTTTTACAAAAATCTTACGTTGCTCAGTTCAAAAAGTGTTCAACTAATGAAAGTTAGATAACAACCTGGGGAACATGCACAAAAATTTTCAACTTAAAATAACGTTCTGGCTGTGCACACGAATTTTTACGGTAACAGCCCAGAATCTGTTTTCAGGCAGCACTTCCCCAAATATCATCTTCCTCTTGTTAGAAAACCACTCAAACGAACAAAGCAAGTATGTGCAAGTATCCAGCAATCATAATATGCAAAGAATGAGTGATGCCGGTATACCTCCCCCCAAGCTTAGGCTTTTGGCCTAAGTGGAGTTCAACCCCATCGAGGGTCTGGATTCCATGCCGGTGGATCATATGTGGAATAGTCATAATAAAGCTCCTGCGCGAGAAGAAAAGCGTGGAGGCTCCGCATATCCATCATGTTGGCGCGAGGAACTTGCTGCATCGGATGATGAGTCGAGGTGCTCCTCGACCTCTATGTCGTCTCTTGCATGTTGGCCTCCTCTCTCTATATGTGCATCTAGTGCACCTTCCGTGACTGACCAATCTCCCCTGGAATCAAGGTTAGACAAAACAGGCGCAGAGCAATCTTACTAGTTTCTCGGTTTTCTTAGTTATTCTCCAAACTTTCTTATAAAATATCATCTTATAATACAGGTTACCCAAGTTGGAGGAATCTGAAACGAATTCATGTTTAATCATAGAGGCTATGTCAAGTTTTTCTACGGGGAATGGAATATCAAAATGATGAGGTTCTATATTATGAAAAGCTAGTAAACGGGAGGCGATGAGGCCTCCACACATTCCACCTTTCTCACGGTTAGTAGCAAGTCTATAAGCTATTAATGCCCCCAAATTATAAAACCTACTATTTTGCAGTGCTGCAGCTAGAAAAGCCAAATCCGGGATAGAAAGTTTACCACCAATCCTTTTAGCGAGAACGCATTTGGTAATAAAATAAGCAAAGTAGCGGATAGCCGGGAGTTGAATACTAGTGATTTTACCACTTTCACCTGAGAAACTCCTTCCATCGCAAATCATCTTGTAAAGATCCGAGAGTTCTTGCGGCGATCCCCTTATCTTCTCGCACGACCCCCATTGCGGTATTCTAATTGCTTTGCACAAAAAGCACTAAATGGCAAGTTGACGAGTTTTATTGTAAATTTTATACTTGGACCGTGGGGTTAGATCGCGACCAATTAAACTTGAAGTCCTGCACAAAAGCCATAGTTAATTTTACATATTGTCTTGGCTCTCCTTCAACAAAGTCACTCAGCCACTGCACGAGAAATTAGAGTTTGAACATCTTCAAATATCCACTGCGCTTCTCATGAAATCCGCGCATGGGTAGTAAGAGGGGTATACTCCCTCTTCACGATTGACTACCATAACTTGTTGGACTTCCAATTCTTGCTGGTTCAAGTGATATCTATTCCATTCCATTTTCTGAAATTTCAACAACCAATATAAAAGTTTGATTTGGTGACATAAAATTGAGGGAAACTACCATAGGAACTTGCTAGAGTACTAATCATGCATCAAAACTAATTTCTACCAATTAGAACAAGCATGCAAGCTCACCAAACATGTTACCTACAGCAGCAAAATATTCAAGATATACTCAACCAAACGAAATTCTACTTGGATGGGTGGAGGAGTCACATACCGAAGAGCAAATGTGCCAAATTTCGGACGAAATCTGGGCTGAGCAAAGAGATCGAAAAATGCGGAGCTCCGGAGCAAAAACGCGAGAGAGATGAACTTGGTACGAGTTTTTCGGGAGAGAGAGTGTTACGGGCGAAAGAGATGACGAAGTGGGGCGAGAGGGGAGCCCACACCACATGGTGGCGCGGCCACCTTGCGGGCCGCGCCGGCCTGTGGTTTGGCGCCCTCCGGTGCCCCACGAGTCATCCCTCGGTGCTCCCAGGTGCCTCGTCGAAAAATAGGACCAACGGTATAATTTTCGCGAATTTTTGAAAACTTTGAAAAATGCACATTTTATGGGTATTAAGTTTATTATTACTGGCCAGGAAAATTTTAGAAATCTCAAATCAATTAAGAAACTTTGCAAAGTAAAAGTGCTACAGCAACTAAAGCAAGTGAAGAAAGAAAGAGATGTTGTTTACCTCCTCTATGCATATAAAAGGTATTTGTTAACAAGGTTGATCAAGTCTTGCCACCAAATAAATTTTACATAGCATATAAAGAAATAAACCTCAAATCAATCATGTTACCTTGAATTGTATTGATATGGATCCAATCACAAGAGTTTGATATTCTTCTTTAGGCTCATATATAGGACAATCGATGGTTCCCACTTTGATAGTTCTCACATGAGAGATAGTATTAACTCCGCACGCTTTTTCAATCCTCTTGGGGAAATAGACGGTGTGTTCCTTATCATCAACATTGAAAGTAACCTTTCCTTTGTTGCAATCAATAACAGCCCCTGCGGTGTTAAGAAAAGGTCTCCCAAGAATAATAGACATATTATCATCTTCGAGGCATTTCCAACACAACAAAATCGGTTAATATCAAGCGGTTAGTAGTAACTTGAACGGGAACATTCTCACATATACCAACAGGAATAGCGAGTAGATTTATCGGCCATTTGCAAAGATATATCGGTAGGTATCAACTTATCTAAGTAAAGCCTCTTATAAAGAGAAAAAGGCATAACACTAACACCGGCTCCCAAGTCACATAGAGCGAGTTTTAACATAATTATTCTTGATAGAACAAGGAATAGTAGGTATACATGGGTCGCCCAACTTCTTTGGAATTTTGCCATTGAAAGAGTAATTAGCAAGCATAGTAGAAATTTCCTCATTGGGGATTTTCCTTTTGTTAGTAACAATATCTTTCATATACTTGGAATAAGGTGGCAATTTAATAGCATGAGTTAAAGGGATTTGCAAGAATAAAGGTTTCATCCAATCACAAAATTTATTATAGTGTTCCTCTTCCTTTGATTTCAGTTTCTTAGCAGGAAAAGGCATTGGCTTTTGCACCCAAGGTTCTCTTTCATTACCATGTTTCTCGGTAATAAAATCTTCTTTAGTATACTTTTTATTTTTAGCATGCTTTTCGGGTTCCTTTTCAACCTCTTCTTTATCGGGAGTATCATTCTTATCATTATCTTCATTATTATCATGTTCATTGCCACTTTCGGTTTCAGCATCAGAAATAGAAATACTATTAGGATCATTAACGAGGTTCGGAGGATTCTACAACATTTTTATGTTTCTTCTTCTTTTTCTTCTTAGAATGAGCACTAGGTTCAATGCGTTGAGAATCTTGTTCAATTCTTTTGGGATGCCCTTCGGGATATAGAGGATCCTGGGTAGAGACACCACCTCTAGTTGTTACTTCATAAGCATGTTTCTCTTTAGAATTATTCCCTAACAAGTCATTTTGCACTTTAGTGAGTTGATCAATTTGAGTTTGAATCATTTGAAAATGTTTAACAAGCATCTTAACATCATTGGAGGTTCTCTCCACAATATCATGCAATTGACTAATAGCTTGAGAATTTTCCATTAGATGATTCTCTACTCTCATATTAAAATTTTCTTGCTTAACAATATAATTATCAAACTCATCTAAGCATTGCGCGGGAGGTTTCGAATATGGAATATCTTCCCTAGTAAAGCGTTGAAGCGAGTTTACCTCAATCATGGATGAAGGGGGAATTATCTCACATATATCTTCTATAGGAGGTAGATTCTTCACATCTTCGGATTTAATACCTTTCTCCTTGAGAGACTTCTTGGCTTCCCTCATATCTTCATCATTCAATTTAATTAAACCCCTCTTCTTCACTATTGGCGTTGGAGTTGGTTCAGGCGTATTCCAATCATCATAATTCCGGCCTATTTTAGCCAATAATTCTTCGGCGTCGTACGGAGTTCTTTTCTGAAAACACAACCAGCACAACTATCCAGGTATGCCCTAGAATCAATGGTTAGTCCACTATAAAATATATCAAGTAATTCATGCTTTTCTAAATCATGGTCGAGGCAAAGCTCTAATAAGAGAGCAAAATCTTGCCCAAGCCTCGGGCAATTTCTCTTCATCTCCTCGATCAAAACTATAAACTCTTTGCAAAGCGGCATGTTGAGCACTAGCGGGAAAGTATTTCCGAAAGAAAACGACAAGCAATTCTTTTGGACTTTTAATAGAACCAGGTGGCAAATTATTATACCAAGTTTTAGCGTCATCCTTTAATGAGAATGGAAATATTTTAGCAACAAAGTAAGTACGCTTCTTAACATCATCGAGAAAACAAGCTACTCAAAGTAGATAACTCGGTCATGTGTTCAACGGCACTTTCTTTTTCGGTACCACAAAAAGGTGTTTTCTCAACAATAGCTATATGAGATAGATCAAGAGAAAAGTCATAATCTTTATCCCTAATGTTTATAGGAGATGTGGCAAATTTAGGATCGAGGAGACAGTTTATATCTAACGGTGTGTTACGCAAGCAACTTTTTAATTTTTCTTGCATCGGTAGTAGCATGGCATTTTTCAATAAAATCATCATCAAGCTCCACATAATCTTCATCAAGATCATCACTAGAATATTCAAGTTCGAGGTGAATTAACGAGGTGTAGTAACATCGGGAATTTCAGCATTTTCAATTTGTCTAGACCTAGCAATGGAAGCATCTAGAAAAGTTCCCAATGAACCACTATCATCAAGCACGGCAGAAATATTATCGGTATTATGAGAGTGTTCAGATTCAGCGGATGTACCCGCATGCGAAGCATGTGGCGGTGAAACAAGTTTATCAATCACGAGATGGTGAATCAAGTGTAGCGGAGGTACTCGAATTGTACCTTTTCTTGTAGTGGATGGTAATATGGCGATCTTAGTATCGCGAGGTTTACCCATGATGGAGAATTTGCAGCGAACAATATCAATCCAAGTGAACTTCCAAATAAAGCTATGCTCCCCGGCAACGGCGCCGGAAAATAGTCTTGATGACCCACAAGTATAGGGGATCGCAACGAGTCTTCGAGGGAAGTATTACCCAATTTATTGATTCGACACAAGGGGAGACAAAGAATACTTGGAAGCCTTAACAACGGAGTTGTCAATTCAGTTGCACACGGATACGGACTTGCTCGCAAGAGTTTATCGGTAGTAACGAGTTTTATAGCGATAGCGATAGTGAAATAACGACGACGAGTAACAAAGACAGCGGTAGTGATTTTAGTAAACGGCGGGATTAAAATACGTAGGCACGGGGACGGATGACGGGCGTTGCATGGATGAGAGAAACTCATGTAACAATCATAGCGGGGCATTTGCGGATAATAATAAAACGGTGTCCAAGTACTAATAAATCAATAGGCATGTGTTCCAATTATAGTCGTACGTGCTCGCAATGAGGAACTTGCACAACATCTTCGTCCTACCAGCCGGTGGCAGCCGGGCCTCAAGGGAAACTATCTGGATATTAAGGTACTCCTTTTAATAGAGTACGGAGCAAAGCATTAACACTCCGTGAACACATGTGATCCTCACATCACTACCATTCCCTCCGGTTGTCCCGATTTCGTCACTTCGGGGCCATTGGTTCCGGACGGCGACATGTGTATACAACTTGCAGGTAAGATCATAAACAACGAATATCTTCATGAATCAATAACATGTTCAGATCTGAGATCATGGCACTCGGGCCCTAGTGACAAGCATTAAGCATAACAAGTTGCAACAATATCATAAAAGTACCATCTACGGACACTAGGCACTATGCCCTAACAATCTTATGCTATTACATGACCAATCTCATCCAATCCCTACCATCCCCTTCGGCCTACAGCGGGGGAATTACTCACACATAGATGGGGGAAACATTGCTGGTTGATGGAGAGGCGTTGGCGGTGATGGCGGTGATGATCTCCTCCAATTCCCCGTCCCGGCGGAGTGCCAGAACGGAGACTTCTGGCTCCCGCGACGGAGTTTCGGGATGTGGCGGCGTTACGGAGGGTTTACGGCGACTTCGACTTCTCTCCAGGCGTTTTTAGGTCGAGGCGAATAAGTAGTCCGAAGGAGGGCGTCGGAGGCCGGCCGAGGGGGCCACACCACCTGGCCGCGCGGGCCCCCACTGGGCCGCGCCGCCTGGTGGTGTGGGGCCCTCGGGCCTCCACTTCAATTGCCCTTACGGCTCCGTTAGTTTCTCGGGAAAATAGGGCCTTCTGCATAAATTCCGAGGTTTTTCCCGAAAGTTGGATTTCCGCAAAAACGAGACACCAGAGCAGTTCTGCTGAAAACAGCGTTAGTCCGTGTTAGTTGCATCCAAAATACACAAATTAGAGGCCAAACAATAGCAAAAGTGTTCGGGAAAGTAGATACGTTTTGGACGTATCAGTCACCATGCCCTTTGGTTTGAAAAATGCAGGTGCCACCTACCAACGTACGATGCAGCGGTGCCTGAAGGACCAAATCGGCCGGAACGTGCACGCTTACGTCGACGACATCGCGGTCATGACCCGGAAAGGATCCGACTTGATCGGCGACCTCACGAAAACCTTCGACAACCTCCGCAGGTACAAGATGATGTTGAATCCGCTGAAGTGCGTCTTTGGTGTGCCAGCCGGAAAACTCCTTGGCTTCATAGTCTCTCACAGAGGCATTGAGGTTAACCCGGAAAAAATCAAGGCAATCCTGTGTATCAAACGGCCAACCTGTCTTAAAGATGTGCAACGACTAACTGGTTGCGTCGCGGCAATCGATAGGTTTGTTAGCCGTCTTGGCGAGAAGGCGCTACCTTTGTACAAGCTGCTGAAGAAAACAGACAAATTCGTCTGGGACGACGCAGCCGACGCAGCTCTTCGGGGGTTGAAGGAAATACTCACCTCCCCACCTATCTTGGCAGCCCCAGCAGAGTCAGAGCCAATACTCCTTTATCTGGCAGCTACCAACAAAGTCATCAGCCTCGTCATCGTGGTGGAGCGAAAGGAAGAAGGTCATGAATATGACGTCCAAAGACCTGTCTATTACATTAGTGAGGTACTGACGGAGTCAAAGCAAAGATACCCTCACTTTCAGAAGCTAGCTTATGGAGTGTTCCTAGGCAGCCGGAAGGCTGAGACATTACTTCCAAGAGCACCCGATGAACGAGTTGTGAGCAAGGCTCCGCTGTCAACAATTCTCAACAACGCCGACGCAACGGGGCGTACGGCTAAATGGGGCATCGAATTATCCGCCTTCGACATCGCTTACAAGCCTAGGACTGCGGTTAAATCCCAAGTCTTGGCAGATTTCGTCGCGAGATTGGACGGAAGCTCCGGATGCAAGTCCGGAGCCGGAACCGAAAACATGGGTCATGCACTTCGATGGATCCAAGCAGCATCAAGGCTCGGGAGCCGGAGTCACCACTGAAGTCCCCTACGGAGAAGAGCTGCGGTATGTTACGCGGATCCACTTCGAAGCTACAAACAATATGGCGGAATACGAGGCTCTACTACACGGTCTGCGCATCGCTAAGGAAATCGGGATCAAGCACATTATATCTTGTGGAGATTCCGACCTGGTGGCACAACAAGTAGCCGGAACCTGGAATGCCAGAAACTCCGTCATGGCGGCCTACAGAGACGAAGTTGACGAGATCGCCAAATGCTTCCTCGGATATGAAGTCAAGTACGTCAGGAGAGACGATAACACGGCGGCGGACATGCTATCCAAGCTCGGATCCGGCGAGGAAGCAAATTCCGCCCGGCATTTTCCTGGAGCACCTACGGATACCCTCGATTAAGGGCGCTAACCGGAAAACCCCAGAGGTGGCAGTATCTCCGGCAAAGGAAGTGATGGTTATCATTCCGGCTTGGACCCAGCCTTTCCTGGATTATCTCATTGATCAGAAGTTGCCGGAGGACGAGGTCCTAGCACGACAGATCACCAGACGAGCAAGATCCTACACAATCGTTGATGGACAGCTCTACAAACGAAGTGCAACGGGAGTTTTCCTCAAATGCATCTCCAGCCAAGATGGCATTGAAATACTCAGAGAGATCCACGCAGGGGATTGCGGGCATCACGCCGCTCCCAGGTCCCTGATACGTCCCCGATGTATCCATAATTTCTGTCGTTCCATGCTTGTTTTATGACAATACTTACATGTTTTGCTTGCACTTTATAATGTTTTTATGCGTTTTCCGGAACTAACCTATTAACAAGATGCCACAGTGCCAGTTCCTTTTTTCTGCTGTTTTTGGTTCCAGAAAGGCTGTTCGGGCAATATTCTCGGAATTGGACGAAATCAACGCCAAACCTCCTATTTTTCCCGAAAGGCTCCAGAACACCGAAGAAGAGTCGGAGAGGGGCCAGAGGGCCACCAGACCATAAGGCGGCGCGGCCTGGCCTGGGCCCGCACCACCCTATGGTGTGGAGCCCCCAGGCACCCCCCTGCGCCGCCTCTTCGCCTATAAAATCCCTTTCGACCTAAAAACGCAGTACCAATTGACGAAACTCCAGAAAGACTCCAGGGGCGCCGCCACCGTCGCGAAACTCCAATTCGGGGGACAGAACTCTCTGTTCCGGCACCTCGTCGGGACGGGGAAGTGCCCCGGAAGCCATCTCCATCAACGCCATCGCCTCCATCATGCTCCGTGAGTAGTTCCCCCATGGACTACGGGTTCTAGCGAGTAGCTATGTCGGTATACTCTCCCCCATGTACTTCAATACAATGGTCTCATGAGCTGCCTTACATGATTGAGATTCATCTGATGTAATCGGTGTTGTGTTTGTTGGGATCCGATGGATGATACATTATGATTAGTCTATCTATAAAGTTTGTGAAGTTATTGTTGCTGCAATCTTGTTATGCTTAATGCTTGTCACTAGGGCCCGAGTGGCATGATCTTAGATTTGAGCTTTATACTTGTTGCTTAGATTGTATCTACAAGTTGTATGCACATGTCACTGTCCAGAACCAATGGCCCCGAAGTGACAGAAATCGGGACAACCGGAGGGGATGGTAGTGATGTGAGGAACACATGTTTTCACGAAGTGTTAATGCTTTGCTCCGGTACTCTATTAAAAGGAGTACCTTAATATCCAGTAGTTTCCCTTGAGGCCCGGCTGCCACCGGCTGGTAGGACAAAAGATGTTGTGCAAGTTTCTCATTGCGAGCACGTACGACTATATATGGAAAACATGCCTACATAATTAATAAGCCTGATGTTCTATCTTAATGCTTTGATTCTTATCAATTGCCCAACTGTAATTTGTTCACCCAACACTTGTTACTTGTTATTGGAGAGTTACCACTAGTGTAGATCGCTGGGAACCCCGGTCCATCTCTCATCATTATATACCTGTTCTACATGTCATTGGAAGTAGTATCAACTATCTTCTGGTGCCATTGCTCTCATATTGCTATTACCGCTGCTGTGTTACTATTACTACTGCTCTCATATTACTGCTACTTTCACATCACCCCTGTTACTAGTGCTTTTCCAGTGCGGCTGAATTGACAACTCGGTTGTTAAGGCTTATAAGTATTCTTTACCTCCCCTTGTGTCGAATCAATAAATTTGGGTTTTACTTCCCTCGAAGACTATCGCGATCCCTTATACTTGTGGGTCATCAGTCCCTCGTTGCCAAAGCTTTCCGGCTAGGATTTTACTGGTTCACAGCTAAAGAAGATGCTGACAAGTTGGTAAAAACCTGCCGAGGTTGCCAGTACTATGCTACTCAACCAAATGCTCCAGCCCAAGAGCTGAAGACCATACCTATCACCTGGCCGTTTGCGGTCTGGGGCTCGATATGGTTGGTAAGTTAAAAAGATCATCTCCTGGCGGTTTTGAATACCTTTTGGTCGCTGTTGACAAGTTCAGCAAATGGATCGAGGCTAAGCCAGTGAGAAAGGCCGACGGTGCTACGGCACTAAAATTTGTCTGCAGCCTCGTGATGAGATTCGGCATCCCACACGAGCATAATCACGAGATAATGGCACAAACTTCGCTCAAGGAGAGTTGAGGGATTATTGTGAGACGAGTAGGGATTCGGCTGGACCTTGCATCCGTGGCTCACCCACAATCCAATGGTCAAGTTGAAAGGGCTAACGGCCTAATATTATCAGGAATTAAGCCACGCCTTGAAGAACCGCTGCGACGAGCAACTGGAGCTTGGGCTGACGAGTTGGAAGCTGTCTTGTGGAGTTTGCGAACTACCCCTAACAGGTCAACAAGGTTTACCCCATTTTTCCTGGTATACGGATCCGAAGCCGTGCTTCCCTCCGACATCATCCACGATTCGCCGCGAGTTTCCGCCTTCAACGGAGAAACAGCTGACGAGGCCAGACAGCTATCTGTAGATCTGATCGAGGAAGCTCGGAATTTAGCTGACCAGCGATCCACCATCTACCAGCAGAAGCTCCGACGTTATCACAGTCGTCGAGTCCGGAATCGCTCTTTCATGGCAGGAGACCTGGTCCTCCGCCTTCGGCAGGTAAAAGACCATAAGCTGCAATCTCCTTGGGAAGGACCCTTCGTCGTTAGCAAAGTGCTTCATAACGGATCGTACTACCTTGTTGATTTCCGAGAGCTAAAGGACATACCTGCTAATTGGCACCGGAAACGCAAGCGTGTGGATCCGGATGACATCTACGACGAGACAGATCGCCCCTGGAACATCGCACAGCTACGTCCTTTTTACACTTAGCATATTTTTCCGAGTTACAAACTCTGTAATAGTTATACATGATCAATGAAATAAAGCTTATGGTTCACTCTCTGAGTCTTTTACCCCCTTTACTTGGTCATTTTAGATCGTGTATGTTTTTTCCGACTAAAACCGCAGAGCTGGATGTTTCCGCCTAGGCGTGTATGAAAGTTGTGATTTTCAAAATCGTCCTTTAAGACGTAAGCCTAAGTTTTCTGGTGGAAATTTTTTTTGTTGTGAACTCGTGGATTCCTGGTAGCGACTTCCGGCACCTAGGCTGGGGGCTTGTTTCCGCGGTTATGGACGGACGCCATTGGGTTTCGTCGCCGCAGGCGAGCGTTTCCGGCCAAAGGTTTTCCGGCTCGTGGAAGGTCAAACGAGCAAGCCGGAAAATTAACAAACCAGCACTTGCTTTTAACAAACGAAACATGCAAATAATTCTAACGGATAGCAGGATAAGTTTTCCGCCCACGCATAATTGTTTCGTCCCTAGATAGTTAAGAATTAAAGTTATATTACAAACCCTCGCTGGGGCCAAAATGATGCATTGTTTTTTTCCGCAGGACTAAGTTTTTACTTCCCCTTAACCGGAGAAGTTTCCACGTTGGCATCAGCTCCCCCTGCGTCAGTCGGAGTTTCCTTCTCTGCGTCTTTGGCAGGTGAAGAGACATCTTCATCTTCTTCCGCTCCAGCTGCAGTCGGAGAAGCAGCGCCGCCTTGGTTCTTTGAGCTTGTCCACGTATACTGGCTTCCGGATTGGGCGGGCTTGTTTTCCGCTTCGCGATCCTCCAAAAGCTCAGCTTCGAGAGGTTCGTCAGCAGGAAGAACCACCTTCTCATAAAATTCGTCATGGCGGATCCTCCGAACAATGCGTGTATCATAGCCGCTAACCGCGTCAAGCAGCGCACTGACATCACATTCCGGAGGAACGCCAGAAGTCACCCGGTCCAGGTTTAAACTCGGATTATGCGCTAAGCACATAGCCAAGGACATGGCAGCTGCACCCCGTGCTTGAAGAGGATTGCGAGGTCCACAACCAGCTCCGGAAGCAAATCCATCCTCTTGATGAGCTTGCGCACATCGCAGGTTCGGCTCTTCTTGATGTTGAGGTTGTGACAGATTTTCCTAGAGGCGGAGATGAGATCCTTGCAGTCTTCTCCGGCCAGCTGAAGCAGGTCATCGCGCGGGAACTGGCTCCGACGTTCCTCGTCATATCCGAGTGGATCTGGAAGATGCAAATTTTGTTAAATACAACAAGTTACACATATGCTGTCGTATAAGTTTCGAGGACGTACCCATGACGTCGGAGTTGAGCAGGTCCCAGCAGCTCTCTGCTGTTTCCATATACTTGCGAAGACCTCCAATTTCTCTTTGCTGCTTCTGGATGGTGTCGCTGTCAGTTTGTCTTTTCAGCTCAAACTCACCAGTTTTCCGAGCAAGCTCCGAGTTCTTCTCGAAATCTTACGTTCGCCTTCTGCGAGTTTTGCTTCAAGATTCTTTTGTGAAGCACGTAGAGTCTCCAACTCGGAGGAAGCTGCAGCGAGAGAAGAGGAGGCACCTGCTCATAGTTATATAAAGCATCAAGGTCGGAAAATGCGGAACATAACCCACAACCGTCAGATAATCGGAAACCAACCTTGAGCTTCTGAAAGTTGTTTCTTCAGATCCGCATTCTCCGCCTGAAAGCGCTGGATCTTCTCCGCCTGGCTGATGGTCACACGACGCTGCAGTGCAATGTTTTTGTGCAACTCGTAATGCAGGGCTTTTTGTTCCTGCAAACGCAGTCAGAAACGGAGTGAGATCCGCCATCATGGTTTAAGTCTTTCTAAAGCATTGTCGCTGGAAATTCTCTCCGCCATCATGCTTGGGGGCTACCACGACATTTAAAACTTTCCTTTCAGATTGGGTTCTCTAAAAGTATTCGGACGCTAGCGATAAAGTTTCCGCCTAAATACTTGGGGGCCTGCGGGAGTTACCTTTTGCTTGCAAACAAGCTTGTCGAAGAATTCGCCAATGTTTTTCTTGACGTCCTGGATCGCTGACGTTTCAACGTCCGGTTTGTCCCAGGCATTGTTCAGCATAGCATTGAGCAAATCTTGCTCCAGCTCCCACTTCTCTGCCTCCGTTAGTTTGTTAAAAAACTTCGTGGCATAGGCTTTCGGGGTGGAGGTAAGATCAGCCGGATCTCCAAAGTTTTTGGGGAAAACGACCATATCACCTGTGGTGGCCTCAGCTTTGCCGGAGGAATTAACTTCTGCCTCCCCCTGGTTTCGTCCTTCAGTTTCGTCGTTGATGGGACCCTTGCCGCCGGAACCATCTCCGCTCGCTCTGTCGCTGCTAACCGGAATTACTTCCGGTGGAGTGGGTGCGGCAGGAGTTGGAGACTGGTCCGCGGGAGGAGGAGAAGACTGCAGGGGGGCTTGTGGAGCGCTCGGCGGAGCTGGCATCAAAGGACCAACGGCGGGAGATTTCTTCTGCATATACTTAGTGATATGCTCCTAAACATTGGTCCGCGTGGTGGTAGGGTTCGGATTCCTGTGGGCAAGTAAAAGAAAAGTATACATAACACAGCTTACCAAGATAAACAACGCATGTTACTCGGAAGCTTACGCTGCGCCCGGAATGTTGGGACGTGAGGGTTTCCCTGCTGTCGAAAGCATCTTCGAGGCGGCGGCGCTCCGCCTTCCTGGAGTCAAGCGGAGGTGGTTTGATCACCACAGGTTTCTTGGCGGAAGCCTCGCCGCTGCCTCCGGCGTCGGAGCCAGAGACTTTGGTGCGGGAATGCTTTGTAGGTCGAGGAGCAGCCTTTCGGGGCACTCGTTCTTCTTCCTCCTCAGGGTCTTCCGGATCCTCTTCCACCGAGTCACCGCTAACGGGAACTCGGAGTATGGCGCGTAGGTTTTCCTCCGCCAAAGAGTCAAGCTACGAAAAGGGTGAGCAAAACAAGTTAAATACTTAGAAAATTGTGAAAGGATAAAAGAATGTGAAGGATTAAGTGCTTACCGGAGGACATTTGTCGTGTGTGCTAATATCCTTAATCAATTCTGGGACCTGTTGGCCCCTAGGAATTTTCACCAACATCTTGAACCTTCTCTTGAGGGAGTCGGCCGAAAGATCGTGGCGAGTGACTCGGAGTAGATCGTCCGCCCCCGTGTAAGCGCACATCAGGCGTGCGTTGTAGCGCAGGGGTTGGATCCTCCGGGTAAACCAGCTGAGGGTGAGCTGGGCCCCGGTTAGTCCATCATGAACTAACCAGGAAATCCTCCGCGCAGCCTTCTCCAGTATGGGTGTTTGGGCAAGCGTGGGGATGAAGCTCCAGCTCGCCAATTCTTCCGGAGGCGTGTTGCTGAAGGGCGGGAGTCCATCATGGATGCTCGGAACTGACGCGTTCTTCACATAAAACCATCCGGCGTTCCAGTACCGGACGGATTCGTTGGAGTCGTGAGGAGGATACATCCGACCAGAGCGGAGCATGAACGTCATACTTCCGCAGTTTAGCATGGCCTTGTCCTTCGTCTCTTTCTTCACTCGGAAAAAGAATTGCCATAGTTTGATGTCGGGTCGGATTCCGAGATGCCCCTCGCAAAGAGTTGCGAAGTTCGAGAGCAGGAGGTAGGAGTTGGGGCAGACGTTGTGGGGCTGGAGCCCGTACGTGTCGAGGACGGAGAGGAAGAATTCCGAGCAAGGAAGTGATAATCCGTGCTCGACCCACGCCTTTGTCATAACGCGTTCATCCGCGTCGGGTTTGGGAACGTCGGAGTCGCGCGTGAAACTCCAATGCTCGGAGATCATGCCTTCGTTTTGAAGCTCCCGGAGCTCCGCGTCAGTTGTCTCGCAGGGCCACCATTGACCCCGCACCCCTTCACGGCTCCGGGCCTTGGAAGCTTTCTTGTTTTCCACCTCTTGTACCTTGGCTGCCATTCTAGCTTGGTCTTGTAGCTCCTCTTCGAGCTCTTGGGCTGTTGGGATCTGATACGTCTCCGACGTATCCATAATTTCTGATGTTCCATGCTTGTTTTATGACAATACTTACATGTTTTGCTTGCACTTTATGATGATTTCATGCATTTTCCGGAACTAACCTATTAACAAGATGCCACAGTGCGAGTTCTGTTTTACTGCTGTTTTTGGTTCCAGAAAGGCTGTTCGGGCAATATTCTCGGAATTGGACGAAATCAACGTCAAACCTCCTATTTTTCCCGGAAGCATCCAGAACACCGAAGGGGAGTCGGAGAGGGGCCAGAGGGCCACCAGACCATAAGGCGGCGCGGCCTGGCCTGGGCCCGCGCCAGCCTATGGTGAGGAGCCCCCAGGCGCCCCCTTGCGCCGCCTCTTCGCCTATAAAACCCCTTTCGACCTAAAAACGCAGTACCTTTTGACGAAACTCCAGAAAGACTCCAGGGGCGCCGCCGCCATCGCGAAACTCCAATTCGGGGGCGAAGTCTCGTTACGGCACCTGCCGGGACGGGGAAGTGCCCCGGAAGCCATCTCCATCGACGCCACCGCCTCCATCATGCTCCGTGAGTAGTTCCCCCATGGACTACGGGTTCTAGCTGTAGCTAGTTGGTACTCTCTATCCCATGTACTTCAATACAATGATCTCATGAGCTGCCTTACATGATTGAGATCCATCCGATGTAATTGGTGTTGTGTTTGTTGGGATCCGATGGATGATACATTATGATTAGTCTATCTATAAAGTTTGTGAAGTTATTGTTGCTGCAATCTTGTTATGCTTAATGCTTGTCACTAGGGCCCGAGTGGCATGATCTTAGATTTAAGCTCTATAATTATTGCTTAGATTGTATCTACAAGTTGTATGCACATGTCATCTGTCCGGAACCAAAGGCCCCGAAGTGACGAAATCGGGACAACCGGAGGGGATGGCGGTGATGTGAGGATCACATGTTTTCACCAAGTGTTAATGCTTTGCTCCGGTACTCTATTAAAAGGAGTACCTTAATATCCGAGTAGATTCCCTTGAGGCCCGGCTGCCACCGGTCTGGTAGGACAAAAGATGTTGTACAAGTTTCTCATTGCGAGCACGTATGACTATATACGGGAAACATGCCTACATGATTAATAGACTTGATGTTCTGTCTTAATGCTATTTCAATCCTATCAATTGCCCAAGCTGTAATTTGTTCACCCAACACTTGTTATTGGAGAGTTACCACTAGTGTAGATAGCTGGGAACCCCGGTCCATCTCTCATCATCATATACTCGTTCTACATGACATTGGAAGTAGTATCAACTATTTTCTGGTGCCATTGCTCTCATATTACTGCTACTGCTGCTGTTTTACTGTTACTACTGCTCTCATATTGCTGCTGCTTTCATATCACCCCTGTTACTAGTGCTTTTCCAGGTGCAGCTGAATTGACAACTCAGTTGTTAAGGCTTATAAGTATTCTTTACCTCCCCTTGTGTCGACTCAATAAATTTGGGTTTTACTTCCCTCGAAGATCATCGCGATCCCCTATACTTGTGGGTTATCAAGACTGTTTTCTGGCGCCGTTGCCGGGGAGGCATAGCTCTACTCATAAGTTCACCTGGGGAGTACACTCCACCTCTCTCTCTGTTTTATTTTATTTTGTTTTGCTTAGTTTACTTTCGTCTAGTTTATTTGTGCTTAGTTTATCTCTGTCTAGTTTTATTTTTCTTAGTTTACTTTTGTCTAGTTTGTTTTTGTTTTGTTTTACTTTCCTCATATACCCAAAAATCCATAAAAATTTGAAAAACCTAAAAATTAAAAACTGTTGCTATGGGAGAACCTACAACCTACTTGGAGCTTATAGAATATTATAATAATTATAGAGAATCAAGAGCGGGAAAAGTGATGAGTGCTGTGATAGAAAAATTGAATACAATTGCTAAAATCTTGCTTAAACGCCATGATATAAATCTGTTGCTCTCAACGGGACACTAAACATCTTAAATTTCAATGTGGCTTTAGTGAGGAATTTTTAATTAAGAACTATAATCGGAATAGCTATATTCATTTTGGATTTGAAGAGGTAGAACAATTTGTCATATTTATGGGAGCCTCTGAGATAGAATCCTTCATGGTTGAGAATTATGAAACTTGTGCTATTTGTAAGGACCTTAAAGATTATGTCTCTACTATCCTTAATTCTTGCATAGAATGCTACAGTAGGAATCCTTATATCCTTGATTATAAAGAGAGACACATTAATGCACAAGAACGCACTCACAATTTGCAGGAACCGGTGGAAGAAGAAATTGATGAACCTGAAAGCTCATTGGATGAAAAAGAGGAGGAAATTGATGAACTTGAAAGCTCATTGGATGAAAAAGAAGAGGAGAGTGACGAACAAAAGGAGGAAGAATGGATTAGCTACCCATGCCAACCTTCTAATGAGAGTAACTCTTTATCTCTTACACTATTTGATTGTCCTCCATGCTTACCGAAAGAGGTTGAATGTTATGTTCCCGTGGATTCTCTTGAAATAGTACCTATGAGTAAAACTTGTGAGAATAATTATGCTACTGTTATATATGATAATCCATGCTACTTTGATAAATCTTATGATAATGCTTTGTTTGTGCCTGATGTCGAAATGCATGGTACTAAAGAATTTTGCTTAGCAAATGTTTATGATAAATCTCTAGATGATGGTCCTATGTTACTTGATAAAATTAATTGTACTACTAATGAAAATGGGATTGGAGAGTTCTTGACTTATTCTATGAGTCCCATATCTCTTGAGATTGATCAACTACCTTGTTATATTATTAATAAAATTAAGCTTGAAAGTTTTAATTCCACTATTCTTGAGATTGATAAAAATTATGAGTTTGTGGATCATGAAAAGTATGCTACATGTGATAGTTATATTGTTGAGTTTGGTCATGAAGCTACTGAAAATTATTATGAGAGAGGAAAATATGGTTGTAGAAATTTGCATGGTACTAATACACCTCTCTATATGCTTAAAATTTTGAAGTTACACTTGTTCTATCTTCCTATGCTTGTTACTTTGCTTTTCATGAACTTGTTTATTTACAAGATTCCTTTGCATAGGAAGCATGTTAGGCTTAAATGTGTTTTGAATTTGCCTCTTGATGCTCTCTTTTGCTTCAAATACTATTTCTTGCGAGTGCATCATTAAAACTGCTGAGCCCATCTTAATGGCTATAAAGAAAGAACTTCTTGGGAGATAACCCATGTGTTATTTTGCTACAGTACTTTGTTTTATATTTGTGTCTTGGAAGTTGTTTACTACTGTAGCAACCTCTCCTTATCTTAGTTTTGTGTTTTGTTGTGCCA
This sequence comes from Lolium rigidum, assembly GCF_022539505.1. Lineage (NCBI taxonomy): Eukaryota > Viridiplantae > Streptophyta > Magnoliopsida > Poales > Poaceae > Lolium > Lolium rigidum. The sequence goes on along the minus strand of NC_061511.1, from coordinate 6,451,116 downwards.
AGTGAAGCCTCTAATCGAAGATTGATGCTAGATTTGGATTTCTGCGCAGAAACAGATTTCTATCTGTCACGAATCTGGGATGTTTTCTCTGTAGGTAACTCAGAAAAATATGCCAATTTACGTGCGTGTTCCTCAGATATGTACGCAACTTTCATTAGTTTTGAGTTTTCTGATTTGAGCAACAGAAGTATTTATTTAAAATTCGTCTTTACTGGCTGTTCTGTTTTGGCAGATTCTGTCTCTGTTTTTTGCATTGTCTCTTGTGGACTTTAAGCAAGGCTTTCTAGACGTAGAGGGCTGTAGCTAATGTTTTATTGAGTTCTTGCAATGTGCCACTACAGGGCCAAGGTGGATTCAAATTTTTTGAGTACTAACCCCTCTAATGAAGTTTATGAGAAGTTTGGTGTGAAGGAAGTTTTCAAGGGTCAAGAGAGGAGGATGATATATGATCAAGAAGAGTGAAAAGTCTAAGCTTGGGGATGCCCCGTGGTTCATCCCTGCATATTTCAAGAAGACTCAAGCGTCTAAGCTTGGGGATGCCCAAGGCATCCCCTTCTTCATCAACTTATCGAGTTCCTCCCCGAAACTATATTTTTATTCGGTCACATCATATGTGTTTTACTTGAAGCGTCTGTGTGCTTTTATTTTTGTTTTTGTTTGAATAAGATCGGATCCTAGCAATCCTTGATTGGGAGAGAGACACGCTCCGCTTTTTCATATGAACACTTGTTCTTCGTTTTACCTCTAATGTTCAATGATAAAAGTTGGAAGCTACAATACTTATGGTTATTTGGTTGGAAAAAGAAAATGCCTCATATGTCTTGGATAATTTGACACTTGGCAATTGTTTTGAGCTCTCAAATAGATCATGATTAAGTTTTTTCATGTAGTTTAAACCTATTAGTGGAGAACTACCGTAAAGCCTGTTAAAATTGGTTTGCATAATTGATCTCTCTTAAGGTCTAGATATTTTCTGGTAAAAGTGTTTGAGCAACAAGGAAGACAGTGTAGAGTATTATAATGCTTGCAATATGTTTTATGCAAGTTTTGCTGTACCGGTTCATACTTGTGTTTGCTTCAAACAACCTTGCTAGCCTAAGCCTTGTATCGAGAGGGAATACTTCTCATGCATCCAAAATCCTTGAGCCAACCACTATGCCATTTGTGTCCACCATACCTACCTACTATGTGGTATTTCCTGCCATTCCAAAGTAAATTGCTTGAGTGCTACCTTTAAACAATTCAAAATGCTTCTCAATTTATGTCAATGTTTTATAGCTCATGAGGAAGTATGTGGTGTTTATCTTTCAATCTTGTTGGGCAACTTTCACCAATGGACTAGTGGCTTCATCCGCTTATCCAATAATTTTGCAAAAAGAGCTGGCAATGGGATTCCCAGTCCCAAATTAATTAACAAAAATAGACACTCCTCCATGGTATGTGATTGTTGGACGGCACCCGAAGGATTCGGTTAGCCATGGCTTGAGAAAGCAAAGGTTGGGAGGAGTGTCATCATAATAAAACTAAAATAAAAAGGCACTCCTTCATGGTATGAGATTGTTGGCAGACACCCGAGGATTCGGTTAGCCATGGTTTGTGAAAGAAAGGTTGGAAGGAGTGCCACCCAAAAAATGGGAGCCGCTCTTTGAAGGTTTGTCTGGCGAGGGGGTTAGAGTGCCCACTACCATTCGTTGACAACAACAAACACCTCTCAAAACTTTACTTTTATGCTCTCTCTATGTTTTCAAAATAAAAGCTCTAGCACAAATATAGCAATCGATGCTTCCCTCGTAGAAGGGCCATTCTTTTACTTTTATGTTGAGTTAGTTACCTAATTCCTCCCACCTTAGAAGCAAACACTTGTGTCAACTGTGCATTGATTCTTACATACTTGCATATTTGCATTCATCATATTACTCTATGTTGACAATATCCATGAGATATACATGTTGAAAGTTGAAAGCAACCGCTGAAACTTAAATCTTCCTTTGTGTTGCTTCGATGCCTTTACTTTGAATTTATTGCTTTATGAGTTAACTCTTGTGCAAGACTTTTGATGCTTGTCTAGAAAGTACTCTTCATGAAAAGTTTTGCTATATGTTATCTATTTGTTAGCAACTATAGATCATTGCCTTGAGTCACTTCATTCATTTCATATGCTTTGTAATAGTATGATCAAGGTTATGTAAGTAGCATGTCACTACAGAAATTATTCTTTTTATCGTTTACCTACTCGAGGAAGAGTAGGAACTAAGCTTGGGGATGCTGATACGTCTCCGACGTATCCATAATTTCTGATGTTCCATGCTTGTTTTATGACAATACTTAAATGTTTTGCTTGCACTTTATGATGATTTCATGCATTTTCCGGAACTAACCTATTAACAAGATGCCACGGTGCGGTTCCTGTTTCTACGCTGTTTTTGGTTCCAGAAAGGCTGTTCGGGCAATATTCTCGGAATTGGACGAAATCAACGCCAAACCTCCTATTTTTCCCGGAAGCATCCAGAACACCGAAGGGGAGTCGGAGAGGGGCCAGAGGGCCACCAGACCATAAGGCGGCGTGGCCTGGCCTGGGCCCGCGCCAGCCTATGGTGAGGAGCCCCCAGGCGCCCCCTTGCGCCGCCTCTTCGCCTATAAAATCCCTTTCGACCTAAAAACGCAGTACCTTTTGACGAAACTCCAGAAAGACTCCAGGGGCGCCGCCGCCATCACGAAACTCCAATTCGGGGGACAGAAGTCTCTGTTCCGGCACCCTGCCGGGACGGGGAAGTGCCCCCGGAAGCCATCTCCATCGACGCCACCGCCTCCATCATGCTCCGTGAGTAGTTCCCCCATGGACTACGGGTTCTAGCTGTAGCTAGTTGGTACTCTCTATCCCATGTACTTCAATACAATGATCTCATGAGCTGCCTTACATGATTGAGATCCATCTGATGTAATCGGTGTTGTGTTTGTTGGGATCCGATGGATGATACATTATGATTAGTCTATCTATAAAGTTTGTGAAGTTATTGTTGCTGCAATCTTGTTATGCTTAATGCTTGTCACTAGGGCCCGAGTGGCATGATCTTAGATTTAAGCTCTATAATTATTGCTTAGATTGTATCTACAAGTTGTATGCACATGTCACCGTCCGGAACCAAAGGCCCCAAGTGACAGAAATCGGGACAACCGGAGGGGATGGCGGTGATGTGAGGATCACATGTTTTCACCAAGTGTTAATGCTTTGCTCCGGTACTCTATTAAAAGGAGTACCTTAATATCCAGTAGATTCCCTTGAGGCCCGGCTGCCACCGGTTGGTAGGACAAAAGATGTTGTACAAGTTTCTCATTGCGAGCACGTATGACTATATACGGGAAACATGCCTACATGATTAATAGACTTGATGTTCTGTCTTAATGCTATTTCAATCCTATCAATTGCCCAACTGTAATTTGTTCACCCAACACTTATTATTGGATAGTTACCACTAGTGTAGATAGCTGGGAACCCCGGTCCATCTCTCATCATCATATACTCGTTCTACATGACATTGGAAGTAGTATCAACTATTGTCTGGTGCCATTGCTCTCATATTACTGCTACTGCTGCTGTTTTACTGTTACTACTGCTCTCATATTGCTGCTGCTTTCATATCACCCCTGTTACTAGTGCTTTTCCAGGTGCAGCTGAATTGACAACTCAGTTGTTAAGGCTTATAAGTATTCTTTACCTCCCCTTGTGTCGAATCAATAAATTTGGGTTTTACTTCCCTCGAAGACTGTTGCGATCCCCTATACTTGTGGGTTATCAGGATCCGGCCTAGTAAAGTACTGGAAGAGGCGGAGAACGGTTGAGCAAGCCTAACGTCGGAAACATATGGTGGTAGATACGCAATGGGATCCGGGCAAATTGGTTTCACGGCACTGGGATCCGGGCTACTCGGAGAACTACCAGTGCAGTGAGGAGAACCATGAGGCATGCTTCCGGCTGCACCCATGCGAGCTAAGTTGAGTAACCGGAAAATCTACACTACGACTACTTTTTCTTCTACAAGACCGGTGCACGTACCGGCAATGGCGCGACGGTCCGGCGAAGCTCCGGCGAAGTAGAGGTCGATGAGCTAGCGGTTTCGAGCCTCCGATGACCACGAATCGGCGGCGGAGTTGATTTCCTGGTCAACCGTGGCAATCTTGGTTCGGGGAGGGGTTTGAGATGGCGGCGCGCGAAGCTCACTGTGGCAAAGTTCGCCGGAGTTGAGATCCGTCGGGCGGCGCGGCGCGAGGAGGTAGATGAAGTGGTGAGGAGCGGTGAAAGAATGAAGAAGTTACCGCGAGTGAGGGTTATATATAGACCTCGCGCGGAGATTCGTGTTTCGGGTCTGACGGTAGAAACTGAACAGTCACGCCGTTGGATGATCGACATGTGTCTTAGGTCAAATAACGGTAAAATGACGTGGAGGTAACTTAACTGTGCGCTCCCGAAATTTCCGGCTAGAAGATTTGTATCTCCGAAAATTTAGCGCGGGAAAAAAAAGGAAGTTGTGCGTGGGAGAAGTGGGCTTTCCGTTTCATTACCAGTCCAGAAGAAAGGAAGATTTCCGAATAGATGATACCGGAAACAAGTAAAGGTTTTTGAAGCTCTCCAAGATTCTCTTCGGATCCAAGCTGAATGAAGTCGGAGGAATGATGAATCTCGGAAAACTTCGGGGGCTACTGTTGTGGGTATACTTTATGGGTATATCAACGACATGGCCTGGATCCGGCAAGCCCGGGTGGCCCACCGACGGTGATGGTGGCATGTGGCCCATCGGGCGGCCCAGTTGCTGTTGATCGTGAAGGATGAAGTCTTGCCCAGGAACGAGGAGCCGGATCTTAACCGACCTACGAAGGAGGCCGGATCCGTGGAGGCCCATAAAGTATCCGGATCCAGCACGGCCTAGAAGGAAGGCGGATCCTTGACGTACACGGCAAGATATTGTACCGTAGTTAGGTAACTTGTATTCCGGCTAGGACTCTCCATGTAAACCCTAGATCCGTGCGCCTATATAAGCCGGATCCCGGGAGCCCTAGAGACACAACCACAACTCATTGTAACAACACGAAAGCGCCCAGATAATTCCGGACAAGCAGCAGTAGGCCCCTGTCATCGTGCGGTGTTCCGAAGCTGGGTAACTCGCGTACCACCGTCCCGTGTGCACTCCGCCCTATGGCCCCTACTTCTTCTCCCCCTCGTGAGGATCCCTCCTCCGAGGTACCGTCGAATAGGCAACGACAGTTCCCACAGACGGCGCCAATTGTCGAGGGTGCTCCTCGGCAATGCCCTCCGATAGGGGCTTAGGGTTGATGGAATCCTGCAAGCTGACACAAGACATCGGTACACAGACAAGCGGGAGAGCGATTTACCCAGGTTCGGGGCCCTCGATGAGGTAAAACCCTTACGTCCTGCCTGTCTGTTCTTTGATTATGATGAAAACAGGTTACAATGGGGTGCCGAATAGTTCGGCTGCGATCTCGTCGAGATGCTAGTTGCTAGGGTAACCTAGTTCTAAGTTTCTGCTGGCTAGTATTGCTAAGATTGATTGTGTCCTCTAACAGCCCCTCTCCTTGCCTTTATATAGGAGGCCAGGTCTCAAGAGGTCTAATCGAGTACGACTAGGTTTATAGTAGATCTATCTCCAAACTTTCCTTGTTCGGCTCCTTCTGTGTCTTGTACTTCAAGGAATCTTCCGCCGCACCGTCCTAGTGGCCCACCTCGCCATTGAGTATCTTCGTGGGCCTCCAACTAAGAAATATAGGATAGGGCAACATTGGTTACCCAAAGGGTAATGCCCACGTCAGTTAGACTTGTCACGAAGCACTGGTAGAAAAAAGGGTTTCCGTCCAACCCATTAGTATCGGTTTCCTTACGAACCGGTACTAAAGGGTGCATTCGTACCGGTTGCACTGCTCAGGTCGCCTGCAACCTTTAGTACCGATTTGTGCATGACCTTTAGTACCAGTTCGTGTCACGAACCGGTATTAAAGGGTTGGCGTCAGTCGGAAAACCTTTAGTACCGGTTCATGCCTTTCGTACCGGTTCGTGTCATGAACCGGTACTAAAGGTTTTCCTACTCCCCACGCACCTCCACCCCCCCCCCCCCCCCCCCCGTGGATCGCCTTTTTTTGCTTTGTAAAATACAAATGAAAATGATAGAAAATTTTAAAAATAAATTGTTTTCAGATTCTTGTATGTTATGCAATTTACTATTCGGTGACGAATTTTTACTTTTTTTGTAGAAAAAGTTTAAAAAATGGTAAAACCGCATTAACTTTTGCATACGACGACGAAAAAAACATATAATATATCAAAATCATCGTGGGAAAAAACTTTTGCATGCTTGCTAGCCGACGATGGGTATTTGGGCAACGGTGCCGAGGAAGTCGTGGTTGATGAAGAGGCAGACGCGCGTCGGGTCATACCCCGGCTGCACGTTGTCGCCCACATAGTGGAGCTCGACGTAGATGTCCGGTCGGTCGCCCTGGATCCGGCCCTCCGCCAGTGTATAAGCCCACCCCACCACCTCCGGCCAAGAAAACTTCAGCGCATCGGTCATGGCTCTTCCCATGCCCTGCTCCTCAACCACGAACGCACTCTGCTCGCTCTCTCGCTAGTGGAAGAACAAGAAGAGAGAACGAGAGATGAAAAATGGCTATCCAGATTATGATTGCTGTGTCGCTGATACGTGTGTTCAGTATATATACGTTCGATTAAGCACACATTGAGTACATCGCCCTCGCTGGGATTAACGCCCATATTGGAGTGCTTTTGGTTTTTGACGAAACCCGTACGTCGCGGTTTACAAAAACTAGGAAGAGTCGATCGCTTCAGTTCCTTCGACTTATTGGTTTGCCTTTAACTTTTTTTTACGGATGTCTCGCGTATACTATGATAGTACATAAGTTGATCATAGTGGGAATATGGAATAATACGATGTAAAAAAAATCGATAAAGGGAATATATTAATATTAGGAGATACCAAATACACTCAGCTTTTAAACAACGCAATAACTTAATGGCAATACGGATGCACACAACCAAAAAAAAGAAAAAATAAGCTAAGAATTAAAAGTCCCACTACAATATTTTAGCTCTAGCAACAACAATACAAACACCACCAAGATAACATCTGCATTTCAGGCTCTCCAAAAGCAACGTCTTCAAGAAGAGAACAATGCACAAGAGTCGTCGTCGCCTGATAAAAGATCTTAGGTTTTCGCCCTGAAGATAGTCCCGCTCTCAAAACATTGCCTTCAACAAGCTCGATCATTACAGGACATAACTAATTAAGGCTAGACCTTGGATTTTCACCCTGAAAGGTAGGACTCTGAACTTCATATGTGTTGTCGCCTCTACTTTCATACTACTGCTGCAAAGGCCGGAACACCAACAAAACCCTCAACAGCGCAAAGACTTGAACCATCATTGCTAGTCCTATAATCCGTCCTTCATGAGATTCTCCGCCTCTGACTTCATCATGAACCAAAATATCACCAGATGACAACACAGAGTATAGCTTCGCACCACTCCCTTCAGAACCAAATGGTCGGAACAAAAGCATGATAGTGCGCACGGACGAATACCACCCGATCGAGAAAACTCCAGGCAATAGGTTCACGGTTACATTCGCCGACGGAGCCTTCCGAAACTCAACACTCTGGCTAGATCAAGAAGGAAAGGCCTCAGAAAGGCATACATCTTCGCACAAGAGAAACCGTAGAAACACCACCTTTATTAAAAGGTCGCGCTGATAGCCCCCACGCCACCAGCCGACAAGGGAGAAGACGACGAACTGTCGGGTTGCCGAACAGGAAACTGGTGAAGCCACTCGCAGCCGTCCACAGGAAGCGACCTAGGCCGCGTCGCAACCAGACGTGAGAGGACAGCCATGGCCCACTGGACCTAGATCTATCACGCGCTGCCGTCGGTCTGGGACGGTGCGCCGACGGTGGCCATGAAGGCACCTGCGGAAGTCGCACGTCTAGCGCCACTCCACCTCAACGCCTCCTCCGCAGCACCACCTGGACCGCCCGGCGCCATCCACAACCTCCTGGGGAACAACAAGACGCGGCCAATATGGTCCCGATCTCCGCCTTTGACGGGAAAGTCGCCGCCACCGCCGCCGCCGAGGCCAGGCGAGGACTGTGTTAGGGGATCTCGGGGTGAGGAGATGGGGTGGCCTCCGGGATCGCCCAGGCGGGAGCGACCCATGAGGCACAGGCGGCTCCGTCCGTGGAGTATTTTCTCCCTCTGTCCCACCAAAGTATGATGTGATAGTATCACAGTTTTATTATATTTATTGACTTGTACAATCTGAATATAAAATAGTGTACATAATCTATTCGACATTACGGTTTTGTTAGTTCTCAGCTAAGTTCGTCCTCAGTTAAGTCCTACACCATCCAATTGCATCGTATTCATACATATGAGTTGCAAATTGAATTAAAACTGAGTTTTTTAGTTGCAACTAGGATTGAGACTAGGATTTTTTTAATTGGTTGATTCAACTGAGATTTGATGATGTTGTCTAATTAAGAACTAAGTTATTCTAACTCGAGTGAGAACTAGCCACACCCCATCACGATATCTTTTTTGATAAAGAAAATAAATTAATATCGCGAAAATACAAATTACAGCCAACATGTGTGCAAGATGCTGAAAGACATCAAGGATGCACACATCCAAAAGTAGAGAAAATATAAAACAAAGACCCTTATCGCGGCGATGAATCACTCGCAAAAACAACACTCTAACCACCACTGAATACTATAGACTAAAAATAATTCTCCAAAAGCAACGCCTCCAAAAATAAAATAATGCACAAGTGTTGTCTTCATCCAATCAAATATATTGAGGTTTCACCCTCAACAATGTATGCGTTCACAAAACAATGCTTTTTCAGCAAAACCATTAACATGTGCAATCAATAGAGGCTAGATTTTGGATTTTCATCCTAAAAAAGACGACTCGTTAGTCAAGAGTACCACAAAAATTGCAGCCCACCTATGCTGCCACCCTCTCTTGCTAAGGCTGCTCTGTAAATCATCAAACACCCGGCACAAAAAGTGCATGTGCATCATAGTCTTCATGGCCAGATACACCATGCCACCATAACTTCAAAACCTCCAATCTCATCCACCATGACCTTCTCCACCTCCTGCAATACCATAAATTTCTATACTTAGACATGTCCCATGTCAGCGATAGGAAAGCGAAGCTTCGCGCCACGCCCTCGTGGAGCCACACTGGCTAAATATAAGGGCGTGCATGACCGGATCGATTCCGGTCTAAATATTTAGTGTCGCCATGCCAATATAATCGGAGATCTCAGATAGAAAGACCGGAACATGTCGATGACCAGGATCGAGGAGGCTGACATCAAGCAGATCGCCGACTTGGCACTGGAAGATCGACAAGGCCAAACCACCTTTATTCAGACCAACCCAGCTGCCCGAGGCCACCAGCCAGCTCCCGACGCGACAGGTCGACACACCGGCCATGGCCACGGCCGCCAAGCTTGACTCCACAACGCGGCTGGGAGACTTGGGAACCACCGCCCAGCCCATCGTCGGCTGCACCACCGCAGTGCAAGTCTGTGGAAACTTGTGATGGTTTCGCCCAGTGGTGGAGCTTGGGCTGATCATTTGGGAGGTGGGGGGTCAGAAAATGCTCATGGGCTGGGCCAACTTCGGGGGGCGAATGGGCCAATTATCAACTGTTTCTTCAGATAATGCTCATGGGCTGGGGGGACAGTGGCCCCCTGAACTGAACGTAGCTCCGCCTGTGGTTTCTCCCAATATTTCGTTAATTAACATACAAATTATATAGAGTATATTCTTCAATGACACATAGCAAATATTTTGCGTTCAGTTTAAAAGAAAAAAATGGTTATTTGCTTGATGCCAAGTCATAGATCAGCGGAAGTGCAGAACTATATATGTAAACCTCTAATTTTTCAATTGCCCGCTTCCTGTTGGACCAAGTGTTTTCTATAGGAAAGGAGGCCAGTGATAGTTGACTGCCATTTCATTAAGGGACCGACTAAAGCTCAGTTGATTGAGAACGAGTCTCGTACCAAACCAGCGACCTCTCCATCCCTCCTGCTGGGCTGCAACCTTATTATCCTCGGCCCACTTTTTGCTAACATTTTTTGTTATTGAGCTTGTGTTACACGGGCTAAGGCCAAAGTTTGAATTCGTACGTGCCAACCCGTTTCTAGTAGTAGACTACTTAGTACCTATGGTTGAACGATCTCAACAAAAAGCTAAGCAGCCTTATAAGTCGGACCGAGCTCACACTTTAAACCGATTGATCTAGCTATGATCAAATAAGGAAGTTATTTTTCCTCAAATAAAATCATGCGACCGGAACACAAAATATTTCTTAAGTGCAACTCCACTTGCAAACAAAAAAAGTTCAATTGCAATCTTACTTGTAACCGGTAAAGTGAACTTCTCTTGTAACTATTTTTTTAAATTACAACCCTAATTGTAACTTGAAAAAAACCCAGCTACAACCCCACTTGTAACTGGAAAAATCCCAGTTACAACCGCACTTGCAATTGGTAAACTGAATTTCAGTTGTAACTATTTTTTTTCAATTACACTCTACTTGGAACCGAATAAAAGAAAATCTCAGTTGCAACCTCACTTGTAACTGAAAAAATTTCAGTTACAACAACACTTGCAACTGGTAAACTCAATTTCAGTTGTAACTATTTTTTTCAATTACAACCATACTTGCAACTGAAGAAAAAAAACTTAATCACAACCCCACTTGTAACTAAAAAATTACAGTTGCAACTGCACTTGCAACTGAGAAAAAACCTCAGTTGCAACCCCACTTGCAATTAGAACATCCGATTTGCAATCCTACTTGCAACTGAAAAAGGTTTCAGTTACAATCTCACTTGCAACTAGAAAACATCTCAGTTGCAACTGGAAAATGTTTCGGCTGCAACCCTAACTACAATCCTACTTGTAGAAAAAATCTTAGTTGCAACCACACTTGCAACTTCAAAAATGTATTAGTTGCGCCCCACTTGTAAGTGAAAAAATAATAGTTACAACTCCACTTGCAACTATAAAAATCTCAGTTGCAACCCCATTTACAACTGGACAATCTTAGTTACAAGCCCGCTTGCAAGTGGAAAAAAAAATAGCTACAACTCTACTTGCAATTGGAAAAATATCAGTTAAAAACTACGTTCTCATTTTTCAGCAACACACCCACATTTTTTTAATAAAATAAAAAAAACACACACACACAAAAACCTACGCACGGCGTGACACACGCGTTGCTAAGCTAGCATCTAATCAGGCAAGCAGCTAGCAATTGGGGATGTACATGGTCGTGCTAGCTGAATTGGAAAGTGGGAAGTATGTAGCTATTGGCCACCTCAATGACCAACGAAAAATGCTGCGGGCTGAGAAACTGCAACGCTAAAAAGGCTTCACGCACCGGTCTAATATGTCGCAAATAGAACGGACACCAAAAAGCCCAAAACAGACCAAGGATCCACCAACCAACTGAAATAAGTCATGGAAATAATGTTGGAGATATGCCCAAGAGGCAATAATAAATTGGTTATTATATATCTTTTTGTGATAAATGTTTATATACCATGCTATAATTGTATTAACCGAAACATTGATACATGTGTGTTATGTAAACAACAATGAGTCCCTAGTAAGCCTCTTGTATAACTAGCTTGTTGATTAATAGATGATCATAGTTTCGTGATCATGAACATTGGATGTTATTAATAACAAGGTTATGCCATTATGTGAATGATGTAATGGACACACCCAATTAAGAGTAGCATAAGATCACGTCATTAAGTTCATTTTCTATAAGCTTTCGATACATAGTTACCTAGTCCTTTCGACCATGAGATCATGTAAATCACTTATGCGGGAAGGGTACTTTGATTACATCAAACGCCACTGCGTAAATGAGCGGTTATAAAGATGGGATTAGGTATCCGGAAAGTATGAGTTGAGGCATATGGATCAACAGTGGGATTTGTCCATCCCGATGATGGATAGATATACTCTGGGCCCTCTCGGTGGAATGTCGTCTAATTAGTTTGCAAACATATGAATGGTTCATAAGAGACTACATGCCACGGTACGAGTAAAGAGTACTTGTCATGAGACGAGGTTGAACGAGGTATAGAGATACCGATGATCAAACCTCGGACAAGTAAAATATCGCGTGACAAAGGGAATCGGTATCGTATGTAAATAGTTCATTCGATCAATAAGTCATCGTTGAATATGTGGGAGCTATTATGGATCTCCAGATCCTGCTATTGGTTATTGGTCGGAGAGAAGTCTCAACCATGTCTGCATAGTTCGCGAACCGTAGGGTGACACACTTAAGGTTTGATGTCGTTTGAGTAGATATGGAATATGGAATGGACTTCGAAGTTGTGTTCGGAGTCTCGGATGGGATCCAGGACATCACGAGGAGTTCCGGAATGGTCCGGAGAATAAGATTCATATATAGGAAGTCATATTCCAAGTTCGGAAATGATCTGGTGCGTTTATGGAAGGTTCTAGAAGGTTCTAGAAAAGTCCGGAAGAAACGCACTATGGAAGGTGGAGTCCCGGAAGGACTCCACTACCATGGCCGGCCAAACCCTAAGGGGAGGAGTCCCAGGTGGACTCCACCAAGGGTGGCCGGCCACCCCACCTCAAGGAAAGGTGGGAGCCCCACCTTGAGTAGGACTCCCCCCTTTAGTAGGTTTCCCACCAAAGGTAGGTTTTGGAGTTGGGGTCTTATTCGAAGATTTGGGAGACAAGACTTGGGGCTTCCACCTATATAAGGAGGAGCAAGGGGAGGCGGCCGGCCACCCCAAGACCACTAGTTGGCCGCACCCCCTTGGCCGGCGCCCCAAACCCTAGCTGCTCCCTGATACGTCTCAAACGTATCTATAATTTCTTATATTTCATGCTTATTTTATGACAATACCTACATGTTTTGTTCACACTTTATATCGTTTTGATGCGTTTTCCGGAACTAACCTATTGACGAGATGCCGAAGTGCCAGTTCCTGTTTTCTGCTGTTTTTGGTTTCAGTAAATCCTAGTAAGGAAATATTCTCGAATTTGACGAAATCAACGCCCAAGCATCTTAGAATTCCATGAAGCTTCCGAACACCCGAGAGCCACCGCAGGAGAGCCACAGAGGGCCACCGCCACGGCGGCGCGGCCCGGACCCCGGGCGCGCCGCGCCTATTGTGTGGTGGCCCCGTCAGCCCTCCGACTCCGCCTCTTCGCCTATATAAAGGTCCCCGACCTAAAACCTCGATACGGAAAAGCCACGGTACGAGAAACCTTCCAGAGCCGCCGCCATCGCGAAGCCAAGATCTGGGGGACAGGAGTCTCTGTTCCGGCACGCCGCCGAGACGGGGAAGTGCCCCCGGAAGGCTTCTCCATCGACACCACCGCCATCTTCATCAACGCTGCTGTCTCCCATGAGGAGGGAGTAGTTCTCCATCGAGGCTAAGGGCTCGTACCGGTAGCTATGTGGTTAATCTCTCTCCTATGTACTTCAATACAATAATCTCATGAGCTGTCTTACATGATTGAGATTCATATGATGATGCTTGTAATCTAGATGTCATTATGCTAGTCAAGTGGATTTTACTTATGTGATCTCCGGAGACTCCTTGTCCCACGTGTGTAAAGGTGATAGCGTGTGCACCGTGTGGGTCTCTTAGGCTATATTTCACAGAATACTTATTCACCGTTATGAATGGCATAGTGAAGTGCTTATTTATATCCCTTTATGATTGCAATGTGTTTTGTATCACAATTTATCTATGTGCTACTCTAGTGATGTTATTAAAGTAGTTTATTCCTCCTGCACGGTGTAATGGTGACAGTATGTGCATCGTGTAGTACTTGGCGTAGGCTATGATTGTGATCTCTTGTAGATTATGAAGTTAACTATTGCTATGATAGTATTGATGTGATCTATGCCCCCTTCATAGTGTGATGGTGATAGTGTGCATGCTATGTTAGTACTTGGTTTAGTTGTGTTGATCTATCGTGCAC
>NC_061511.1:6157166-6436931 GCF_022539505.1 Lolium rigidum | reverse complement strand
AAAGTCTAGATAATTTCTAGTATTGAGTTTTGAACAACAAGGAAGACGGTGTAGAGTCTTATAATGTTTACAATATGTCTTTTATGTGAGTTTTGCTGCACCGGTTCATCCTTGTGTTTGTTTCAAATAACCTTGCTAGCCTAAACCTTGTATCGAGAGGGAATACTTCTCATGCATCCAAAATCCTTGAGCCAACCACTATGCCATTTGTGTCCACCATACCTACCTACTACATGGTATTTCTCCGCCATTCCAAAGTAAATTGCTTGAGTGCTACCTTTAAAATTTCCATCATTCACCTTTGCAATATATAGCTCATGGGACAAATAGCCTTAAAAACTATTGTGGTATTGAATATGTACTTATGCACTTTATCTCTTATTAAGTTGCTTGTTGTGCGATAACCATGTTCTCCGGGGACGCCATCAACTACTCTTTGTTGAATATCATGTGAGTTGCTATGCATGTCCGTCTTGTCTCGAAGTAAGGGAGATCTACCACTCTTAATGGTTAGAGCATGCATATTGTTAGAGAAGAACATTGGGCCGCTAACTAAAGCCATGAATCATGGTGGAAGTTTCAGTTCTGGACATATATCCTCAATCTCATATGAGAACACTAATTGTTGCTACATGCTTATGCATTAAAGAGGAGTCCATTATCTGTTGTCCATGTTGTCCCTGTATGGATGTCTAAGTTGAGAATAATCAAAAGCGAGAAATCCAAATGCGAGCTTTCTCCTTAGACCTTTGTACAAGCGGCATGGAGGTACCCCTTTGTGACACTTGGTTAAAACATGTGTATTGCGATGATAACCTTGGTAGTCCAAGCTAATTAGGACAAGGTGCGGGCACTATTAGTATACTATGCATGAGGCTTGCAACTTGTAAGATATAATTTACATAATACATATGCTTTATTACTACCGTTGACAAAATTGTTTCATGTTTTCAAAATAAAAGCTCTAGCACAAATATAGCAATCGATGCTTTCCTCTTTGAAGGACCTTTCTTTTACTTTTATGTTGAGTCAGCTCACCTATCTCTCTCCACCTCAAGAAGCAAACACTTGTGTGAACTGTGCATTGATTCCTACATACTTGCATATTGCACTTGTTATATTACTCTATGTTGACAATTATCCATGAGATATACATGTTATAAGTTGAAAGCAACCGCTGAAACTTAATCTTCCTTTTGTGTTGCTTCAATACCTTTACTTTGAATTTATTGCTTTATGAGTTAACTCTTATGCAAGACTTATTGATGCTTGTCTTGAAAGTACTATTCATGAAAAGTCTTTGCTTTATGATTCATTTGTTTACTCATGTCATTACCATTGTTTTGATCGCTGCATTCATTACATATGCTTACAATAGTATGATCAAGGTTATGATGGCATGTCACTCCGTAAATTATCTTTGTTATCGTTTACCCGCTCGGACGAGCGAGAACTAAGCTTGGGGATGCCGATACGTCTCCGACGTATCGATAATTTCTTATGTTCCATGCCACATTATTGATGATATCTACATGTTTTATGCACACTTATATGTCATATTTATGCGTTTTCCGAACTAACCTATTGACGAGATGCCGAAGTGCCGCTCTCGTTTCTCGTTGTTTTTGGTTTCCGTAAATCCTAGTAAGGAAATATTCTCGAATCGGACGAAATCAACGCCCGAGGTCCTATTTTTCCACGAAGCTTCCGTAACACCCGAGAGCCGCCGCAGGGGGGCCACGAGGTGCCGCCACACTAGACCGGCGGCGCGCCAGGGCGGGCCGCGCCGCCCTAGTTGTGTCGGCCGCCTCGTCGACTCCTCCGACTCCGCCTTCCGCCTACTATAAAGGTCCTCCGACGCTAAAACCTCGACTACGTTCGATGAAACCACGGTACGAAAACCTTCCGTGAGCCGCCGCCATCGCGAAGCCAAGATCCGGGGACAGAGTCTCTCGCTCGGCACGCCGCCGGACGGGGAAGTGCCCCTGAAGGCTTCTCCATCGACACCACCGCCATCTTCATCAACGCCGCTGTCTCCCATGAGGAGGGAGTAGTTCTCCATCGAGGCTCTGGGGCTGTACCGGTAGCTATGTGGTTCATCTCTCTCCTATGTACTTCAATACAATAATCTCATGAGCTGCCTTACATGATTGAGATTCATATGATGATGCTTGTAATCTAGATGTCATTATGCTAGTCAAGTGGATTTTACTTATGTGATCTCCGGAGACTCCTTGTCCCACGTGTGTAAAGGTGACAAGGTGTGCACCGTGTGGGTCTCTTAGGCTATATTTCACTGAATACTTATTCACCGTTATGAATGGCATAGTGAAGTGCTTATTTATATCTCTTTATGATTGCAATGTGTTTTGTATCACAATTTATCTCGTGTGCTACTCTAGTGATGTTATTAAAGTAGTTTATTCCTCCCGCACGGTGTAATGGTGACAAAGGTGTGCATCGTGTAGTACTTGGCGTAGGCTATGATTGTGATCTCTTGTAGATTATGAAGTTAACTATTGCTATGATGGTATTGATGTGATCTATTCCTCCTTTCGTAGTGTGAAGGTGACAGTGTGCATGCTATGTTAGTACTTGGTTTGGTTATGTTGATCTGTCATGCACTCTAAGGTTATTTAAATATGAACATTGAATATTGTGGAGCTTGTTAACTCCGGCATTGAGGGTTCGTGTAATCCTAGCACGCTTAGTGGTGTTCATCATCCAACAAGAGAGTGTAGAGTCTAGCATCTATCTATTTATTCTCGTTATGTGATCAATGTTGAGAGTGTCCACTAGTGAAAGTATGATCCCTAGGCCTTGTTCCTAAATATCGCTATCGCCGCTTGTTTATCGTTTTACCGCATCTCTACTGCTCGCAATACTACTACCATCAACCGCACGCCAGCCAAGCACTTTTCTCGGTGCCGTTACTATCGCTCATATTCATTCATACCACTTGTATTTCACTATCTCTTCGCCGAACTAGTGCACCTATTAGGTGTGTTGGGGACACAAGAGACTTCTTGCTTTGTGGTTGCAGTGGTTGCATGAGAGGGATATCTTTGACCTCTTCCTCCCTGAGTTCGATAAACCTTGGGTGATCCACTTAAGGGAAACTTGTTGCTGTTCTACAAACCTCTGCTCTTGGAGGCCCAACACTGTCTACAAGAATAGAAGCACCCGTAGACATCAATGACATGGACGACAACAAGGAGCGCAGGGACCAGAAGAGCCGCTACGTTTTGAAGCGGCTGAAGGGTGGTGAAATTCGTTTCCGCATGCGCGGGGAGCAGTTTGCCCATTCTGTGGCAAAATCCTGCAGAAGGACATCCGCAGCCTGATCCAGCATGCGACGGGTGTAGTCCTAAGTACATCGGGGAAGCACCGCCCTGCAACCAAGGCCAAGCACGCAGCATATGGCCTCTTCCTCCGTAATTACGTCTTGCCCGGCTTGTTCCCGGTCAACGCCCTCGCTCGCCGGCCCTCATGCTCCCGGTCCCGTTTAAAGTTCATATGTGTAATCTTATTCCCTTTGGAAGTTCAGCATTAAACTCTACTAGTACAACCGTGGTGGTCTTGTGATGTACTCCGTAGTACTCTTTTGATGCATTTGTGATGTAGTAGGAGTAGTACTTTTTTTGAACTGGTATAGTACTATCTAAGAAAAGTACTCCCTTCAATTCACATTCATTTTACACCAAGAAATATGGATCGGAGTGAGGGAGTAAATTAAACATGGCATCTCGTGCATGAAGCTTGACATATCGATCAGGTTGGCTACAATGGCAATACAATGCTGCTCATTAGGCAAATGCATGCCATATAAAGAAGTCTATACTGACATAAAAAAGACTACATTGGGGATGAGAGTCAATTGGGGCATCTACAATACATAAAATCTTGCTCGTAGCTGATTTTGGCTAAGAGGGTTTTACTCACATTACATGTGCCACTTTCCTTGTCTGCAAAACAAGTTCCAATAAAGGAAGAGGAAAGAAGAGGACATTGTGGGCGAGATTGAACACCTTTTTTTGTGTTAAGCTGAGGCCTCGTTTAGCCGAGGATTTCGACTTAGGCCTAACAGCTCAAGACACCCACAAATAAATCTCCTTGCGCGCACCACTGTCAGCAAAAATAACAAAATTAACACGCAAGATTAAGAATGAAGTGAATTTAAGTAACTTGGTTAGCTTTTCAAGCAATATATTAGGAGAAAGAGCACACATGTTCGGCTCGAAATAATCGTAAGAGAAGAACAATAAATCTAAGGCACCCCACTTCATCGGAAGAAGGGGCGCGACAACGCATGGATTCATACCTTGAGTCGACGCCGGCTCGTAGAAGGGCGGCCGCGCCTCGAGGATGCAGGTGACGTCTCCACCTCAGTATCACATGTGACTGCTTCTCGACGGGAGGTGCTCCGCGCCATGTAGAAGATCTTTCAAATGAGGAGAGCCCGATGAGGCTACTGACGCCTCAACCTTGATAGCACCGGCATGTTGCTCCGCACTGAGATGCGCCACATGCAAGATTTAGCGGATGCGCCAATTTTAGAGATATGTCATGATCGTTGTAACAATTTTCAACGTGATGATGATTTGATCCTGCACTCGGCCTTGAACATAAGTACTAGTACAGTCTCACATTTTTTTGTATCATTATACTTTGCGAGATTTAGCGGATGCACCAATTTTAGAGATATGTCATGATCGTTGTAACAAATTTCAACGTGATGATGATTTGATCCTTCACTCGGCCTTGAACATAAGTACTAGTACAATCTCACAATTTTTTTATCATTATACTTTGCGAGATTTAGCGGATGCGCCAAATTCAGAGATAGATCATGATCATGGTAACACACTTTTCAATGTAATGATGATTTGATGTTGCACTCGACCTTGAACATAAGTACTAGTACGGTCTCACAATTTTGTATCATTATACTTTGCAAGTTTTAGCGGATGCGCCCATTTTCGCAGGTAGATCATGATCATGGTAACAAATTTTCAACGTGATGATGATTTGATGTTGCACTCGACCTTGAACGAAGTACTACTCATCGTCTCACAATTTCTTTATCATTAGCGGATGCGCCAAATTTAGAGATAGATCATGATCATGGTAACAAACTTTCAACGTGATGATGATTTGATGTTGCACTCGGGCTTGAACGAAGTACCGTCTCACAAATTCTTTATCATTATACTTTGCAAGATATAGCGGATGCGCCAATTTCAGAGATAGATCATGATCATGGTAACAAATTTTCAACGTGATGATGATTTGTTGTTGCACTCGGCCTAGAAGAGAAGTACTAGTACGGTCTCACAATTCTTTTTATCATTATACTTTGCAAGATCTAGCGGATACGCTAATTTCAGAGATAGATCATGATCATGGTAGTGACCGGTATTTAATGTGATGATGATTTGATTATGCACTCGGCCTTGAACAGAGGTACTAGTACGGTGTCACAATTTTTTATCATTCTACTTGGACGGTAGCCAAATTCAAAATCTCATAGCGGCAAAACTTCCCGCCCACAAAATACAAAAATTTCACACGCTTCCAAATTCCCATTCTACCCCGTGGAGATGACAGCAAGTTGGTTGGTGGGGGGTATGCCCGTCATTTTTGGATCACCACCTCCCTAGCCCGGAAACCCTGCCCAAAAAAATTCATTTCCCTCCCACCACCCACCGGAACTTCCCAAGTCCCTCTCTCCCACCTCCACGACCACCGCACCGGAACATCCCCGCCGGACTTCCCCGGCCTACCCGAGCCCTCGCGATCTTCGTCATCCGCCGCCCGCCGGAGCCGCTTCATCGACGCCTTCATCAACCGAACCGGATCATCCCCGCCGAACCTCGAAACCATATACTCATCCAAGCAGCCTACCGCAGCCGCCTCAGCTGCGGTATCGTCCACCCCACCGGAGCCGCTTCGCCGGATCCGTCTTCCACCGCATCGGATCTTGCTCACCGACACCGCCGTGCATGAACCGGATCCGCTTCACCGGCGCCGTGCATGATCTAAACTCTTCTACTCGTCGCTTTCTATTGCTTGCCTGCAAGTTCTTGTTTAATCTTGGGGGAACCTGTTTGTGCTAACGACACGCCGTTACGTTTTTGCAGATGAGATGAGTAACCATGAAGTGTAATGGCCATCTCTCCAACCCCAAGTAGCACATGTAGCATACTTCATCACCGGATCTATCAACCCCGGAAGATCCGCCTGTGACTCCCATAGAGTGCTTCTCCTAATGTAAGTCCCTTGTTTTAGCGCCATGTTCTGGGTTCGTATGCTTGTTTGTCTCGAAGCTCTTTAGTTCATTCCTAGCTATGACCGTAATACCTTGCTATTTTCTACTTCATTGCTAACTTTAAGCGATTGAACATTTTGGTTTGCATTCCCTCGCTCCGTAGATGTAGCCATCATAACTTCTATCTTGCTCAGCCGTTGTTACAAAAATTATAGGTCGCTACTATTTTGTTCATGCCAATCTTGTTCTCCCTGAACATGTTGGTTTGCATTCCCTGTACTACAGGTGATGCCATTGTTATTTCTATCTACTTCGTCGTAAGCTAACAAAGTAATTGCCTATATGTGTTGCTCATTACAACTTTATATCCCGAAACAAATTGATTTGTTTCCCTTATCTACAAGTTTATGAGTGATGCCATTATAACTCCTATCTGTTTTATTCCTAGCTATTATAGTAACATCCCGCTATTATTTAGTTCATGGCCAATTTTAAGTAATTGCACATGTTGGTTCGCATTCCCTGCTCTATAGCTTTTGGCATCGTAACTTCTATATTTGGTTTACATTCCCTCGCTCCGTAGATCTAGCCATCATAACTTTATCTTGCTCGACCGTTGTTACAAAAATTATGGCCTGCTACTATGTTGTTTGTGCCAATTTTTTACTCCATGAACATGTTGGCTTGCATTCCCCGTACTACGAGTGATGCCATTGTTTTGTATCTAGTTCATTGTAAGCTAACAAAGTAAGGACTTAGTTTGGCATGCTATCACTCGCTACCTAGCCTCGTAGTACAAATAAACTTGTCATACTACTAGATAATAATTTTGCGTGCCATCTTGTTCTTCAAAAGCTGCATTATTGACTTGTTTCTCTGACTTGGCATGACGCTCACATATGGAATGCTGAACATATTGGTTTTCATTCCCTCTTATACAAGTTCACGAGTGATCCCACTATATTCAGTATCCGGTCCATCCTAAGCTCCAGCATTAACTATCCTCTATGTGTTGCTCATTACAAGTTTATATCCCGAAACATCTTGATTTGCATCCCCTTCACTATAAGTTCAGGAGTATTATTTAGTTCACGGCCAAAATGAAGTAATTGCACTTGGCACATGTTGGTTCACATTCCCTCCTCTTTAGCTTTTGCCATCGTAACTTCTATTTTTGGTTTACATTCCCCGCTCTCGTAGATGTAGCCATCATAACTTCATCTTGCTCAGTCGTTGTTACAAAATTTATAGCCTGCTACTATGTTGTTCATGCCAATTTTGTACTCCCTGAACATGTTGGTTTGCATGGGACTTGACCGTAGTAAGCCTGCTGTTTCATTCTAACATGCTCTGTTATAATGGATGTTGGTATGCGACATGCACTCTTTGTTTGCTTATTGTGCGCATTACAATCATCTTGTTATAACGACGAAATGATGAGTTCCAAATTCTTTGGCAAACAATATTCTAGTGTCTTTGCCTTTCCATTGTTGCTGTCTTAACTTGTAATGTCTTTGTTTCAGATATAGGTGCTGCATGGACAATTTAAAAGAATGCCGGATCGCTTCATTGTATTGCTAGGTTTAATTACCATTCATTTTCTCCGGGTTCCGTAATATTTTTTCAAAGCCTTGCACTCGATGTAATATTTAGTTAGTTTTTATAGTTCTTTCGCGCATTTTTTCTTTGTTGCTTGTGGTAAGTGAGGCTATCCGATAGTAAATCAATGCTCGCTTAAATATTCTCGCATCTAAATCACGAATTCCCATCCCTTAAACGGCCCAATTAAGCGAAATCACATATGTGCCTACCCGCAAAATCCTAAAGCGCCTATTATGCTCGGCATATAAACAAGAACTAAACGGGCCGGCCCACTTACTTATTGGGCCAGCCCACTTGATTTACGGTGGACCCCACACTCTAATTGGGCCGGCCCATTTGCTTTAAGGTGGACCCCACCAACTACTGGGCCGGCCCACTAACTAGCTAGGCCAGCCCAATTGCTTTTGTTGTGGACCCCACATACTAAATGGGCCGACCCTTTAAGTGGAAAGTGGGACCCACCTGTGTTTTTGGCCCGGCCCACTTTTTTTGGTGGGCCGACCCACTTGCTATATGGTGGACCCCACATACTAAATGGGTCGGCCCTTTAACAGGAAAGTGGGCCCCACCTGTACTTTTGGCCCGGCCCACTATCTTGTTGGGCCGGCCCACTTGCTATATGATGGACCCCACATACTAAATGGGCCGGCCCTTTAACTGGAAAGTGGGACCCACTCGTGGTTTTGGCCCGCCCACTATCTTGTCGGGCCGCCCACTTGCTATGGTGGACCCCACATACAATGGCCGCCCTTTGAAAGTGGGACCCACTGTGTTTCTGCCCGCCACTTCTGGGCCGCCACTATATGGTGGACCCCACATACTAAATGGGCCGGCCCTTTAACAGGAAAGTGGGACCCACCTGTGTTTTTTGCCCGACCCACTTTCTTGTTGGGCCAGCCCATTTGATCTATTGTGGACCCCACGTACTAAATAGGCCGGCCGGATAGCAGGAAAGTGGGACCCACATGCTAATTGGGCCGGCCCAATAACTTCTTGGGCCGGCCCAGTTTGCTTTAAGGTGGACCCCACTAGTTAAATGGGCCGGCCCGATAACGAGAAAGTGGGTCCCACATGTCTTTGGGTCGGCCCTTTTGCCGGCTGACCTGGTCAAACGAGTGCATTCGGCCCGGCCCACATGCTTAGTGGGCCGGCCCATTAATATTTTGACCAGTCAACCTTAGAGGTTAGGCCCGGCCCACGTAACTAATGGACCGGCTACAATATGGCCAATAAGTCACCGGCCCGGCCCGCAAACTTAATGGGCCGGCCCGCTTAAGACGTGGCGAGCCTCGTGTGGGCCTACCATCTACCACGGGGTTTCAGTCGGCTAACGCCGTTAACCGCCGGCTAACGGCGTCTACCACGTGTCGGCTTGCATGACGTCGCGAACCAACGGCTCCCGGAACACTTGGGCAGCGGTCCGATTTTCCGTGGCTGAAGGGCGCCCAAGCGCGACGGACCGAAAAATCGTCGTAGGACTTTGCCTGACGCAGTTTCCACAACAGAACCCATATCGTCGGGTTAGGCCCATAGGCGACGAAAAATACCCCTTAGCGGACGATTTTGAGACGTTGTCTATCAGAACTTTTCTTGTAGTGAAAGGTTGGGAGGAGTGTCATCCATAAATAATAAAATAAAACTAAACTAAAGTACATGTGTAAACAAAAGAGAAGAGGGATGATCTACCTTGCTGGTAGAGATAACGTCCTTCATGGGAGCCGCTCTTGAAAGTCTGGTTGATGAGGTAGTTAGAGTACCCGCTACCATTCGTTGACAACAACAAACACCTCTCAAAACTTTACTTTTATGCTCTCTATATGATTTCAAAACTTGAAAAGCTCTAGCACATGATTTAATCCCTGCTTCCCTCTGCGAAGGGCCTTTCTTCTACTTTATGTTGAGTCAGTTTACCCACTTCTTTCCATCTTAGAAGCAAACACTTGTATCAACTGTGTGCATTGATTCTTACATGTTTACTTATTGCACTTGTTATATTACTTTGTGTTGACAATTATCCATGAGATATATATGTTGAAGTTGAAAGCAACCGCTGAAACTTATATCTTCCTTGGTGTTGCTTCAATGCCTTTACTAAGAATTTATTGCTTTATGAGTAACTCTTATGCAAGTCTTATTGATGCTTGTCTTGAAAGTATTATTCATGAAAAGTCTTTGCTATATGATTCATTTGTTTACTCATTGTCTTTACCATTGCTTTGAATCACTTCATTCATCTCATATGCTTACAATAGTATGATCAAGATTATGATAGCATGTCACTTAAGAAATTATCTTTGTTATCGTTTACCTACTCGAGGGCGAGTAGGAACTAAGCTTGGGGATGCTTGATACGTCTCAAATGTATCTATAATTTCTTATGTTCCATGCTTGTTTTATGACAATACCTACATGTTTTGTTCACACTTTATATCGTTTTGATGCGTTTTCCGGAACTAACCTATTGACGAGATGCCGAAGTGCCAGTTCTCGTTTTCTCGCTGTTTTTGGTTTCAGAAATCCTAGTAAGGAAATATTCTCGGAATTGGACGAAATCAACGCCCAGCATCTTAGAAATCCACGAAGCTTCCAGAACACCCGAGAGCCACCAGAGGAGAGCCACAGGGGGGCCACACGCCAGGGCGGCGCGGCCTCGACCCTGGGCACACCAGCCTATTGTGTGGTGGCCCCGTCAGCCCTCCGACTCCGCCTCTTCACCTATATAAAGGTCCCTCACCTAAAACCTCGATACGGAAAAGCCACGGTACGAGAAACCTTCCAGAGCCGCCGCCATCGCGAAGCCAAGATCTGGGGGACAGGAGTCTCTGTTCCGGCACGCCGCCGGGATGGGAAGTGCCCCCGAAAGGCTTCTCCATCGACACCACCGCCATCTTCATCAACGCTGCTGTCTCCCATGAGGAGGGAGTAGTTCATCCCCGAGGCTAAGGGATGTACCAGTAGCTATGTGGTTAATCTCTCTCCTATGTACTTCAATATAATAATCTCATGAGCTGCCTTACATGATTGAGATTCATATGATGATGCTTGTAATCTAGATGTCATTATGCTAGTCAAGTGGATTTTACTTATGTGATCTCCGTGAGACTCCTTGTCCCACGTGTGTAAAGGTGATAGTGTGTACACCGTGTGGGTCTCTTAGGCTATATTTCACTGAATACTTATTCACCGTTATGAATAGCATAGTGAAGTGCTTATTTATATCCCTTTATGATTGCAATGTGTTTTGTATCACTATTCATCTATGTGCTACTCTAGTGATGTTATTAAAGTAGTCTATTCCTCCTGCATGGTGTAATGGTGACAGTGTGTGCATCGTGTAGTACTTGGCGTAGGTTATGATTGTGATCTCTTGTAGGTTATGAAGTTAACTATTGCTATGATAGTATTGATGTGATCTATGCCTCCTTCATAGTGTGATGGTGACAAGTGTGCATGCTATGTTAGTACTTGGTTTAGTTGTGTTGATCTATCGTGCACTCTAAGGTTATTTAAACATGAATATCGAATATTGTGGAGCTTGTTAACTCCGGCATTGAGGGTTCGTGTAATCCTACACAATTAGTGGTGTTCATCATCCAACAAGAGAGTGTAGAGTATATCATTTATCTATTTATTCTGTTATGTGATCAATGTTGAGAGTGTCCACTAGTGAAAGTATAATCCCTAGGCCTTGTTCCCAAATACTGAAATCGCTGCTTGTTTACTGTTCTGCTGCATGTTTACTTCCTGCAATATTACTACCATCAACTGCACGCCAGCAAGCACTTTTCTGGCGCCATTACTACTGCTCATATTCATTCATACTACTTGTATTTCACTATCTCTTCGCCGAACTAGTGCACCTATACATTTGACAAGTGTATTAGGTGTGTTGGGGACACAAGAGACTTCTTGTATCGTGATTGCGGTGGTTGCTTGAGAGGGATATCTTTGACCTCTTCCTCCCTGAGTTCGATAAACCTTGGGTGATCCACTTAAGGGAAACTTGCTGCTGTTCTACAAACCTCTGCTCTTGGAGGCCCAACACTGTCTACAGGAATAGAAGCGTGCATAGACATCAGCGCTCCCACTTAATTTCTTGCAAATGCAAGCATCTTCATCGTTTCTAATGAAATCAAAACTCTTTTTGATTATTTCATCCGGTGAAGATTCCAACTCCGCGATACTCACTTCATCCAATTGAAGTTTGTATACCTATCTAGTATTCCACGGACCAGCAAAACTCTTGTTTGTATCTAGTATACATCCTTCATACACACTTCTGGTAAGGAATGTGTTTCTTCCATCCTACTATCATATCTCATAAAAGAAATATGTAGCGATTACTAGAATAATCCACATAGACTATAAGCATTACCACGGAAGATCTAATCTTATCGTAGTCAACTCTTTGAACTTTATCGTAAACAAATTTTCGATAAGTCAAGCTTCTTTAAGGATATTCCATCCAAGTCCATCAATTTTATAGATCCATTTACTTTCAAAAAGTATTCACATATCTTGGATTTCATGGCGCATAGCCATTTTAATGGAGTCAGGGCCCATCATAGCTTCTTTGTATGTAGTCGGTTTATCATTGTTCAAAAACAATCCTTTGTCCACAAATCATTTATTTGATCACAAAATAAACCACATCTACAAGGTTCAATAAGTACTTTGATCTCCATGACTATAACACTTTATAGACATGGGAGCCATGATCGTCGTGGCCGCTTCCGGAACCATTTCCTATGCTGCACTACTCTGATCATCATGCTCAGGTTCATAAACCTTATCAAGTTCCATTGTCCTCCCACTCAAATACTTCGCTAGAAACAATTTCTTGGAAATAAGTAAGAAACATCGACAAACACTTTTGTCTTTGACTTCATAGTGGAAAGAATTCTCAATTAATTCTCTAGGATAACCAACAAAGACACTCATCCAATTTTGGTTGTAAACTTACTTACTTATGCTATGCATACCAAAATTTAAGAAAGGACTCTTAGGATTTATACCCATGCCATAACATGTATGGTGTCATTTCAACGGATCATGATGATGCTCTATTTAGTGTAAAAGCGGTAGTCTCTAAAGCATAATCCACAAAAAATATAATGGCTTCATTTTATTTTATCTCATCATTAATCCAACAAGGTTTGGATACGTCTCTCGGATACTCCATCATCACTATGATACTCCATGGCACGTGAGTTGTAGAACAATTTCATAACTCTCTTAGATGTTCGCTAAAACTCGTAATTCAAAAAAAATCACCATGATCCAATCATAGATATTTGACTTTTCTATTACGATGATTTCCACTTCATACTGAAATTTATTTGAATCCATTCAAATATTTCAAACTTCTTCCTTATCGAATATATCCACATATATATACTCAATTCATTGTTAGAAGTTTTCATGAAGTATAAGAATCTTCCGCACACAACTATGCCCAGTGAACCATATACATCACCATGTATGTTTCCACTAAGTTAGTTGCCCGTTCAACTCTTGGCCTATGAACGGTATTTCAGTCATTCTCTTTAGAAAAGATTTGCAAGCGCCAAACGATTCAAAAATCAAATGACTCCAAAAATCCATTTGCATGGAGTTCCTTCATGCGTTTCTCTCTAACATGACCTAAATGGCGGTTCCGCGAATAAGTGGAATTCAAATCATTTGCCTTATGGCATTTTAGCGTCAGTGTTATGTATGTGTGTTTCACCATTTATAATAACTTATCCATCGTCCATGGAGTAATGTCATAATTTGAACAACTCATTGTTTTCATTTGACCAGAGAAAAATAACAATTTATTAAGCTCTTTCTTATAAATTCTAAGGGCTAGGTAGAATGCCAACGACAAACATAATAACACTTTATTATGTTCCAGACGTGCATTATTACCATATTCCTTATCAGTCACTTAGGCCATCATATTCTTGTATTGCGTTGTATTGTATGACATCTCATACCAACCAATCTGGTACAAATACCCAAGAATTTTATTATGTGACCAAACAAGGAATACATCCATAACATGTATATCATCTATATACACCTGAGCTAGACTTTCTAGTCTTTTTCTTTCCTTCTGCCAAAATATCTTTTGTAGTTTCTCTTTTAGCTTTCCCCATTCTCAGAAAACACTTCACCTTCAATAACTTTCAGGTCCATTGGTCAAATATCAATAACCTTGAGGTTCTTACTTTGAAGTTGATCATCATATGACAAGTGTTCCAGATTTCACTATTAGTAATTTTTGTAATATGATGAACAATTTCACTCATAATTTTATCCATCATATCATGACGACTTTCCGAGACCATGTCTGTACATGCTAGGCTCGTAAAGTTTAACCTCGGTATTCGCATGTGCAAATCTGGTTTGCACCCGTTGTATGCACACGTATAATCTATCACACCCGATCATCACGTGATGCTTCGAAACGACGAGTCTTAGTAACGGTGCATACTAAGGACGATCACTTCATGGATATGCGAATATCGTTAGTGCCCAACTTAGTTGGAGGATTGGGACGCCTGGCGTCTTCAACCTTCGTACATTCCCATAAAACTTATGAGTTTATGTAGTCTCACTAGATTATATTCTATCATCTTGCAATAAGGTCTTAGATATCACATATATCTCATACCTTGCTTATTTCTGAAACAAAATTTCCAGCTCCTTAATTTTCAAACAGATTTGAACTTCAAGTTTCACGGAGACAAGATGACTTTAGGTACTAATTGAAACCATGGCTCTTTGAATCAACAATGTGAGGTTTACTAAAAGTTTGCAATAGGACTTAATCATTTATTGATTCTTTAACAATACGGTACCAGTCCGTAAAGTTTCTTGTCAGTCTTAACAGTATTTCTATCTCAATTACAAGACTAGCGCATGGTAGATAACGGATGCCAATTCTACAAACTTAATTCAAAATACTATTCAGACTATGTTCATGATAATTAGTTCATGTTTTAATCTAATTACTAATGAACTCCCACTTAATACAACATCCCTCATGGTTGTTAAGTGGTACACGATCCAAATCCACTACACCAAAACCGATCATCACGTGAGATGATGTAGCTTCAATGGTGAACATCAACATGTTGATCATATCATCCATATGACTCGTGTTCAACCTTTCGGTTTCCCGTGTCCCGAGGCCATGATCCGTACATGCTAGGCTCACCAAGCAAACCCAAGTATTCCGCGTGTGCAAACATGGCATACACCCGTTGTATGTGAACGTAGAATCTATCACATCCGATCATCACGAGATGCTTCAAAACGACGAACTGTAGCAACGGTGTATACGAGGGGAGAACACTTTATTATCTTGATATTAGTGTGAGGGATCATCTTATAATGCTACCGTCGCGATCTAAGCAAGATAAGATGCATAAAGGATTAACATCACATGCAATTCATAATATGTGATATGATATGGCCTTTCTTCTTGTGCTTTTGATCTCCATCTCCAAAGCACATGAGCATGATCTCCATCATCACCAACATTGCACCAAGGTCCATGGTGCCGCTTCATGGTTGTCCATCACTTATAGCTACTATAACAACTACTTGAAATAAAGCTATTACATGATGAATAGACACGCAGGTCTTAACAAATTTAAAGACAACCATTAGGATCCTGCTGGTTGCCATAATACAATAATGAACATCTCATACATCAAATATAATCATCATCACATCATGGCCATATCACATCACCAAACCCTGCAAAAACAAGTTAGACGCCTCTAATTTGGTTTGCATATTTTACGTGGTTTAGGGTTTTCGAGTAAGATCCAATCTACCTACGAACATGAACCACAACGGTGATACTAGTGTTGACAATAGAAAGTGCAAATTGGAATCTTCACTATGGTGTGAGAGACAGACACCCGCAAAGCCACTTATGCAATACAAGTTGCATGTCAAGGGTGGAGCAAGTCTCATGAGACGCGGTCATGCAACAAAAGCATCAACGCCCACAAAAACATTGTGTTCTACTCGTGCAACAGATCTATGCATAGACATGGCTCTGATACCACTGATGGGGTTCGTAGCATAGAAAACAAAAAAAATTCTACCGCAAGACGAATAAATCCAAGATCTAATCTATGGAACACCCAAGATCTAATCTACAAGATCGGAGCAACGAGATTGATGTGAGACTAACCCTCGAAGATTTCCAAAGCCTACGAGATTAGATCTCATTGTTGGTGTAGACGATCATCCCCGTGCTGCAATCCGGCAGCACTTCCGTACTCGGTCGCGCGTACGGTGTCGATGAAGCCCCTTCCTCTCCCCGTTCCAGCGGGCAGCGGAGGTGTGGTAGATCTCCACGGAATCCCAGCAGCACGACGGCGTGGTGGTGGTGGTGGAGAAGAGTTGTTGCAGGGCTTCGCCTAAGCCTGCACAGCGTATGCAGGTGGAAGAGAGAGGGGGCGGCTAGGGTTGTGGATGGGTCCTTGGCCGGCCACCCCCTCCCCTCTTTATATAGGTGGGGGGTTGGCCCCTAGGGCCCACCCATCCCTTTGGCCGGCCATGGGGAGGGGCAAACTCCTCCCCCAAGTCTTCCCCCTTATCTCCTAATTTAAACGCTTTATTTTAGGAGATAGATCTTATCTCTAATTTTAAACCATTTAAACTAGAGATAGATCTTATCTCTAAGGGGTCGGCTCGGGCCCACATGTCATGGTGGGCAGGACCCACTATGCCATGTGGCGCCTATGTGGCCTCTCCCGGGGTGGTGGGCCCACTGGTGGCCCTCTAGAACCTTCTAGAAGCTCCGGTCAAAACACCGGACTTTATCCCGAACCCCGGAAATTGACTTCCTATATATGAATCTTATTCTCCGGACAATTCCAGACCTCCTCGTGATGTCCTGGATCCCATCCGAGACTCCGAACAAAAACTTCGGACTCCAACTCATATTCCGAATCTACTTATGCGACATCGAACCTTAAGTGCGTCACCCTACGGTTCGCGAACTATGCGTACATGGTCGAGACTCCTCTCCGAGCAATAACCAATAGCGGGATCCGGAGATCCATAATGGCTCCCACATATTCAACGATGACTTAGTGATCGATTGAACCATTTACATACGATGCCGATTCCCTTTGTCACGCGATATTTTACTTGTCCGAGGTTCGATCATCGGTATCTCCATACCTTGTTCAACCTCGTTACCGACAAGTACTCTTTACTCGTACCGTGGTATGTGATCTCTTATGAACCATTCATATGCTTGCAAGCTAATCAGATGACATTCCACCGAGAGGGCCCAGAGTATATCTATCCATCATCAGGATGGACAAATCCCACTATTGATCCATATGCCTCAACTCACACTTTCCAAATACTTAATCCCATCTTTATAACCACCCATTTACGCAATGGCATTTGATGTAATCAAATTACCCTTCCGGTGTAAGTGATTTACATGATCTCATGGTCGAAGGACTAGGCAACTATGTATCGAAAGCTTATAGCAAATTGAACTTAATGACTTGATCTTATGCTACGCTCATTTGGGTGTGTGTCCATTATATCATTCACCTAATGACATAACCTTGTTATTAATAATATCCAATGTTCATGATCACGAAACCATGATCATCCATTAATCAACAAGCTAGTTATACAAGAGGCTTACTAGGGACTCCTTGTTGTTTACATAACACACATGTACCAATGTTTCGGTTGATACAATTATAGCATGGGATGTAAACATTTATCATGAACACTAAGATATAACAATAACTAATTTATTATTGCCTCTTGGGCATATCTCCAACAGGGGATGCCCAAGGCATCCCCCTATTCATCAACCAACATGAGGTTGTCTCCTTCAAACTCAATATTACCCATCCACATGTAAGCATTGTATATAGTTGCTTTTATTATCTTTGGTTTTATCCTATTTAGTTTTATTTGGTTCTTGTTTATTTGTCAGTTTCACTTATAATTGGAAAACAACAAAAAAAAGGGGGTTTGAGAGCTCCATCAAATAATCATGCCCATCTTAAATGGCTATAAAGAAAGAGCTTTATGGGAGACAACCCAATATGTTTATATTTCTCGTTATTTACTGCTTTGTTGAGTCTTGGAAGTCATTACTACTGTAATGACCTCTCCTTATCATATTTGTTTTGTTTTTGTGCCAAGAATTGCCTCTAATGGTAAGAAAGTGGTATTTGGGAGATTTGCAATCTTATTTACTGTTTCTGGTTCGTCACGAGAAAAATCTCCAAAAATCACCAGAACGTAAGTGTGAGCTTCCAATTTACGAGCATCTTCCCCATGTATTTATCTAACTTTCATTAGTTCGAGTTTTTCGAGTTACGCAGCGTAACTATTTTTCAAAAATCAATTTTTACGAACTGTTCTGTTTTGACAGATTCTTGCACTATTTTGCATTTGCATCTTTTTGCCCACCTTTTTGAGTTCTCTTGATCAAAGAACCTTATTGAAGTTGTGCTACAGTAGCTAATGCTTATTAAAATTCTTTTCATATGTCATACCGAACTTTGTAGATTTGATTAATATTATCGTTGCACTAACGCTGCTAATGAGATTTGTGATGAGTTTTGTATGAAGGAAGTTTTCAAGTGTACGAAAGAAGAATGATGAGATGAGATGAAGAATGGACAAAATCTCAAGCTTGGGGATGCCCATGTCACCCCAAGATATGTTCAATATGTACAAGCGTCAAAGCTTGGGGATGCCCAAGGCATCCCTTTCTTCATCAATAAAAATATCAGGTCTTGTTTCTGTTCACTATATTTTTATTGCTTCATATACTATGTGTTATTCTTGGAGCGTCTTTATTTTCTCGTTGTGTATTTTATTTTCAATAAAGTGGGCACCATCATACCACGTTTGTTTGGGAGAGAGACACGCTCCGTTTTAATTGTATGAACGCTCTAGTTTTCACTCTTATTGTTCAACGAGCGTTTTATTTTTGCTACTACTGCGTGTAGCTCTGATTTTTCACTCCTATTTTGTTCAGAGCTTGTTAGTATGCTTCAGTTATATATGATTAGCTCTCTGATCTTTAATGAATATTATAAATGAGAGTTGTTTCAAATAAGTTGATTGGTGTTGGATACGAGTAAAAAGGTTTCATATTAATAGTGATGCAAATGGAAGATCTCCTCTGATGTTTCAATTGGGTTGAATTGATCATTTAGTTTAGACTTTTAATATCACCATATGCTTTAATTAATAAGTTTTGTCGCTATGCATTATTATGACCATTATTTCTCTCTTAGTTGGTTGCTATCTTTCTTTTTGCTAGCCTTTATTCTGTACTGAGTATGATCTCTACTCGTGCATCCAACCACCAAACACCAAAATATGCCAAAAGTGTCCACCATACCTATCTATATGTGGTATTTCACCGCCTCTCCAAGTAAATTTACATGTGCTACCTTTAAAACCTTCAAAATAATTCCTTATTTTTGCAATACATAGCTCATGGGAAAGTAGCCTAAAAAAATATTATGGTGAGGAATATGTCACTTATGTATCTTAGTTCTTATAAGCTGCTTGTTGTGTGGCAACCATGCTGATATGGGGACACCATCATCATATTTTTGATAAATATCATGTGAGTTACTATGCATGTTCGTCTTGTCTGAAGTAAAGGAGATAACCATGATAAAAGGTTAGAGTATGCATATTGTTAGAGAAGAACATTGGGCCGCTAACCAAAGCCATGTTTACATGGTGGAAGTTTTAGCATGGACATTAAAACCTCAAAAATCTCTTATGAGAAATTTATGTTTCCAAAAGCTTTAAGCTTAAAGAGGAGTCCATTTGTCTGTTGTCTATGTTGTCCCGGCATGGATGTCTAAGTTGAGGATAATCAAAAGCGAGAAATCCAATGCGAACTTTCTCCTTAGACCTTTGTACAAGTGGCATGGAGGTACCCCTTTGTGAAACTTGGTTGAAACATATGTAATGCGATGATAATCCATGGAAATCCAAGCTAATTAGGACAAGGTGCGGGCACTATTAGTATTCGATGCATGAGGCTTGCAACTTATAGGAAGTTTTATACATAACCTATATTACTTATTGCTACCGTTGACACAATTGCCTCTCTTAAAATTTTATATCTCTATGTTTTCAAAATACAAAGCTCTAGCACATGTTTAATCTCTGCTTTCCTCTACGAAGGGCCATTCTTTTACTTTTATGTTGAGTCTTCATCTTCTAAGTTATATGCACCGTCTTATGAGAGCATAGTTGTCATTCTTAGTTCTATGTGCATGGTCCAAAAATTATTATTGATTGAATCATGAATGTGTTATTAATTGTTCTTAAATTATTTGTATTTAGTCATCCTTTGAACTTTGAAGGTGCATGTCACCTCAAAAATTATTCTTTTTATCACTTACCTACTCGAGGACGAGCAGGAGTTAAGCTTGGGGATGTTGATATGTCGCAAACGTATCTATAATTTTTGATGTTCCATGCTTGTTTTACACCAATTACTATATGTTTTAAGGGACTAACCTATTAATAGTTGCAAAAGTGCACAAGTTTTTGGTTTCAACTTTGTTGTGCAGGAAATAGGCAAATATGGAAGGAAATAGCTCATTATGGTGAAATCTGGAATTTTCCGGAATCTGTCCCTGCTGAACACTTTTCAAAGATCGCTTCGAAACTCCATCAAAACGACGTCCAATGGAAAAGTCGTAAACTACAAAGTTGTAGAGAATTTTAAACCGAACAATTTGGACAGCTTTTTCGTCCAGAACGGACAACGGATGAGAATTACTGCAGAGGTTCGTGCAGTCTCGGGACTCCGAAAGTTGGTGACGTATTTGACACAAACTCTTTCCATACCTGGATATTTCGGCCCAGCCACGAGTTGTGAGGCTCATGAAGGATAGAGGGGAGTCCTAGGAAGGTTCTAGAGGTTCCCAAGAGTCCTTGGATCAAAGGGGCATCCATTTCATGGCCTAGATTGTATCTCCAACACTATATATTGAAGGGAAACCCTATTTTTGGAGGCCCCCAAGCATTGTCACGAAAATCCTCCTCCTTGGCAGCAGCCAAGGAGGGGGAAACACTCATCTACACCAGCACCAACTCAAAGAAGAAGAAGGCTAAGGGGCGGCGCTCTCCCATGATGTCAGCGGCGGGGAAGGAGTCCCCCGCGCCGCCGCCGGCGCCACCCACGCCTCCGCCTCCCGGCGCTCCTCGCTGAGCCCTCCAACGTCTTCACCGCCATCTCCATCACCAACTCCTCATTGTATTCAGTGGTCCATCCTCTCACAAACCTCTCGTACCGCCCTATGTAAACATGGTGTTTGATGCTATAAGTTATAATCCTATGATCTATGTCATGTTGCCATAGTTTATTTGTTCTTTGATTGATTGGTTGTTTCTCTTTGGTTCATTAGAGTTGTATGTTGATATGTTACCGTCCTTGGTGCCCATTATATTTGTGCGCGCATGGATCAAGCACCATAGGGTTGGTAGTACTTGTATACTAGAAGGGGAAGTTCTGCCGGAGTGACAGAAACCTAAGGACGCGAACCGGATAGTTGCATGTATGGGAGTAAGAGGACCATTTACTTAAGGCTATGGTTGGGGAAACCTTAATGCTTGCTAGTATTTACGGATGTTTGTTAGCAAGCCAATCATATAGTACTTGTAATCCCGGAGGGAGAGCATGTATATTTAGCCTCCCCTACATAGAAAGTTGCATCGAAGACATTGAACCCAAGATCTTCACTAATTGATCTTGGACAAAGCCACAACTATTACCACCGCCTTTCGACACTCATGGTACTGTTAGTTTAGTTTGTTTTATTGCTGCAGCACTAACATTTATTCCGTGTATTTTATTGTTCTGCAAAGTCACCTCTCATACCCGTTATCGCTCTAGTTTTATTTCCTAGATATTGCAAACGCTTAGTGTGCGTAGAGTTGTATCAGTGGTTGATAGAACCTGAGAGAATGTTTATCCTACCTTTAGCTCCTCGTTGGGTTCGACACTCTTACTTATCGAAAAGGCTACACGCGATCCCCTATACTTGTGGGTTATCAGGGTCTTTTTGCAAACATCATTGCAGAGCTGGAATCCACTTAGGCCTGACAAGTGGGATCCACTACTGCCACGCCCACAAATACGACGGCCTACCATAATCGGTGACCGTCTATGAGCAGGCAACAGGCAACACGTATTCAGTGCCCGTAATTTTGTATTTTAGGTGTACAATGCCAATCTAATCCCAGCCGATAATTTCAAGTGCCTACCATGTATTTTACTCTAGAGATAAGGTAAGCCACGAGGGAAACGTATCCCTGGTCGCCGGAACTAAACAATACGGCCGTGTCCCTTTCATTCCTTCGTTTCCTCCACAACATTCCCGTTCGCCGTGGTCCCATCGTCCGCCATGTTACCGCGCGACCTTTATGTCATACTTGCGCGTACAACTCCTATAAAAGAGGGCTAACTCCACAGAGGATCCGGTCCTCAGTGGGTCCACGACGGTTGTGAGCTTGCCGATCTTATCCCGTGATGACTCATCCTTCGTTATGCAGAACATCCACGCTAAAAAGACATGCAGATACATACATTAAAAAAATCTAGAACATCTTATAATAGTGAATGGAGGGATTAGAATTCTCTATGTAGTACAATGATAATTAACCTTTGTATTTACTAACCCCAAATAGATAGACATTCACTCTAGAAACCTCCTTTAGTTTTTGAGCTCATTGCCATGATATTTAAGAGAACTAAAAGCAACAAGTGTCTAACCAAGCATTTTATTTATAGGAAGAGACACAATGTTTCTAACCAAGGAACTAACTAACAACAACATACATAACTAACGCCATTTCCCTTTCAAATATGTTGTCAAATTAGTGCAACCACATTTATGGTTAACGTTTAAAATTAAATAATGAAAATTTTATCATAATCTTGTGTGCATCATTGCATTACTGGTTTATATTATTAAATACAACATAAGAATGCATGCCCTTAAGACTATATGTCGAAGAGTATGATTTAAATTATAGTAAGTAATAATGTTTAGTATTAATTATATGAATCTACTTTAGATTGGCATGGGCCAAATAAATACATATAAACTCGTTTGAATTCGAGAGGTTGCTCAATAGGCTAGTCATCGCGTCGGCGATCACGATGAGCTCACTCATGGATCATCGAGAACACTTTCTGTCATATTTAGTTAACAAGATCTTTTATAAGGGTGTGGTTTCAAGTTGTTCTCGGTTTTTATTCCCATGTTGAGGGTTAAAATTTACATTTTGGCACGATTTGTAATTTTATCAACCTTTCAATCTTTTCACTCCTTATAATTGGGGTATTTGACAATTTGACATACTTTTCTTTGCACTTTGTGTTAGATTATTAGGCAATTTCCGTGTGAGTTTAATTACCGAAATCAACATTACAGATGCACAAGCATACTTAACCATACACATCAGACTAAGCACATGCATCAGATCTGAACATGGAACAAGTAGCAGTGCAAGGTAGGAGAGGAAAAGCACGTACATCGCGACCGGGAAGGTCGCACCAAGCAGCAAGACAGACCACCACCACCATGGGTATTGTTGATTTCGCCCATGGTGTAGTCGGATCTGTCGATGAAGCGGCCGGGTCGTCGAAGAAGAAGACGAACGAGAGCGAGCGAGTCGCGCTGAGACGCTCCCCAAAAACCTTATCGCCCGTCTCCCGGTGCAGGATCTCAACGGACGGAGTTTCGGAGGCCTGCTCTCCCGGACGGCTGTGCACGCAGTCGCCGGGATGGGGAAGACTAGAGAGTAGCGCATCAAAAGGAACTTCACGAGAGAGAGGAACTAGAGAGTTCTGAGAACTGTGTATTTCTCTAGATCTGATCTGTCTCCTTGTATAGCCTGGGAAGCCGACCCGACCCGACCGCGTTGACACGCGTAGGAAGCCGTGGACACGCGGCAAACATGCACATGCAGAGTTGACACGTACCCAACACGAGCTTGGTGCACCAAGCAAAAAGTTTAGGCTTCCTTGAGTGTGTCTCGAACTCGAACTCGAGTCACGAAACGCGACGTGCGTGCGTGACGAGGCGAGGCGGGGCGGGCGGAGGAGGAGGAGTGCGCGAGGGCTCTTTCTATTCTCACTCACTTGGAATGACTAGAACAGCAGCCCTTATATACCACTCCAACTCTCCCAACTAGCAATGTAGACTATATGGGTTGCCTTACTGGGCTGCAGCCCATCTACATTCAACAATCCCCCACCAGATCTCATATGCACATCAGATGACACATTAGTTCCATTCACTGTTTGATATACCTGCACTTCGGTGGAGACCGTTAAGTTGAACTTCCACTTAGGCAAGGTGCTACGCTTGACTACAACTCGAACAATGGACTATGCCTTGAATTGTCGGGCCTTTGTGCAGCAAGTTTTGCTCAATGCCG
Organism: Lolium rigidum; assembly: GCF_022539505.1. Lineage (NCBI taxonomy): Eukaryota > Viridiplantae > Streptophyta > Magnoliopsida > Poales > Poaceae > Lolium > Lolium rigidum. The sequence continues at coordinate 6,412,585 of NC_061511.1, read as the reverse complement.
GCACGGTACTAGGCTGCCATAGCCTTCCCCACCGGGTGGAGCTTATAAGTCATACTCCTCGGCCTTTCATGAGCTTACTAGAGATTCACCCAAATCTCCCACACTATGACCAGTAGTGTCACTCATATAGGTGTGTTCTTCAAAGATCGCCCTGTAGGATAGCGTCTTCGCTCATTAAGAGCCGCTCAGAACACATTAAGACATCGTCAACCTTCCTTACAGTAACTATGAGAGAATTGCATCTGCAGCGGAGTGGGAGTATTATATTTTCTCTCAACTCAGTTACTCCGGTTTGTTTTCCCAGGTCCTACTTCACGGAATTTCTGATCACATAGGTTGGGTTACCCCCTCGGCAACTCAAGCGGGTCTCAAACCCATCTCCATCGATGCAAGGTCTATCATATTTCTTGATAGTCCTTTTGTGAAAGGATCTGCCAGATTTTTTAGCACTTTGGACATAATCCAATGCTATCACTCCGGAGTTCTTCAGTTTTCTGACAGACTTCAATCTCCTCTTGATATGTTTGGAACTTTTCATATTATCCTTAGAACTTTCACTTTGATAATCACAGTTTGATTATCACAGTTCATGAGGATGGCCGGTATTGGTTTTTCAACCATAGGCAAGTCCATCAATAGCTCACGAAGCCATTCCGCTTCGACAGTAGCTGTATATAATGCTGTGAGTTCTGCTTCCATAGTTGACCTCGTTAAGATGGTCTGCTTGCAAGACTTCCAGGAAACAGCGCCACCACCAAGAGTGAAAACATATCCACTTGTGGCTTTCATTTTAGCATCAAAAATCCAATTGGAATCACTATACCCTTCAAGTCCTCTTGGATACCCGGTATAATGAATTCCATAACTCATGGTTCCCTTTAGATAGCGCATCACTCTCTCAAGAGCATGCCAATGATCATCTCCCGGGTTGACCACAAACCGGCTAAGTTTGCATACAGCAAACGAGATATCAGGCCTCGTAGCGCAAGCTAAATACATGAGTGAACCAATGATTTGAGAGTATCTCAATTGATCTCTAGTTGCCTTTTCATTCTTTCGAAGCAAGACACTAGGATCATAAGGCGTGAGAGAAGATTTGCAATCAGCATAGCCAAATCTCCTCAACACCTTCTCAACATAATGAGATTGCACAAGTGTAATCCCATTATTCCCATCTCTCAATAACTTGATGTTCAATATAACATCAGCTTCTCCAAGATCTTTCATCTCGAAACACTGAGATAAGAAGATTTTTACCTCCTCAATCACTTTGAGACTTGTCCAAAAATTAGTATGTCATCCACATACAAGCATAGGACAACTCCCTCACCCCCACCATGGCGGTAATACACACATTTGTCGGCTTCATTGACAACAAAGCCCACAGATGTCAAAGTTCTTTCGAACTTCTCATGCCATTGTTTGGGTGCTTGTTTGAGACCATACAAAGATTTCTTTAATTTACACACCTTTCTTTCTTGACCCCGTAGTACAAAACCATCGAGCCGTTCCATGTAAATTTCCTCGTCCAACTCTCCATTTAGGAAAGCCGTCTTAACGTCCATTTGATGAACGAGAAGACCGTGTGAGGCAGCCAATGACAATAGTACTCGAATTGTGGTCAATCTCGCTACATGTGAGTAGGCATCGAAGAAATCTTCGCCTTCCTTTTGGGTATAGCCTTTGGCTACAAGCTGAGCTTTGTACTTCTCAATAGTACCATCAGCTCGAAGCTTCTTCTTAAATACCCATTTACATCCTACAGGTTTGCACCCATAAGGACGCTCAGATAACTCCCACGTTCCATTAGCCAAGATGGAATCCATCTCGCTTTGAACCGCTTCCTTCCAGTAGTCTGCATCAGGAGATGCGAGAGCTTCTGAAACAGTAGTGGGAGTATCATCCACAAGATACACAATGAAATCATTACCAAAAGACTTTACAGTCCTTTGTCTCTTACTCCTTGTGGGAGCTTCATTGTTATCTTCATCAGAATCTGAACTCTCATCATCAGATTCGTCATCAGACTCCATAGGAGTTTCATGTATTGGATCAGATTCCCAACTAGACATGCCATGCATATCTCTCATAGGAAATATATCCTCAAAGAATGTAGCATCTTTTGATTCAAAGATGGTGCCAACATTCATGTCGTCCACTCCAGATTTCACCACAAGAAATCTATAAGCAATGCTATGGACAGCATAGCCAAGAAAGACACAGTCCACAGTTTTTGGTCCAAGCTTTCACTTTTTGGTGATTGGCAAATTCACTTTAGCCAAACAGCCCCAAGTTCGTAGGTAGGAGAGTGTTGGTCTTTTCTTTTCCCATTCCTCATAAGGGGTAATCTCTTTATTCTTGGTTGGAACACGGTTTAGGACATGACACGAAGTCAATATAGCCTCCCCCACCATTCCTTGGATAAACCCGAAACATCTAACATGGCGTTAACCAAATCCGTTAGAGTACGGTTTTTCCTTTCCGCAATCCCATTGGATTGTGGGGAATTGGGAGGCGTCCTCTCATGGATTATACCATGTTCCGCACGTAATAAATTGAACTCATTAGAAAAGTACTCTCCACCACGATCGGACCGAACCCTTTTTATCTTTCTTTCAAGTTGGTTCTCAACTTCAGCCTTATAGATTTTAAAGAAATCAAGAGCCTCATCTTTAGTTTTCGGGAGATACACATAACGAGTACCTAGTGGAATCATCAATCAAAGTCATGAAATATTTCTTTCCACCTCTTGTCAACTCACCATTCATCTCACATAGATCCGAATGTATGAGCTCTAGTGGTGCCAAGTTTCTTTCCTTCGCAGGTTTGTGAGGCTTGCGAGGCCGCTTTGCTTGCACACAAGCATGGCACTTAGAGCCTTTGACAAAGGTGAATTTCGGAATTAAACTCATATCAGCAAGCCGCGTCATACAACCGAAATTAACATGACAAAGTCGTGAATGCCAAACATTAGTTTCATTAACACTAGTGCTTACATGGTTCACAACATTATCACAGAAGTCTTCTAGAGAGAAGCGCAACATTCCCTCGCACTCATATCCCTTTCCAACAAAGGTTCCATACTTAGACAGTACAACTTTATTGGACTCAAACACCAACTTAAACCCATCTTTCATAAGACGGGAGCCACTAACGAGATTCTTCTTGATAGAAGGGACATGCAAGCACGTTCTTCGGCTTGCACGATCTTTCCCGAAGTAAACTTCGGATCTACCGTGCCAACACCACGAACGTAGCATGTAATCCATTCCCCATCATTACCGAGGAACCTCGGGCCCGATAAGAGGTAAACATGGAGATGTCGGCACACACATGAACATTAGCACTCGTATCAACCCACCATTCCGTGGGCTGAAACACCGAAAGAACAAGTAGGTAACATATTACCATACCCTGTAGTTCCTTCCTCTGTGTTGCCAATGACCATGCTGACAGAATTAGAGTTCTGTCCAGCCTGACATTTCTTTCCTTTGCATTGTGGACAACGATTGGCCCAATGGCCAGTCTCGCCATACACCCAGCAAGGATCTTTCTTCTCCGTTTTCCCCTTCTTCTTGAAGTTGGTAGTCTGGGAGACTCCCTTATTCTTTCCCTTGGACTTGTGGGCATTTTTCTGCACCATATTAGCAGCAGAATGTCCCTCGGTTCCTCCAGTGTGTTTGTCTTTTGCCCTCGCCTTCTCCTCAACATCCAGAGAGCCCATGATATTCTCAACAGAAAACTCATGCCTCTGATGTTTCAGAGAAGTGGCAAAGTTCCTCCATGAAGGGGGAAGCTTAGCGACAATGCATCCCGCGACAAACTTGTCCGGTAGCACACACTTGAGGAGCTCAAGTTCCTTTGCCATGATCCGTATCTCATGAGCCTATTCTACTACGGATCGGTTCTCAACCATTCCGTAGTCATTGAACCGCTCCATAGCATACGGTTCACCTCCGGCATCGGCAAAGACCAAACTTAGCGTCCAAGTGCATCCCACAGTTCCTTCCCATTTCGTATGTGCAGATAAGCATCAACCAACTTGTCTCCAAGCACACTTAGGACGGCACCCACAAAGATTACGGTGGCATCCCCGAACGCTTTATCCTCTTCAGGAGTAAGCGGACCTCTGGGAGTACCTTCCGCAACTCGATGCACGCCCATAGAAGTGAGCCACAAGAGGGTCTTACTCTGCCATCTCTTGAAATGAGAACCCGTAAACGGGCTCGGTTTAAGCGCAGCGACAGAAACCAGACGGTGAAAATTGCCTAAGCATATAAGGTTTTTGGATTGTTAGATTATTAGGCAATTTCCGTGTGAGTTTAATTACCGAAATCAACATTACAGATGCACAAGCATACTTAACCATACACATCAGACTAAGCACATGCATCAGATCTGAACATGGAACAAGTAGCGAGTGCAAGGTAGGAGAGGAAAAACACGTACATCGCGACCGGGAAGGTCGCACCACAGCAGCAAGCAACACCACCACCATGGGTATTGTTGATGTCGCCCATGGTGTAGTCGGATCCGTCGATGAAGCGGCCGGGTCGTCGAAGAAGAAGACGAACGAGAGCGAGCAGCCGCGCCGAGACGCTCCCCAAAAACCTTATCGCCCGTCTCCCGGTGCAGGATCTCAACGGACGGAGTTTCGGAGGCCAGCTCTCCCGGACGGCTGTGCACGCAGTCGCCGGGATGGGGAAGACTAGAGAGTAGCGCAGCAAAAGGAACTTCATGAGAGAGAGGAACTAGAGAGTTCTGAGAACTGTGTATTTCTCTAGATCTGATCTGTCTCCTTGTATAGCATGGGAAGCCGACCCGACCGCGTTGACACGCGTAGGAAGCCAGGGACACGCGGCGAACATGCACATGCAGGTTGACACGTACCCAACACAGTTGGTGACACACATGCAGGCTTCCTTGAGTGTGTCTCGAACTCGAACTCGAACTCGAGTCACGAAACGCGACGTGCGTGCGTGACGAGGCGATGCGGGGCGGGCGGAGGAGGAGGAGTGCGCGAGGGCTCTTTCTATTCTCACTCACTTGGAATGACTAGAACAGCAGCTCTTATATACCACTCCAACTCTCTCCCAACTAGCAATGTGGGACTAAACTTTGTCCCCCAAGGCTGTCCCAAGCTGCCAACGTGATGAGCCATAAGATTTCAGGAATTCTAGACTATATGGGCTGCCTTACTGGGCTGCAGCCCATCTACATTCAACACTTTGATTATTTGAGATGTGGTGGTCTTGTGGTAAATAATCAAATTTTAAAGAAAAGAATCAACACAAACTAATTTTTTCAAATGAAAGATAACAACACTAGGATGAAGTAAATTTAGATATTTGTAGCTCATAACAAGCAAGTACAACTACAATGCAAAAAAAAAGTTCCTCCATGTACAAATAGACGAGATTTATCTATACCGACAAGTGTTGACTGATAAACGACAGTTTCTAAATTTAGCAAGAATAGTCACATGTAACAACATGTGAGTTTTTCAAGTGTACATATGGTCTTTCCTTTCACCCCATCGATGATCATGACAAAGAAACACTCTGGATCTGTAAGAGTAAGATACGTGCAGCTAGGCAACTTGGGAGAATTGTTTCTGAAAAAACTCGGCACAGCTTCAGTCCGTGCGGCCGTGCCGAAGAACCGGCAGGAACTCGACAGAAAAATGAGACAAGGCAACGACCAGGGACACACGTGGGGTCATGCGTGATGCACAGCACATGCCGCCGTGTTTCGAACAGTGTACACCTAGTCACCCACGTGTCGGTAGTTCGGTACAGGCCTCGCAGCGTGAGTGATGCCGTGGAGCCGCGCCGCGAATATCCAACCGGCGATCAGGCCAAGTTGGTTTAACAATTTCCGTTAAAGCAAAGTAGAGCGGAGGTAGAGATTGTTGGATAATTAGGCACAATTTCCATGATTAATTCCAGAATATAAAACATGACGGCATCAACTACTAACATGTGAAACTCAAACATACTAGATGCATTAATCAACATGAGTAGCGACGAGCGCAAACGGTAAAGCATCCATCGCTAAACGGATCGAGATATGTCGCACGTACCGATCCGGTGGCGGTGGCGGTGGAGAGTGTAGCGGACGCCGTCGCAGCAGTAACGTTGTTGATGACAACGTTGTTGACGACGGGGACGACGGGTCGAAGTAGACGGCGTTGAAGACGACGGTAGGCAGCACCGCCCGACTTGGACGGAAGGCGACCCGTGATGAAGAGCTTGAGCAGGCCGCGCGAGCGCTTCCCAAAAACCTAATTCGCCCTCTCCCGTACGGGATCGCAAGGACGAGCGGTTCCGGAGACTCTGCTCTCCCGTTCGCCGATGCACGTCGGCGCGCGGGATGGAGTAGGCTACGATGGCGGCGCAAGCAGAGAGAGGTGGAAACCCTAACTCGTGTATTGGATGTATTTACGCGGTAGCCGAGCGGGAGATTATATAGGCTCGGGAAACCCTAGGCAACGTGGGCCACGCCCACGTCGCACGAACATTTCGAGTCGGTTACGGATAGCCCACGATCCGGGAGCGACCCGAACCGACTAACCGCGACGCGTCCGTCTAGGACTCTGTTCGTTTTCCTGAGCTGCAAAAAGTAAGGAAAGTCTCGGCTCGAGGCTCAATCCACTCACCACGAGCGCGGCGCGCGTCGTGACGTGACGTGACGTGTCGTGTCGAGTCGAGTCGAGTCGAGTCGAGACGAGACGAGCGAGCGAGGAGGAGGAGGAGCGCGCGTGTAGCACTCCTATTCTCACTCACTTACTAGTGGTGGAACAACCCACCTTATAAGGTGGTCTAACTTCCTCCCAACTTTCCATGTGGGACTAAACTTCCCACCTCTTGCCACTCCCTAGTGAGCTGCCACCAACTTGGGCTCAAACTCACAAGGTCTGCCACTATGTGGGCTTTGAGATTTATAGGAAAAACTGAAATCTAATTTGGGCCACTTAAAGTGGGCCCAATATTTCAACAATCCCCCACCGGATCTCAAATCCCCATTTAGAGATTTACCAATACTCGCTGCTTGTTTATATACCGAGTGTTTCAGCGGAGACTCGTTAAGTTGAACTTCCGCCTAGAACCTTAAGCTACATCCCCTCACACTTGAACAATGGACTAAGCCTTGAATTGCAAGTTTTGCGTGAACAGGGTTTCACTCAAAGTCATGACCGGTACATGGCTGCCAGTAGCCTACCCCGCGGGTGAAGCATATGCGTCATACTTCGTGGTCTCTTCATGAGTTTACTAGAGATCACCCAAATCTCATAGATTGCGACGTTTAACAATCGGACTCATATAGGTGTGTTATTTCAAGAATGCTCTGTAGGGCAGCATCTTTGCTAATATAGCCAACATAAACACATTAAGGCTTTTGCCAACCTGCCTTACAGCAATTGAGAGTTGTGCATCTTCACATAGAGAGGGTTACATAATACTCTCCTCAATTAAACCACTAGTTTGTTCTTCCCAGGTCCTAATTCACGGGATCTCCGATCACAAAGGTTGGGTTACCACTATGGTGTAACATCAACGGGTCTCAAACCCATCTCCCTCGATGCACTTTCTATCACATTACGTGATAGTCCCTTTGTAAAGGGATCTCGCAGGTTTTTGTCTCGTTTGAATATATGTAACAGTTATTACTCCGGAGTTTCGCAATTTCCCGACGGACTTCAAACGTCTCTTGACGTGTCTTGATGACTTCGCGTTATCCTTAGAATTGTTCACTTTGACAATTACAGTTTGATTGTCACAATTCAAAAGGATTGCCGGAACAGTGTTTTTCAACCACGGGCAAGTCCATCAAGAGCTCACGCAACCATTCCGATTCAACGGTGGTTGTATCCAAAGCGATGAAGTTCTGCTTCCATAGTTGACCTCGTCAATATGGTTTGCTTGCAAGATCTCCATGATACTCGCGCCACCTCCAAAGGTAAATACATACCCGCTAGTGGCGTAGAGATCGGCTACATCCGAGATCCAATTCGAATCACTATATCCTTCAAGCACAGCTGGGTGCCCCGAATAGTGAATCCCATAACTCATTGTACCACATAGGTAGCGCATGACCCTATCAAGTGCATGCCAATGATCGGTACCGGGTTTGACATGAACCTACTCAACTTGCTAACGACAAAAGAGATGTCGGGTCTAGTCGCGCTCGCTAAGTACATGAGTGAGCCAACGATCCGAGAATATCTCAATTGATCTATGGCAATCCTCCGGTTCTTGCGTAATGTCACACCGGGATCATAAGGTGTTGGAGAAGACTTGCTATCAATATAGCCGAACCGGCTCAAGATCTTCTCAACATAATGGGATTGCGTTAGAGTAATCCCACTCTCATTCTTAATAAGCTTGATGTTCGGAATTACATCGGCTTCTCCCGGATCTTTCATATCAAAGCACTTTGACAAGAAAGACTTGACTTCGTGTATTACTCTCATGTTTGTACCAAATATCAGAATATCATCCACATACAAACACAAGTATAACACCTTCGCCCCCACCATGGCGATAGTAAACACACTTGTCGACCTCATTGACAACAAAGCCTACGTAAGTCAAAGTTCGTCAAACTTCTCATGCCATTGCTTAGGTGCTTGTTTCGGGCCATATAAAGATTTCAGCAACTTGCACACCTTTCTTTCTTCACCTTTTACTACGAACCCATCGAGCTGATCCATATAGATTTCCTCTTCCAACTCTCCATTAAGAAAAGCTGTCTTTACGTCCATTTGATGAACGATAAGACCATAGGAGGCAGCCATGGACAGTAGTACTCGAATGGTGGTAAGTCTAGCGACAGTGTGAATAGGTGTCGAAGTAATCTTCGCCTTCTCTCTGTGTGTAGCCTTTCGCTACAAGCCGTGCCTTGTACTTTTCAATAGTACCATCGGGTCTTAGCTTCTTCTTGAACACCCATTTGCGGCCCTACCGGCTTGCATCCATGGGGTCGTTCGACAACTCCCAAGTTCCATTAGAAAGAATCGAGTCCATCTCATTATGGACAGACTTCGTTCCGACTCATCCGCATCCGGAGATGCATATGCCTCTCGCAATGGACGTGGGAGTGTCATCCACAAGGTACACAATGAAATCATCACCAAAGGATTTTTCAATCCTTCGTCTCTTGCTCCGTTTAGGAGCTTCATTGTCATCCTTCTCAGTAACATTCTCATGTGATTGTTCAAAATACTCATTAGATGTACTGGGACTCGGGAATTATCTCGAGTAGAAATTCTAGCAATGCTATGCATATCTTTCATAGGAAACATATTCTCAAAAAATGTTGCATCACGAGATTCCATAATAGTATCAACATGCATATCGAGTACCTCGGATTGAACTACTAAAAATCTATATCCTACACTCCGAGGAGCATAACCTAGAAAGATGCAATCCACTGTCTTTGGTCCAAGTTTGCGCTTCTTAGTAATTGGAATATTGACTTTCGCCAAACATCCCCATGTGCGCAAATACGAAAGTGATGGTTTTCTCCCAGACCACTCCTCGTAAGGGGTTTTATCTTTATTCTTGTTAGGAACTCTATTCAGGACATGACATGAAGTCAACAAAGCCTCCCCCCACCATGCCTTTGATAAACCAGCGAGTGGCTAACATGGAATTCACCAAGTCGGTCAGCGTGCGGTTTTTCCTCTCGGCAACCCCGTTTGATTGGGGCGAATAGGGAGGCGTCCTCTCATGAATAATGCCATGTTCCTCACAGAATTCATCAAAGATTTTAGGAAAATATTCGCCACCACGATCCGACCTAAGACGCTTGATCTTTCTCTCTAGTTGATTTTCAACTTCGGCCTTATAAATTTTAAAGTAGTCTAAAGCTTCATCTTTAGTTCGCAACAAATAAACATAGCAAAATCTAGTCGCATCATCAATCAATGTCATGAAATATCTCTTTCCACCTTTTGTCAACACACCATTCATCTCGCATAGATCGGAATGTATGAGTTCTAGAGGTGCCAAGTTTCTCTCCTCGGCCGCCTTGTGAGGCTTCCGAGGTTGCTTTGATTGCACACAACTATGGCACTTAGAACCTTTGGCAATGGTGAATTTCGGAATTAAACTTAAACTCGGATAGCCGAGACATTAAACCAAAATTAATGTGACATAAACGAGAATGCCAAACACTCGGTATCGTCACTAACATTGCCACAAATATGGTTCACGGACTTATTACTGAAATCGAGAAGCGAAAAGCGGAACAAGCCTCCGCACTCATAGCCTTTACCAATAAATTGTCCAAACTTGGAAACAACTACTTTATTCGACTCTAAAACAACCTTAAACCCATCTCTCGCATAGAAGGGAGCCGCTAACGAGATTCTTGTTCATAGTAGGGACATGCCGCACGTTCCTCGATCCGCACGATCTTCCCGAAGTGAACTTCGGATCTACCGTGCCAACACCACGAACGTAAGCATGTGACCCATTCCCCATCAAGACGGAAGAATCCCGGGCGACCCGGTAAGAAGTGAACATGGATATGTCGAGCACACACATGAACATTAGCACCCGTATCAATCCACCAACATGGAGATTGAAATACCGAAAGAACAAGAAAGAGATTACCGTACCCATCAGCATTGCTAGCGGTCACCGTGTTGACTTGCCTCCCCTTTTTCTTGCGGTCTCGCCCTCTCTGGACAGATCCTTAGAAAAGTGGCCAGCCTCTCCACGGGTAAAGCAGCTCGGATCCGCTTTGTTTATCATCTTCTTCTTCTTGAAGGTTGTAGTCTTCATAGGCTTATTGAAGGAGGGCTTGTTATTCCCTTTGTTCTTGCTGTAGGGTTTCTTCGCACCATGTTGGCGCTAGATCGACCCTCTCCTTTCTCGGTATTATCCTTAGCCCGAGCTTTCTCCTCAACATCAAGAGACGCTATCGGATTTTCAACCGATATCTCCTCGTCTCTTGTGTTTGAGAGTTGTGGCAAAGTTCCTCCATGAAGGGGGCAACTTAGCGATGATGCATCCAGACCACAAACTTGTCGGTGTAAGGCACACTTAAGGAGTTCAAGCTCTTTCGCAATGCACCGTATCTCATGAGCTTGTTCGACTACGTAACGGTTGTTAACCATCCCGATGTCATGGAAGCTCTCCATGATGTACGATTCATCGCTCTGCATCGGTTGCACCGAACTTAGCATTCGGTGCATCCCGTAGCTCTTTACCGTCTCGTTAAGTGCATGTACACATCACACGTACGATCGGCAAGAATACTTAGAACGCATCCGACGAAGAGAGTATTGTTTTCCTTGAACTTGTTCTGATCTTGGTCAGATATAGTTCCTTCGGGTAAACCATCGGTAACTTCGAACACTTTCGGATGAGTAAGCCGAGCATGGCCTTATACCGCCATCTCTTAAAGTGCACACCGGTAAACTTATCCGGCCTCGGTGCATCGGAAAAACCAGCCATTGTTAACTCGAGAAATTGCCTACAATTAGGTTTTTGGATTGTTGGATAATTAGGCACAATTTCCATGATTAATTCCGAGAATATAAAACATGACGGCATCAACTACTAACATGTGAAACTCAAACATACTAGATGCATTAATCAACATGAGTAGCAAGCAGCGCAAACGGTAAAGCATCCATCGCTAAACGGATCGAGATATGTCGCACGTACCGATCCGGTGGCGGTGGCGGTGGAGGTGTAGCAGACGGCTAGTCGCAGCGAGTAACGTTGTTGATGACAACGTTGTTGACGACGGGGACGACGGGTCGAAGTAGACGGCGTTGAAGACGACGGTAGGCGGCACCGCCCGACTTGGACGGAAGGCGACCCGTGATGAAGAGCTTGAGCGGTCGCGCGGAGCGCTTCCCAAAAACCCGATTCGCCCTCTCCCGTACAGGATCGCAAGGACGAGCGGTTCCGGAGACCTGCTCTCCCGTTCGCCGATGCACGTCGGCGCGCGGGATGGAGTAGGCTACGATGGCGGCGCAAGCAGAGAGAGGTGGAAACCCTAACTCGTGTATTGGATGTATTTCTGCGGTAGCCAGGCAGGAGATTATATAGGCTCGGGAAACCCTAGGCAACGTGGGCCACGCCCACGTCGCACGAACATTTCGAGTCGGTTACAGATAGCCCACGATCCGGGAGCGACCCGAACCGACTAACTGCAAAAAGTAAGGAAAGTCTCGGCTCGAGGCTCAATCCACTCACCACGAGCGCGGCGCGCGTCGTGTCGAGTCGAGTCGAGTCGAGACGAGACGAGACGAGCGAGCGAGGAGGAGGAGGAGCGCGCGTGTAGCACTCCTATTCTCACTCACTTACTAGTGGTGGAACAACCCACCTTATAAGGTGGTATAACTTCCTCCCAACTTTCCATGTGGGACTAAACTTCCCACCTCTTGCCACTCCCTAGTGAGCTGCCACCAACTTGGGCTCAAACTCACAAGGCTGCCACTATGTGGGCTTTGAGATTTATAGGAAAAACTGAAATCTAATTTGGGCCACTTAAAGTGGGCCCAATATTTCAACAGAGATAAGATAAACCACGAGGGAAACGTATCAGTGGTCGCTGGAACGGAACAATACGGCCATGCATGTCCCTTTTGTTCGTTTTCTCCACAGGGTCTCCCAGTCGCCGCGGTCCCAACGTCCGTCCTGTTATAGCGTCCACTCGCTTGATCTTCTGTGACATAGCGCGTATAGTACTCCTATAAGAGCACATCACCTATTTTTGCCATTTTTCAGATTTTTTACGTCATCAAATTTTATCCTCAAAACTCATATAACATATTATACACCACCTTAGCTTTGGAAGTGCTCCAGTAGAATGTATTATGCATCACCTTAGCTACATATTTTCAACTAAAAGTTCAAACTTTGGCATATTTCAAAGGAATTTGAACTTTGACACATAATTAAACATCCATAGCTCGACGCAGATACATCGTACATCCATATAACGATACTAGACACAATTCGACAATAACTCGACATTGTGCCGACAACTGCGCATAGTACTCCAGCTCCACCGCGATGTGTTCCAGGTGCGAAGCGCGGTACGCGGTCATGTCTGCCTCGTTGGATTGGCGAACATCCATCCAGTACATGTACTTTCGGCGGACGGCGTGATCCTTGTCACGGTGGACCACCTTGAACGCAAGCGCGAGGAACTCAGCCTCCTCGCGGCTCTGTACCTCCGTACGCTCAGGGCAGCGACCTCCGGCGTCTCAAACGTTCCAAGCTAAAGGTGGTCGCCATGGCACGTGATCTCGTCCGCCTTATGGTCGGAGGGGCGCAACCGGACGTTGTGGAAGTCGCTGCTGCTGCACGGGCGGCATCGCCGTGCGTAGCTGAAAACTAGCAAATCTCTTTCATCAATACATACGTAAGTGTTTTATATGGTTTGATTTGTACCGCAAATGTGATATGTGAGTTTCCTTCTTCATGGCTTCGTTTGCTGCAGCCATAGTATCTTGACAGCGTAGTACGTATATGGTATCCGTATTTCTTAATTTGATCAACCTTTGATCTATTAACATGTAAAATTCTCAATTTATCATGGATACATTAAAATTGAAGTCCCGGTTTAAAAAGTATGGTTACATCGAAAATCACCTTCTACATATATGTGGGCGTCCCAGGCTTATCCTGGGCGTCCATTCATGCTTCAAGATATGTGCAACTAGTTCTGTACATTGCAAAAAGCCCCTCTAGTACATGTTCCTGTTTAGTACAAAAACAACTCTAATCTGCCAGCTATTTCCATTGAGATCCCTGTGCTGCTACTCGTTCCATACTACATTGCCGCATGAACCATCAACACCGGCAGATTTAGTAAACAATTAGTATATAAATAGTACCTAATTGTTTGGTTAACTGAACCAGAACCACAAAATTGAACGTTTGGACCATTATTGCCAGTATGTTAATTGGACCTGCTCTCCAACACTTGATTTCGTTCAGGTGCAAAATATTCCTTATTTTTTTCGTGTTGATTTCCTCGGAACAAATTATGGTTCTATTCATACAGGAAAAAATTAGTATATAATTAATACATAATCAGGCACAATTTAGTACGTAATTTGTTTCACCAAAAAAAAGAGACTCATGATTGATTTTCTGAAAAGGGATACATACAAGAAACTGATTGAGCAACAGATTCCTACATGGATTCATACAATGATACAAGTAAGGATCAAGAACATTGGATCTGAAACATGCATTCTAGAAGAAACTGATTGGGGAAGGGGAACGGATCTAGAAAATGGGCAAATCTGGGCTAAAACTACACCTTGACCATGACCTCGCGTGTCCGCCTGTCCGCATGGCTGGCCCACCTGTCGGTGCCCCAGTCCTATTAAATGTGGACTGAGGAAGGGGATTGTCCCTATCCAGTCCCCACTCTCCACTCCGGCCGCACGCGCGAGCTCGAAGCTTCCGCGCCGCCATGGCCCCGAAGCGCGAGTTCGAGCCGTCCGCCAACGACCACGAGGCCGGCAGCAGCCGGCCAGTCGCGCCGGCGCCGTTCGCCATGGGCCGCCAGCGACACCCAGACGCGACCGGATCTACGTCACCGTAGCGGTGGCGCAGATGTTCTGGGACGCCGGCGTCCCAATGCCGTGGGGGACGTGCACCTCCCCCACGGCCGGCACCCGAGCCCGGATCGGGTTCCGGTGCCGCCCATCCCGGCTCTCCGGCCGCGCCGCGTCGCGGAGATCCGCAGGCGCCGCGCGCAGCTGCCGGCGGACCTCCAGGCGGACCCCGCTTACGGCGACGCAAGTCCCAACTGGGACTTGTGGTTCGAGGTGGAGCACAATGCGCGCCGGCACACGTGCTTCACCTCCGCGACGTCCCGCGAGCAGCAGGACCTCGACGAGCTGGCCAAATGGCCGCACCTCGCCGAGACGCTGCGCGCCTCCGCGCTGGAGGAGGCGGCCAGGAAGGCCCAGGAGGACGCCCAGGCGGAGGCGTGGGCCTTCCTCGAGCCGGCGCGCCGTCGGGAGGAGGCAACGCGTCGGCGGCGCTCCGGAGGAGGAGGAGCGCCGGCCGCGCGCCCGGCGGAGGAGGAGCGCGTGGCCACGCTCCGGCTACGAGCGGAGCCGCATGCCGCAGCCGGAGGAGCAGCTCCGGCAGGAGTCCGCGCGGAGGGCACGGCTCCGCGAGCCGGCGAGCCCGCCGAACCCGCACTCCGCCTGGGAAAGGGCGCAGTGGGAGCCCCGGCCGGAGTCCCCGGTGCCCTCCGGCGTTTCGAGCCGGAACAGCCGCGTCGCCGCCGGGAGGCGTCGTCGTCATCGACGCCGATGATGACGAGTACTACCGGGGTAGTATCGCCGGCGGCCACCGTGCTCGCAAACCCTGCCTAGGGTTTCTTTTTTTTTAGTTTAAAGCCCATATAGGGCTTTCTTTTGTGTAAAAATTGCGCAAAATAGGGCTAAGTTTAATTAACCACTAGTTTAATGTTATTTTTGGCTGTTTTCCTTTTTATTTTCATTTTTGTTTTTTAGTTACATATGCGGTGCGTCCGCGCGTTGGGCGCAGCGTGCGACCCAAACGGACACGCGGACGCGGGCCGCTGTCCGGGTGTCCATTCGGCCATCCAAACGGCCAAAACGGACGGCCCAAAGCGTCCCTTTGGGTCAGCCGGTTGGAGATGCCCTAACAGAAACAAAGAAGTTTCGCGTCATTTGAATGAAATCTTCAGTGGCTGGCCATGCATGGAAGTCCAGGGCGACCAACATGCATGCATCCAGGGGTATATATGATGCCCCCACGGGGGCCTTACAGCCTATCCACGATAGGGAACCAACCCGCGCCGTTCGATCTTGGTTTCAGCCCCGCGTCGATCTGGGCCGCTTGTGTTTGGAACAAAACCGAAACCGACGAAACCTAGCCCCAAGCCCAATCTCCTCGCTTCCTCCTCCCCAATCGGCTGGCCTCCTCCTCCCCAATCGCAGTTGCCGCCGCCGCTCCCACGTCGATCCCAACCGCGCCTCCGCCCGTCGCCGCTGCCGACGATGAAGGTCCCAGACCGCGCCCCATCCCCGTCGTGTGTGCCTCGTGGTCTTCTCCATCGAGACAGCAAGCCGCCTCTCTCCCAATCCCCGCACGCGGCTGTCTCCCCAATCCCCTCCCTCATGGATGGTAATAGGCGAAGCCGCACCGCGTCGCAAGAGGGATACTGGAGCGGCGAAATCAGCTACGTCGACGAATCGAGCGTGGCCGCATCTCGTGTGGTCTTCCTCTTACGTCCCAGTCTGAATCTCCTCATGAACACGTGAGGGAGGTGATACTGACGCGGGCGCCGCCGCAGTTCCCTTCCCTGGAAGCCTACAGCTCCACGGGTCCTGCTCGATGGCCGTGCTTGTCGCGTGCCCGTGGGCTGGGCGCCTGAAGCAGGGCAAGGCAGAGCATGCCGTGGCCTATGAACTTTGCTATTTTCAGGTATTCTGTATTCTATATAGCTCTGTATGCTTTGCGGTAAAATATCAGTTAGATCGGTTCACTGGACAGCGGATGTGGATGCTGCCCTTTGCAGGTATCAGGAAATGGAATCACCTGATGTTTGCAAGCCATGCCCGACATAAGATTGTATTTCTTGGTGTACTGTAACCGTAGAGGATTGGTTGATCAAGGACTCATGTAAGACTTCGTCGTTTTCTTGTTAGATCAAATATTATTCTGTTTGCACGAGCATATTTATCAGAAAAATAGTTATGCATGAAATAGAACTCTTGACTTACTGTGTTGTGAAAGTGCATCTTACTTTCTATATTAAATTAGACTTCAACTTGTTTATGGTATGTCTCATTTCACTGTCAGTATTACAAAATTAATCATGAAAATGAATATGAGTTGAACCTAAACCATAAAGCACAACACACGTGTTATCTATCTCCTTGGGCAAGCTGAAATACTAGATGATGCTAAAGCTTTTATAAGTAATTCAGTCTTCCATAATTAAACTAAAGGGCAGTTTTTGTGCCGATGCCTGGGCCAGGTGACCAAGAGCAATGGTGTTGTCGAGCTGCTGGACAAGTGAGATATTTTATGTCTTCACAACCATATTGTCGAATATAACTTATGGTAGATCATCTTTGTCTGATAAAATGTTGAAGATAAATATGACTAGAAGGAGAAGAAGGACGTCCAAACCTTTTGGTATGGCTATCACTAGAAAATACTCTTTTTTTAGTTCTCAGATAACTTGGTGTTTATTATTATGGAATGTGATATTTCTCTGGTTTGCTTATAGACTTCAAAATGGTCGATGCTAGCTTGTTGAATGCGTTTTCTTAAGTGAAGTTTCAGTTGATGTCTCCGGGATGGTGGTGATGCGAAACTGTGATCTCTAACTATTTCTATAAATGTCAGGTGTAAAAGACTATTGATAGGATGACAATAGGAGGACAAGAGATGCCGCATTACCTCCCCGGCCTCTTCTTCGGCAAGGATCTGCAGGTTCTCTCTGTCTTTGGCAAGTAACACTAACATGTTTATCATAGCCACATGTAGTGTTATACATCTAAGAAATTATTTTAATTAGAAAAAAACACTGCTTTTTATAGTGCTATTGTTGGCCCAGTAATCGCGCCTTTCAACTTCTGACACATACTATTCCTTGGCATGCTTATTATTGACCAGCATGGATTTAGCGTTACATTGGTTATTGGGAATGCATTTATTAGGTGCCCTAAAAATTCAAGATTTATCGCATACCTTCATCGCTTATTTTCTTTCTGCCCAAAACAGTACTCGGTGAGCTGACATGTGCCGATTTGAGTGTAGCACACCAGACAGGTGGTTGTTCTTAAGTTTACCTCTCTGATAGTGCTTCTCATGTTTCTCCATGAACATCGCTGATCTATAAGTTTTAAGATGGATTTTGCAAAATGGCATACTATATTTGATAGCACATTTTCATGGCCATCCTAATTTATTTTCTTGGTGCATTCTCTATTAATACTCAAGGTGACGTGACTTCTTGAGAGTACATAAAAAAATACCACGCGGGTTCCAACTACTTGGCAATAGAATTTCTATCTGAATTTATTTCTCTGTGTGGGGTTTTAAAAGGTTATGCTAGGCCCATAAAAAAGTTCATGTATTACAATGAGATCGCTGGAATCTCAGTTGACGCATACCCTTTTTATTTACTTATCTCTGGATCACTGGCTTGCGACAACTTATCAAATAACAAGAGGGATTTCTCTGAAATCTGCATTTTCTTTCTTTAGGTAGCGGCTTTTGAAGAGAACAACAGTCTTTGGACTGAGCTAACATACGCCTGAGTCAAAGGATTCAGTTCATGCCTCTTAGTGTTGTTGTTTCATTTATGCTAGCTTCATTAACATGCAGCTAGAACAACAACAGAGGCACAAGGTCTGTATTTCTATTTTGTGTAGAGTTTATTCAGTTCAACTCATCGGTGGAAGATGCTGACCTGACTGCTAATATTCTCTCTTATGACTCATTTATTTCTGGTGGACTTGTAGCATGATGAAGACACTCGAGAGACCTGCAATAACTCTCTTATGTCTCCTCCGGCGCCCCAAACATGCAGCTAGAACAACAACAGAGATACAAGGTATGTACTTTTATTTTGTGTAGAGTTTATTCAGTTTAACTCATCAGTGGAAGATGCTGACATGACTGCTGATATTCTCTCTTATGACTCATTTATTTCCCCTGGACTTGTAGCATGATGAAGACACTTGAGAGACCTGCAATAAGTGTGTGAACCTTGGTGGAGACGAGATAATGGTAGTGTGATTTAGATTTGAGGAAACACCATGTGACTTGCTTCTCTTCAGTAGATGTTTATGCATGATATTCTCTGCGAAAACTTGAATTTTTTTATGGTTTGAGTTAATTGATGGTAGATTCCTATTTTTGTACATATGTTTATTATGCACTTACCGTTTACTCATGATATAGTTTTAACTCTCAAGCATTGTTAATATAGTGTTCGGAGAAGATGAGAAAGGATCATTTCTCTTAAATGTTTCACCAAGGTACATGGGTGCAACTTTGTTGTATTGAACATGATTCATTTGCATTGGTTTATCTTTGGGTGATGCAGGCCCTAATCATATTTACATTTCCTTTCCGTTGTCGCTTTTAAAGACCATGCTGCGATGGCCGACAATGCATTGCCTATGTAGATGATAATTTTAGCGTTCCTTGCTTTTGTTGCTCTCGGCAAAATCAACAACTGTTAATTTCTATATTATATATATTCCTCTGGTTATTTACTGTGGTTTGTGATGATTTGTAAAACCTAAAAATTATTAGCATTTCCCTATCTATACATGGGTCTTACGGGATCATGTGCCAAGGCGGACCCAATCTGTATTTTTTTTCTTTAGGTAGCGGCTTTTGAAGATAACAGAAGTCTATGGACTGAGCTAACATACATATGAGTCAAAGGATTCATGCCTCTTACTATTGGTTTTTCATTTATGTTGGCTTTATTAACGAGAATCAGTAATGTATTATTTTCATCATCTTCTGTACAATAGATGTTGATGATTCATCTTCAGATATATGTTTGTTTTTGGGACCAGACTACCAATTCAATAGGCTGTTAGATGGACTGGAAACCAGATATGGTAAGGCCTCCAAGATAGGTGTTGTTATTTATACATATTTGTTCGCCATGCATTGTCGGATGCCAAATGTTTTCATGCTAAAATTTTTTGCGCTTGTCGCAGTTTTCTCTGCCATTTCAGGTCCATTGCATGCCTAATGCTATCTCCTTGTGGACCCAGGCAGGGAAATATCCTAGGATGCATCTTGCTGAATTTATCAATTTTATTCTATTTGAAAACGTGGTATGCTTCACCAAGCCTTCGACATGTCAAAAATACTCTGCTATTTTGATCATACTTGCTATTTTGATTTATCTGGGGTAGCTATGATCTATTATTAATATATCCTGGTATACGTGCTCCCCCTCTAGGTTATGCTTGACAATTATGCATCATATCAATTTATGTTATCTCAGATGTTGGATTTTATAAATAGCGCTCTTAATAGCCTTTGTGGATGCCTGTCACCTAATGCTTCTAACTATTAGCGGTAAGGGTTATTGCATTTTTCTTAAGTTGGCCTTCATAGTAATATGCTTTCTCCATAAAGAGAAAAATATAGGTAGTACTGCTGACCTCAAAATAGAAATTAGCTTTCCTAGGTACTTTATCTTTTAACCTTTCCACTTGGTAGGAATATTTTGTTCAGGGTTCAGAGATGGTTCTTCATTCTTGGCTTGGGTTGAACTTGCTCTTTGTTATTAGGCTGCTTCTTTTAGGGTTAATGTGTGAGTTCCTCTTTTCAATTTAGTACATCCACCCTGTGTGTAAATGTTTTATTTATTTGTTGTCTGTTCTCTTCCTTTAACTCATCTCTAGCATGAAGAGCTTGCTCGCCACTATTGCTTCCAGTTAGGATGGAGCATTTGGGTTGTTATGCATGTATGATTGTTTTCTCTTTATGTTGTGCATTTCAACTGTGGTAGTTTGGAGTGTGCTCGTTTATTTAGCTGCATATACTTGGCAGGTTATGAAAGTACTTAAATATATTCTTCAAAATCAAGATCTGGGCATGCTTCTTTTGCTTGTATCAGCACACATTTGTTCTAATTATATTTTGTTGTGCTTTCTACTGCTTTTAGTGCAGTTTAATTTCATAGAAAGTAAGCACAGTTAAGCATGTTAACCTCTTCTTTTTCTTAGATGCATCTTACATCACTACAAAATATGATATGGTGTCGAGTGTTGCTCTGTTCTTTCATTCTGTCAATTGTGGTATATTGCAAAGCTACTCGTTCTTTGGCGTAGCTCCTGAGATGAGACTTGTTCTTCAGTTTCTCAAGATGTTTGTGAGCACCCAGCTCCGGTGCCTCATTTAGCTTTCACGTCATCCTATGTTATGGTGGTTAAACCTGTAGTTGGTCATTTTGACAGTCAATGTAAAATGAGCCAACCCGACCGTAGAGCCTAAGCGCAAAACAAAGGCTGACTGACGTTTGCCCATGGAAATAGTGGATTAGTTCGTATCCCTTCAAGAATCAATAGTTGCGATACCTTGAAGAATAATGAAGAAATTATGCTGTGTACAATTACTGCAAGGTAATTCTCATAGACATAGGCCCTTTTAATTGTTCATCATATTCCTCTGATATATTATCCATGTTTTTGAGATTATGTTTCCTAAGCAGTTGTCTTTCCTTTCCATGTGGCTTAGCTACAAGTGTTTAGTATTGATGCACCTCTTTCTTTGTTGTCTTTTTTTTCTTAACTGTATCCTGCTCATATCCTAGAAATATTTGGAGTAAACTTAGGGACAGAAAACGTTAGTTTATATTTTAGGATGGTGCACTTCTCAAAATAAAATCAATATTCTTTACTTAGTGGTTGCGTTGCCAAAATGTGGTCATGTGTACTCAATACTACTGTGATAGTAGGCTGATACGCATAAAGTTTTTAGATGCAGCATTAGAGCTTATTCCGTTTACATTGGTTTCTATTTCTAGAGATCTACATGATGTGGTGTTTCCTTATGATTCTGTTTTTTCGTTGAATACATTTAGTTCTAATCAGAATTACAATAGATCTGTTTTAGGGTCTAAGAGTCTTTTAATAGAGTACCGAGATTTTTAAAAAATGTCTTCTACCGATGAATAGTCTCCTTCAGACAAGTGAAAGTGCCAATGATCTGCGTTTTATGAGTTCATTCTTTTATACATATCATTACACATAGTTTTTCCAGATGGGCTCTTCCACTTGCCACTTGATATCAGAGTTTAAAGTGGAAGGCCTTTTTTACTGCTATGTTGGATCTGAAGTAGTACTAAGATATAATAGACATGATGATGTAGTTATGACCATCTACCTTTTATAAAATACTGCTGCCCCTTTTTTAATGGTAGATTTCTTTTGCTTAGAAATGGAAATACTGCTTAGGTCATCCTATGGACTCGCTACGTTTTCTTTTCTCTACATAGTTTGGTTTCTTCTCAAATTTATTTTATACTGTCACATTGTTCAGTCAAGGAACAACTCGAGCAACATGTACATGTTCAGGTAATGGAACCTGTGATGGCTTGCTAAGAGCTGGAGAAAAGCATTTATAGTGCCCCTTACAGGTGGATGTATGCTTGTACTTCTACTTGGATACTGTATGAAGAAACTTAAAAATGTATATTCAAATTTGGTGCACCATATTTCTTTTTATTGGGCCATACTTTGTCCATGACAGCAAGTATGATTTGTGTCGCAGACGTTGAGAAAATCCTCTTGACCCACTAAATATCCAAGGGTTTCCTATTTCAAGTCCATGGCTACTGCTCTGGTGAAACTAATATTGGTAGCAAGTTGAACTGTACTTCATGGATGACAAGATGTAGTTATGTCGCTTCACGTTGTATGATAATATCATTTGCCCATTTCACTTCCAAATTAAAATCGCTATAAGTTAATTGGTTCATTCCCAAGTATGTGCTCTCTTCATTTAGATTGTATGCCTTTTAGTTTGAATCCTCTCTGATATGTGCAGACATCAAATATTTTCAATCGCTTCTCAGTTCTGAAATTAGCTCCTCTCTTCATGTATTGCCGTGGGACTAATCAAGGACCTGATCATCGAAGGCGGCGGTAAGGCGTGTGAGCAACTAATTATCAGGTGTTAGCTTGGAAAGGCATATGCAAGTGTTGTCTTCGGGAGCCTTGAATTCCCGCAAGTTCATTTCCAACAACAAATGTAGATTTTGATTCCTAAATATAATAAGAAACTGAATCTGTATTACATTTTCGTTCAGTAATATGTGACTATTTGTGCCAATTTTGTACATATTAGGAAAAAAGCTACAATCAAGACAAAATTAAACACATGTTATCTGATTCTTTATGAATATTTGAAATAGGGTTTTATCATTGATTTGTACAAATGCTAAGACTGAGGTTTGTTAATTCTGTAGCTTTTGTAATTCTCAAAAAATATTGCTTTAGTGAATTTTTTAGTGTCGTTATATAAAATGTATATTGGCAAGAGCTTCACGGGATCGTGCGTCAAGGCGCACATCTAAATCTAGTGCACATAAAAGGCAAGGGAGACGATCATACGCATGGGAACTGCGGATGCAGATGGGATCAGTTAGCTTGATCACAAACCAATCATGTTTGGTTTAAGTGCAGACAAGATCTTTATCGAAAAGAAGTTGTGAGATCCTCGATCACTCAACGATTATGAACACACGATTCACGATACAATTCCTCAGCGTCACGCTGGGAGGTTTAGAATCCGACGAATCGGTGGAGGAAGAAGAGAGAGACTCCTACAGGAGTTCAGTCATGATTACAATATGAGATAAGATATCTTGCTCTCCAAGCTGATCACATAAGTACTGTGTCCGCGATGCTCGTCTCGGGTTCACGGGCCGTTAGGCTGGGCCCGGCGACGGACGTGGGCTTCCCGAATCTTCCGCCTCTCATCCGTCCCGAGCTTGGCTCCGAGTGCCTCGGGCGGATACCGGGTCGTGACAATACCCCCTCCTCGAGTACCGCCTTGCCCCCAAGCCGGTGCATGCGGAAACGCGTTGACGACGACAAAGACGTTCTCCCGGTGTGCTGCATTCTTCGGGCCACCCTTCCCACTCGGATTAGCGAGCTGACTCACCTGTTTGTGCCCTTGCTTGATCGCCCGCTCCCCAATGATGCGCCGTGGTTGCACCTGCAATATCATCGGACAATAAGGCTGCTGGTAGATTTTTACTTACCACCGCTCCGGGTTTCACTCGCTTTCTTGAGTTGTGATACATGGATCACGGGATGGATTCGTGCCGACTTCGGTAGATCAAGCTTGTATGAGACATTGCCAACCCGCTTGAGAATCTTGAATGGTCCAAAGAACTTGAATCCCAATTTCGACATGGTCTCCGGCCACCGTGTGCTGCACATAAGGCTGCAGTTTCGGATACACTCGGTCACCCACATCGAACCGGCGTTCGCTCGCGGTTCTTGTCCGCTTGTGCTTTCATCCGTTGTTGCGCTCGTGCCGGATGATGTTGAATTTACTGGTATCATACGTGCTCTTTCTTGTAACCACTCGTCCAGCTCCCGATTGCCTCGTTTGATCATGTTCCGGATAGCCAAAGGGTCTTGGTTTCCTACCATACAACACTTCAAATGGAGTCCGACCATGGGCAGAGTGCGGTGATGTATTGTACCGGAATTCCGCTTGTGACAGCCCACTTCGCCCATTTGTTGGGGTTGTCATGCACAAAGCAGCGCAAGAATGTTTCCAAACATTGGTTGAGACGCTCCGTCTGGCCATCCGTCTGGGGGTGATAGGAGGAGCTCATATTCAGTGTCGTGTCTGCCAAACGGAACAGTTGCTGCCAGAACTGACTAATGAACACCTTATCACGATCAGAGATCAGCACTTTCGGCATGCTGTGCAAACGATACACATTATCCATATACGCCTGTGCCACCGAAGCTGCCGTAAAAGGGTGCTTGAGAGGAATGAAATGGCCATATTTGGTCATCTTGTCAACCACCACCAAGATCGTGTCAAATTTGTTGGACACTGGCAAACCCTCGATGAAATCCAACCCAACTGTGTGCCAAGCTTCAGGAGGAACAGGAAGTGGATGAAGCTTGCCTGGTGTCTTGGTGTGTTCTGATTTAGCTTGTTGACAAGTCACACATTGCTGCACATACGCCATCACTGCTTGTTTCAGTCCCGGCCAGGCAAACATCTGACGAACTCGATGGTATGTGGCTCTGAATCCCGAGTGCCCACCAATGCCACTGCTGTGCAATGCTAGCAAGATTGCTTTGTGAGCTTCTTTGTTGTTTCCCAACCAGATCTTGCCATTCTTCCGAATTATTCCATCAGAGAGGGAGAATCCTTGTTCATTGGTTCCCTGCACACTCAGTTCCGTGAGGAGTTGTTTGGTTTGCTCATCCTTGAGATATCCTTCCACTACAGTTTCCATCCACTTGGGTGTGCTGGTGGAAATTGCACAGAGTTCTTGTGGTCGCCTGGACAAGGCATCTGCCACTGTGTTTGTGCTTCCTTTTTTATAGACTATCTTGTATTGCAGCCCAAGCAGCTTGAAAAAGGCTTTCTGTTGAATCATGGTATTAAACTTGTGATCCCCCAAATGGATTAAGCTGCGTTGGTCTGTGTGGATTGTGAAAGGCCTATGTGCCAAATATGTCTTCCATTTATCAATGGCAAGCAGTATAGCCAAACATTCCTTGTCGTAGATCGACAGTGCTTGGTTTTTGGGCCCCAAAGCCTTGCTGAAGAATGCCAGAGGATGGCCTTCCTGCATGAGAACAGCCCCTACCCCTGTGGCACACGCATCAGTTTCCAACACGAATTCCTTCTTGAAGTCTGGCAGTGCTAACACTGGAGCTTGCACCAATGCTTTTTTGAGTGACTGGAAGGAGTCATTGACCACTGGCGACCAGACAAACGGTATATTCTTGCGTAGGAGATTAGTCAGGGGGCGACTGATCACCCCAAATTGCCTTATGAATTTCCTGTAATACCCTGCCAACCCCAGGAATCCTCTCAACTGTTTCAGGTTTGTTGGCTGCGGCCATTGTTGCACTGCTGCTATTTTCGCAGGGTCTGTGGACACGCCCCCACCACTGATTATGTGCCCCAAGTATTCCAAGGTTTTCTGTGCAAATGTGCATTTCGACCTCTTGAGATATAACTTGTTCTCGCTCCCGCATTTGGAAGACTTGTTTCAAGTGCTCTACATGTTCTCGCAAGATTCTTGCTGTAGATCAACACGTCATCCACGAACACAAGGACAAACTTCCGAGTTATGTGAGCGAATATCGTGTTCATTGCCGACCGAAAGGTAGCTGGGGCAGAGGTAAGACCAAAAGGCATAACACGAAATTCATAATGTCCACCGTGTGTTTTAAATGCTCGTCTTCCCTTCTTCTCCCTCAGCCATACGAATCCGATGATATCCCGATCGTAAGTCCAATTCTATGAAGTACATGGACCCCGACAGTTCATCGAGCAATTCATCCACCACTGGCATGGGATAACGATCCTTTACTGTAACTGCATTCAGCTGTCGATAATCGACACAAAAACGCCAGCTGCCATCTTTTTTCTTGACCAGAATTACAGGTGAAGCAAAAGGACTCTGGCTGGGTCGAACAATACCTTGCTTGATCATGTCTTTAATTTGTCGTTCGATCTCATCCTTCTGTTGTGGGTTGTATCGGTATGGCTTGACGTTGACAGGTTGAGCTCCCGCCATCAGTGGTATTTTGTGGTCGAATGCCCCGCTAGGCGGCGATCCTTTAGGGGTAGCAAAACATTCCTCATTTTCTTTGAGCAACACCTCGATCTCATATGGCATTGCAGCTGCTTCCGCGCTATCAGACACTGGGCACAATCGCACCACCTGGGCCACTGCTCTATCATCGACCAATTGCTGCAACTCTGTCATAGATATTTGCTCACAGCTGGTTACTTTGTCAGACCAACCTTTCAAGGTAATGCGTTTCCCTTCATGTCTGAATCTTAACTTTTTCTTTGGCCAATCAATCCACATTTTCCCACAGTCATTCAACCAATCCATTCCCAGAATTATGTCATAGCATGGAATCTGGAACACCCTGAAGTCCCCTTTGAATTTGCTGCCTTGACACTCCCAGCTGAGGTCAGTTACTGCTGTTGTGATCTTTGATGTTGCACCGTTAGCTACTTGCACTGTGACCGGTTGCACTTGAGTGGTTGCCAACCCCAATTGTTCTACTGCAGTATTGCTGACAAAGCTCCCACAACTACCCGAATCAATGAGGAGGAGGACTTGTTTCCCATTCACTGTCCCCTGAAGCCGTATACTTTTCTTTGATGTTGCACCCGCCAAGCATACCTGGGAAATATGCATGAAGGACTCGTCACTACTGCTTGCTGCATTGGCATTATCCTCACTGTCAGAGCTGGACAAGTGTAAGCTCTCGAGTAGTTCCTCTACAATGTGCAGGGGCACTGTTTTGTTGCATTTGTGGCCTGGAGCATATTTGTCTCCACACTTGAAGCACTCCCCACGTTCCTTGCGCTGAGCTCGCAATGTTTGCAGCTTTTCATTCCATTTCCCCTTCTGAGACACTGGCTCCTCTGTGTTTTTGTGTTTTTCTTCTGGTGCCTGCCCCAACATTCCCTTGCCACTGAATCCTGGTCGATTGTATTTCTGTCTGTGCTCATATCTCGACCTGGTGTGATTGAAAGGTCTATCCTCGTCCAGCAGTTCCTCTTGCTTCTCAGCCAGAGCAAGTGCTGCATCGACTGTCTTGGGGGAGTGAAGTTTGATTGCTCTACGGATGTCATGTCGGAGGCCATTCACAAATTTGGTCACAAAGTATGCCTCATCATAATGCCTATTGTGTACCAACACCTGATGTCTGAGGGCCTCAAATTTCTGATAATACTTGCCCACTGTATGAGTTTGTTTGCATCGTTCCGAGCCTCCAAGTATTTGTGATGTTTATCTCTACCGAATTTGTTATGGATTGCCACACAGAGTTCCTCCCATCCATCCACATCATGTTCAGCCTCATATGTTTGCAGCCACAACGCTGCATTGCCGACAAAATGCATTGTTGCAAAACTTGCCCATGCTTCATGATCCACTGAGTAGAGAGCAAAGTACTTCTCACATACCTGCTTCCACCATTTCGGATTTTCACCGTCAAATTTTGGAAACTCTGTTTTCGGCGGTCGTGCCCTGTAGCTGCCTCCCCTCGAGCTTGGATACCCACTGTCCTCGAATTCACTTGCATTACCAGACTGTACACCCAGATTGAAATTCACAGGCGTGTTTGGAAACCCTCGTCGGCTTGCAATGTTGCTGGTAGGTACTGCAATCCTCAGGGTGTTGCTGCTCTTGCCATTTTCCAAGTCACCAATCTCCACAGCCGGCATGCGCACATCCTCAGCACCCACACGATCCGCCTCCAATGCTGTTACCCGGGCTCCCACTGAATCCACTGCTGCTTGAATGCTCTTCAGTGATCCATCGACTTGAGGTACCCACGAACCCAACTGCTTCAAGGTCTCGTTGATTGATTTCAGAGTTGTTGTAGTCTCGACACACTGCTTCTGCAGCTCTTCGCCTTGCTTCTTCAGGACCGCGATTTCTGACTGCACCGCCTGCATCTCCTCCACCTGCCCCCACACCGCCGCGCCTGGGACAAGTGTCAGCCGCCGCCGCAGGAGATCGCCGCCAAAGACACACGGATCTGCCGTTGGGCCGGAATTTTACCACTCACGGGGATGATCGCGAGTAACCGCCCACCGCCGCAAATCTGTGTCCGAATGATCCGCTGCACCCGATCGCCTCCGTGGTCGCCGCTGTCGTCGGCCACCTCTCCGCCACCACGAGATTTGGAAACACGGTGTGATTCTACAGGGAGATCCCAACCACCGCAGATCCGCTCTCAGATCGCCTCCACCTCTCAGATCTCTCGCCTTTTCTACTGGATTTTTTGCTGGCGCCCGAACCACAGATCCGAAGACTTGTGGCTCTGATACCAAGTGTGAGATCCTCGATCACTCAACGATTATGAACACACGATTCACGATACAATTCCTCAGCGTCACGCTGGGAGGTTTAGAATCCGACGAATCGGTGGAGGAAGAAGAGAGAGACTCCTACAGGAGTTCAGTCATGATTACAATATGAGATAAGATATCTTGCTCTCCAAGCTGATCACATAAGTACTGTGTCCGCGATGCTCGTCTCGGGTTCACGGGCCGTTAGCTGGGCCTGGCGACGGACGTGGGCTTCCCGAATCTTCTGCCTCTCATCCGTCCTGAGCTTGGCTCTGAGTGCCTCGGGCAGATACTGGGTCGTGACAGAAGTGCAGACAAAATAGAACCGGAATTTCTGCAGTTTGGGCGTTTTTCTGTATTAGTACTTGATAGGAGTTTGTTCGCTTTGGTTTACAAGGTACACCGAAGCAGAATTTCTGCAATTGGGCATATTTGTATCAGTTGAGAGGGATTTGTTTGATTTGCTTACAAGCAGGTACTAGATCATCTTGAGAACTATCTTTCTAGGTGTAAACCAAACTTTAGTACTCTACACATATATAGTTCACCTCATAAGTTACGTGCATAAATTCTCTTAAAATCTTTCAAGAACTTTTGGGGGTACAATTTCATCATTACAAATATCCAGCGGGGTAAAAATGCTTCTGTATATATTTTCGTGTGTACAAGAAACTAGTCTCCTTGAAATATATCCATGTTAGTTCAAGCCAAGCTATACACATGCATATACATCGCACATACTAAATGCATATATAGTCTTCTTGCAAGGGTTAATATGATTCAGATATGATTGTTTGGGAGGTCCAGTGGCCTAAAATATCGACAGAGAAAATGAGCCACACAATAGTTCAAGTGGTGTTAGATTACCTTTTGCATAAATTGTAGATTTCTTCCTGGGCTCTAAATTTGCTAGAGAACGATGGTTTTTAGTGCAAGTCAAGGTTTACGCACATATACATCACCGCACAAGCAACATCATTATTAATATTTTTTGTTACGGATAATATGGTTCAGATATGATAATATGTGAGGTGTCGCGGGCCCAAAAATCAACGGAAATACGAACCACACAATAGTTCATGTGATGCCATATTATTTCTTATAAAATTTGCAGTTGTCCTCCCGGGATCCAAATGGTAGTTTTATGCTAGAGAACGAGGGTTCACAATGGAACTCATGATGCAAGGTAGCATGTATACTTAACAGCCACTTCCAGTGTCATCTATAAAATTTGCAATTGTCCTCCCTAGGCTTCAAATGGTGGTAATGCAAGAGAACGACAGTTCCCAAGCGAACTCACGAATCATGATAAAAGCTAGCATGCATAGGTAGCACTCACTTCCATCATCTTTGAGACAAGATGATGGCCAAATTGTATCTTGGTCTCAAGGTTCAAAAAAAGTGTACCTTCTTACTATGTATGGATTCTTTTCGAAAATAGTATTTTCAATATATTACAACCCAGTAGGATTTGATAAATATATTTAGTACATCCTTGTCAGGCCTAACCAATGGGTGCCTGTCCAACGGCCTGACGAGTGCCACGTATCATCGTCATTAGTCTAAGCTTTGTTATCTTTAATTAAACATTAAGCGTTGTAATGAACTTGCTTGGGCCTGTCTCGTGGCTATAAGAGACAGGTAGGGGTGGATGGGTGGAAACCAAGCAATAACAAATATTTAGATTTCACTGTATCTTCCTTCTCTCGCAAGCTCACGGCGACGTCCGGGCCTCGCTAGCCCTCCTTCTTCCTCCTCTTCTCCTCTCTCTCGGTCACGGCCAATCCATGGCTTGACAAGTGGTATCAGAAGCCGACGACCTCGGACCACCCGTTGGCGGCGTTCCCCTCCCTCCCAAACCCTTCTTCCCACAGATCCACACCACAATAGCCACCCCAAATACCCCACACACCACGCCGCCGCCACCACCATGCCGTCCGACAGATCAAGATCTCTCTCCCGCGAGCGCGCCCGCGCTTCTCCGGTCGTCCACTCCGCCTCATCCACGGACGCGGAGCTCGCCATGATCCGAGCACAGCAGCGTGCCGACCGTGACGCGCGCTCGGTAGGCTGCCGCCTGCAGAAACATCAGGTGGAGACAGCAGCCTCGCTCGACGCGATGCACAATCAGATGCAGATGCTAACCACGATGATCTCGCAGATGCAAACGAGCATCAACAGGCTTACGCCCGAGCAAGGTACGCACATCGCTCCGTCCCAACACCGCGGTAATGGCAGAGAGTTCATCACACCTCCACCTCGTACAAGTTCGATCCTTTCGCCCATTCCGGAGGTCGCCACACCCACACCCACCCCAAATTCTTCGCAAAACCGTTCCTTTCCGCCAAATCTCGGTCAGTTCGCTCCTGATCAACTCCCACTTCCACCAGCCGACCAAGATGCTCGCCAGAAAGCTCCTATGGCCCAAGGTACGGAGTCGACGTCCAATACAGAGAAGGCTTCGTCTTCCAGTCACCAAATCATCCAACACACAAACCCTGCCACCCAACCCCAGTACTACCACCAAGACACCACCTTTCCTCACCCACCAACTGAATTAACCCAACAGCACCAAGGACAACCATACAGACGCTCCTCGTGTGCTACCAACACCTATTCTCAACCACGACAAGCTGCACCGCCACCACCATCGATTCATCCCAGAGTGCACACATGGCAACCCTCTGGCGAAGAAACTCACACCACTAACTATCAGGAGCCACAGTTACGGACTCCCCATGTGGAGTTACCTCTCTTCAGTGGTGACAGTCCAAGAGCCTGGATACTAGAAGCTGAAGATATATTCAGACTGATTGGTATAACAGGTACAATGCGTGTCAAATGGGGTATTGCACATATCCGTGGTCAGGCAAAAATATGGCTGAAATATGGCTCAGTAGCTCGGGACTGGATTTGCAGGAAATATCTTGGGCAGAGCTATGCCAGGTGCTCATCGAGCGCTTTCCGGATACAGTTACTATCGACCCAATGGAACACCTGCAAGTCCTCAAACAGCACACCACAGTGGATAGTTATATCAATGAATACGAATCCTGGATGCAGGTCATGAAAAGAGGCAGAACTTACTTGCCACAGGATTTCTTTGTCGACCGTTTCATCAGTGGTCTCAAGGAACACATCAGACATGCAGTACTCTGCCACAAACCAGAGGATTTACTGTCTGCCTATTTGTTTGCTCGCAACAAGAAAAATCAACTATAATGGGCGACCAAGAATACCTCGCAAATGCTGGTACTGCCCTGACAACTACACTCCTGGTCATAGATGCACGGGTATGCAACGAGCTCTGAATGCAGTCATGATGCTTGGACATTCTGATGAGGAGGATGACCCTCAACAACCATTAATTGAAGAAATCCTGGAGCAAGTGGCTCCCCCTATCTTAGCACATCAAGCACCACCACTGCCAGTTGCTCCTCAGCCACCTACAGGAGTGGCACGACAAGAGATGGATAATATAATGCATATCTCAGCAGCTGCTTATAATGGTGACACTACTGAAGCATCTATATCTTTCCTCATACATCTATCTGGAGTACCTCTGGTGGCCTTAGCTGACACTGGAAGCACAAATACCTTCCTTGATCAGCAGTTTGCCATGGACCATAATGTTACAATGACAGCTGCACCCACCAGAAGAGTCAAAGTGGCAGGGGGTGGGGAACTGCTTTCTGAACATGTGGCTTACAATTACCCATTTGTGATACAAGGGAAAACATTCATAGCAGATTTTCGCATCCTGCAGCTCAGAGGATCAGATGCTATCCTAGGGGTGAATTGGTTCAAGCTTCACAACCCTATCACATTTGACTTTGTGCAGAGAACACTCACACTAACTCATGAAGAGCAAGCTTACACATTCAATGATCACACATTTCCTAATGATGATATGATCATCTCAGCAGCACAATGCTCCAAGTTGTTGCAAGATGAGGCCACTGGATATATTTTGCACAATATGGAGGAGGTGGAAACCACCCTCACAGCCCTGGAGAAATCAACCACTCCTGCAGAATTCCAAGATATCTTGCAAGCTTTTGTTGATGTATTTGCTGAACCAGAAGGGTTACCTCCCCATAGAAGTACTGATCATTCCATTCCCTTACTTCCTGGTGCCAAGCCACCCAACATACGCCCTTATCGTATGTCCCACAATCAGAAGAATACAATTGAACTGATTATCAAACAAATGCTCAAGAACAAAGAAATCCAGCCCAGCAATAGTCCATTTTCCTCTCCAGTAATCTTAGTCAGAAAAAAGGACAAGAGCTGGCGTCTGTGTGTTGATTTCAGGGGATTGAATGATCTGACTATCAAAAATAAATTCCCAATTCCAGTAATTGAAGATCTATTGGATGAACTGCATGGAGCTGTCATATTCTCCAAATTGGACCTTCGTTCTGGATATCACCAGATTCGCATGAGAGAGGAAGATATTCCTAAGACAGCCTTCTCCACACATTTGGGACACTATGAATACCGTGTGATGCCATTTGGTCTCAGTAATGCACCAGGCACCTTCCAAGAGTTGATGAATAATATATTTGCAAAGCATTTGCGCCACTTTGTCTTGGTCTTCTTTGATGATATCCTAGTATACAGCAAAGACAAGGAATCACACAAAAATCATCTAGCAACTATCCTAGCTATTCTTAGAGAACACCAACTAAAGGCAAAGCTGGAAAAATGCAGTTTTGGACAGCCACGGGTGGAATACTTGGGACACATCATTTCAGGCCAAGGGGTAGCTACTGATCCCTCATAGATCAAGGACATTGTTGACTGGAAAACACCAAGCACACTCAAGCAACTGAGGGGATTTCTGGGCCTGACTGGATATTACAGAAGATTTATACAGGGTTATGCTTCTGTCTGCCAACCCCTATATATGGCACTGAAAAAAGATAATTTCCAGTGGGGTGAAGCACAAGCTGCTGCCTTTGCACAATTAAAGCAAATCATGTGCACCCCTCCCCTCTTGCGTCTACCAAATTTTGAGCTCCCCTTCACACTGGAAACTGATGCTTGCAGCACAGGATTGGGGGCAGTGCTAATGCAAGAGGGAAAACCAATTGCCTTTTATAGTCAGTGCTTGGGTCCTAAAAACAGTGCACAGTCCATCTATGAGAAAGAAGCTCTAGCAATCTTGCATGCACTAAAGAAATGGAGGCATTACTTCTTGGGAAATCAAGTGATCATCAGAACTGACCAACAAGCCCTTAAATATCTCAGCAGCCAAAGACTTCTGGAAGGCATACAACACAAACTAATGTTGAAACTCTTGGAGTTCAATTACAGCATTGAGTATAAAAAGGGCAAGGAAAATACAGTGGCTGATGCCCTGTCAAGACAATACCAACCTGAGACCACAGAGGACACCCTGTCTGTCTGTTCACACCATATGGAGTGTTTACCACTTTCTTCAGCAATACCCACTTGGTTAACTGAAGTATTTGCTTCCTATGAAAATGATGTCCATTGCACCAAGCTATTACAGGAACTAGCAATTGATGCTAATAGCCACAACAATTATACTCTCCAGGAAGGGATTATCAGGTACAAGGGAAAGATCTATGTTGGCTCCTCTACCACATTGAGAGGTAAGATTTTCGATACATTCCACTCTTCCCTGTTTGGGGGTCACTCTGGAGTCATGGTGACTTACCAC
This sequence comes from Lolium rigidum, assembly GCF_022539505.1. NCBI lineage: Eukaryota > Viridiplantae > Streptophyta > Magnoliopsida > Poales > Poaceae > Lolium > Lolium rigidum. The sequence continues at coordinate 6,378,301 of NC_061511.1, read as the reverse complement.
AAGATCAAGCAAGCCTTCTTTTGGCCCAAATTACTGCAGTTCACAATAGACCAAGTAGCATCTTGTCCCATCTGCCAAATTTCCAAAATAGAAAAGCTTCCATACCCTGGCTTGCTCAACCCGCTACCAACTCCACAACAGAAGTGGACAGACATCAGTATGGACTTTGTTGAGGGCTTACCAAAGTCAAAGGGAAAGAATGTCATATTAGTTGTTGTGGACAGACTGACAAAATATGCACATTTCATTCCCCTCTCCCACCCTTACACAGTTCAAACAATTGCTGACATCTTCATGGCAAATGTTGTCAAGTTGCATGGACCTCCAGCTAGTATTACCAGCGACAGGGATGTTATATTCACGAGCAAACTATGGAAGGATATTTTCTCTGCATTCAACATACAACTCAATTACAGTACAGCCCATCATCCTGAAACTGATGGCCAAACAGAACGTGTGAACCAGTGTCTGGAGCAATATCTCAGATGTATGGTATTCCAGCAACCGAAGAAATGGAGTGCATGGTTGCCAGCAGCAGAGTGGTGGTATAATTGCTCTTTCCATACATATATCCAGATGACTCCGTTTCAGGCACTGTATGAATACCCTCCTCCACTACTCCAACAGATTCCATTGCCTGTTGCTTCTACAGAGGATACCTCTACACTGGACACTGAGAAGGAAACCATGCTCTCTCTGCTACAGAAGAATCTGGCAGAGGCACAACAGCGGATGAAAAAATACGCTGATGCAAATAGAACAAAGAGATCTTTCACAGTGGGTGAGTTTGTCTACCTGAAGATGCAACCTTTCAGAGAAAAAGCATTGGGTCGGGGAAATCCACTCAAGCTATCCTCCAAATGGTACGGTCCCTTTCGAGTGTTGAAAACCGTAGGCAAGGGCTCCTATCAGCAACTCCTCCCAGAATCAGCCAAAATTCACGATGTTTTTCACGTCAGTCAACTCAAGAAACATATTGGTACCAAGGCAATCCCTCATGACAAACTTCCTTTGGTCACGCCAGACGACAAGGTCAAACTCGCCCCTCTAGCTGTCCTGGAGCGAAGGATTGTTCCCGGACCTTCCCCTGATGGCAATTATGAGATACCAGTACCTCAGTGGCTAGTGCATTGGGAACACATGACAACAACAGAAGCCACCTGGGAGGACGTCGCATTCATGCAGCGGGTGTTCCCGGAGTTCAAGCCTTGAAGTCTTGAGTTAAGGAGGGGGCTCTGTCAGGCCTAACCAATGGGTGCCTGTCCAACGACCTGACGAGTGCCACGTACCATCGTCATTAGTCTAAGCTTTGTTATCTTTAATTAAACATTAAGTGTTGTAATGAACTTGCTTGGGCCTGTCTCGTGGCTATAAGAGACGGGTAGGGGTGGATGGGTGGAAACCAAGCAATAACAAATATTTAGATTTCACTGTATCTTCCTTCTCTCGCAAGCTCACGGCGACGTCCGGGTCTCGCTAGCCCTCCTTCTTCCTCCTCTTCTCCTCTCTCTCGGTCACGGCCAATCCATGGCTTGACAATCCTATTGGTCAAAGTATGATTTAAAAGTTGTTCCAAACATCACATTTTGCAAATTATCACTTTTATTGCTTAGTCTGTGTCTCCCAGGCTGGGACACCTCAAAAAGCTAACTCGATGCCCCTCTAAGATCTAAGAGTTGCTCCGTGTGAAAACGAATGAAAGAGCCGCGCCATTGATAATGAAAGCTTTAGATAGCCCAAGTGGACGCATAGACGACTTCATAGTTTATAGTGTGCCAGAGACATATTCTAGCCGTACACTTCATAGCAATGAAAAGGAAACAAAGAAAAACGAGCAAATCACACTCAATCATCTCTAATCCCTAGGAGGGGATGCGTACACAATGCAGCTAATACATCCAACTGTATAAGTACAAATTCCCACCACATATATGCTTTTGGAGATGCTCCAATGCGACCAGCCGTATATGTACAAAGCTCCACCACGTACGATCGAGTGCTGTATATAAGCACAACCCAGTCTTCAGCTGGTGTTCGTACTACATGCGAGATAACCATGGCCAGTAGTGTAGGTAGTACGCTAGATATGAAGACATCGTGGCCGGAGCTCCTTGGCTCGGATGTTTTCATCGCCTGGGACAGGATCCAGGCCGATCGGCCGGACGTGTCCATAGAGGTCCAACAGTTCGGCGTCGCGGTGCCACCGGGGTTTGACGACAAGCGTGTCCGCATCTTCTACTACAGCGCCAGCCACGATGTCGCCGCAACGCCCGCCGTTGGCTAGCTGTGCACTTGCCCGCCGGCAATGCTGCTTCATGCATGCATGCAGTCTCAAAGCACTCATAATGTTGGGATATGCTGCATGTATATAGGGTTGATGAATTGTGTGCTCTTTTGCATGGCTTGATGAATTGTGTGCTCTTTTGCATGGATTGGTGAATTGTGTGTTATTTTGCTATTATATATGGCTACCCGAATTGTGTACTCCTCCACATATACATCAATACATGGCTTTAATGAATTGTGTAACATCTTTTACAATCTTATGGGCAAACTATTATGATGTCATATGTCGAAACACTTCTTGTTTCATTTGTAAGTGATAGTGGACCAGTAAATAGCATTGAGGTTTTTATATGATGTTAGACAGTTAGAGTACTTTAGGTTTGGTAACTTTGAAAAAACAAATTGATGAACTGAAAGGATTGATCTATCCTTCTTAATAGTAAGACCACATTAAATTGTGAGAAATACCTTATTTTGAAGTTTCTTCCTCTCATCTACTTACTCCATGACCAAATGAGCTATGTTTTAGATAGATGAATGCCTTATTCACGTAAAACTTTGCCATTTTTTTGGTATATAAATATGCGGCAAAAAAAATATGTTGGCGTATTTGTTAACTAATTTAATTAGATAATAATGAAAATGCATAAGTAAAGGATCTCGGGTGAGAAGTAACCGAGGCATGCGGATACGACAATATATCCTGAAGTTCACACTCTCGCGGGTGCTACTCTTTGTTGGAACAGTGTGGATGCACAAGACACTCCAAATGCCACGATGACGCATTGTATTCTCCTCGGGCTTTCTCACCAAAAGGGAAATCCTAGATCTACGAGGGGATCCTTGAGGGTGGTCAACTAACCCGTACAAGTTTGGAGCAATCTTCACGACTTAATTGGAGGCTCCCAAGTAACAAGTTTGAGGCAAACTCCATAAAAATTGGAGGCTCTCAAGTAATCACCACTAAAGTCATACCACCACAATTTTACGAAGCCACAAAGGCCACAACGAGGCCATCCAGGGTTCCAAGAATCTAAGAGGAAATACCCATGAACTCTCACAAGACCGAATACCCATAGAGAATTCAAACTGATGCACCTAATGCAATGACAAGAACACCACTAAGATGTGCAAGTCCTTCACTTCCAAATTTCAACAAAGCTACAAAAGCTATTGGGGCAATAAGAGAGGAAGAACAAAATGGAGGAACACCCAATTTCTCAAAGATCTAGATCTAGTGAGTTCGGCTCACAAAGATAGGGATTTGTTTGGTGGAGTAGTATATCTAGACCTCCTCTCTATTTTCTCTCAAAAAGATTCAAGAATTATTGGAGAAATCAAGAGGTAGAGTGGGCTCTTCAAAGTTAACAATGGAGGAGAGAGAATAGGGGATAGCTAGCTAGAAAAGAGGAGGAAGAATGCTATAAATAGGGGACGAAGAAAATTGTCTGTTGGGACCGAAAACCGCCAAAAATGCGAACTGGGCCGGTAATACCGCATGTCGGGCCGGTAGTACCGCCCGCGTGCAGTGCAGAAAAAACAGAAAACAAGGAAGAGGAGGCGGCATGGAGCCGAACTGGCTGGATCGGGGCGAGCTCGTCCGGGGAGGGAGCGCTTGGTTGAGTGAAGCGAGGCGCAGATGAGCGGGCCAAAGCGCGAGCAGGGAAGGCGGTCCGGGGCAAGGCAGGCTGGGCGGCGGCCTGGTGCCGGTTGGGGATGTGCCAGCTGGTACTACCGGGCCCGGCACCAGAAAGAAAACAAGGCCGAGGAGCCGCAACCCGGTATCAGGGCCGGAAGCCCAAGCAGTGGTATCGCCCAGCCTTTTCCCTTTTTAAACGAAATAAGATGCAATTGTAAATAACTATATCTAGAGATTGGGAACTCCGATTGAGGCAAAACCAATTCTTTTGGAAAGAGGGCGACAACAGCTACCCCCACAAAATAAGTGGGGGAGGATTTTCTATGAATTTTAGAGGTGCAACCTCTCAATATGAGAAACCGAGAAAAAACGCCAAACTCAAAAACGCAACAAGTGATACACGCGGAATGCGTTTTTGATGAAATAGATCTTGCCATGAAAATGAACACAAGCTCTAAAACAACACATAGATAAGAACCAAAAATAACCAAGAAACATGATGCAAAGAATGCAAGGGTTTGAGCTCTCTTCGAATATTACGACCAAGTGACTCATTCGAGAGCTCTCTTGATAGTACGGCCAACTATCCTACACACCCAGTATGCCAACAACAAGAGACTGGTAAGAAAGAGACCCTGTCAAGAATAAACATTATCCTTGCGCATTCCACTCGAACTTTATGATGACGATCTTGACCGATTCAAAATGGAACGCCTTTCTTAATTGTGCTTCAATGATAAAATCTTGCGCATTGCTCCCCCATAATCCACCATGGGAGAGCTTCTTCTTCAGCATGTCTTCATGTATCCATGATCACCACATGGATGGCAAGATCCGTCTTCATCCTCTTCATCAATGCACGCTTCCATCTTCATCCATCTTCTTCATTGCACTCCGATGTCTTCATTCTTTTTCTTTCTTCATATTGTTGATGGCTTCAAGATGTGCATGAGAACTCGCTCTTTTTTCTTCTTCAAGACATTCTTGTTACTTGTCGCTTGATCTTGTTAATTTGCTTATTCTTGCAACATTAAAATCAACATTACAGCCTTCAAACTAACATATGGTTCAAGCATTGCCTATAAATAAAATCTATACGGGAAACTCAATGCTACCATTAGTCCATAGAAGTTATCATCAATTACCAAAACCACACATGAAGGCTCCAAGTTTTTTCAAGTACAAACAATCAGTAGCAAAGGATCTCTTTTTTCTCTGTCATTTTCTCTCACAACCGAAGCAAACATATACAGAGTAGAGCAATGTACAGAGCAAACCAATGAAGACTCATTCGTTCTTGGTATGATGTTGGACACAAACTTGTAGTCATACACAAACTTAGTATTGCCTAAACTACCACGGTGACAAGGTATTAACTTGTCAATGCCTACAGATTGTAGACTAGGGTTTAGTTGGATGTAGTGGGCAAGTAGATCTCGAAGGTTTCAGCCGAAAAGTACTCGACGAATATGAAACTAGGGTTGTGTTGACAGTAAATTTGATCCTTTCTTTGTCCCTCGACTCCCCCTTATATAGGAGGTGGAGCCGAGGGTTTCTTAATACACAAGTTTACAGAGTCCGGGAGGGCTTCTGACCCGTCCCGCAAGATTACAAGTTATACTTCCTAATACAACTCTAGCTTTCCTTAATAGCATCTTGGGCTTCCGAATCTTCTTATTCTTCGGGTCGTGGGCCTTTAGTAAACCCCGGGTACCATCTTCGGCAGGCCCATTGGGGGTGCCTATGTCAGTAGCCCCCGAGATTTTGCTTGAATCACAGAGTCAGGGAAAATCTCCAACTTTAATCATTCAATACATCTGCCGAATTCATCACATATCTTTAGATACGCAATTCTATATTGTACAGGGATAATGGTAGTTGGGGCTAGTTCATCCGACGGATCGTGTACTAGTTAACTGCTCTAGTGGCAATCCGCAAAAACCTACTTCAACATCACGTCCCTGGACATGATCTCGGGATACTGGTGTAAACTTCGACAGGTGCCGCTTAAGGTCTTACCATTCTGTCGAGTCCCAGTCATATTTTATCGGGTACCTAACGCGTCCGTTAGGATTTTTCTTCGTATCTGTTGATACGGAAAAAAGTAGCAAACCGATGTCAGAGACGGTGCTACGCCGCTCAGAACGGATCTGGGGTCTTACCTTCGCAATGTTTTGCGGCATTCAGAGATTATTCGCTACTTTGGCGCTCTGAGAATATATTGTCGAGTGCTTTTTCGGCTGTTGGAATAGCACATTTTATTGAGTCAATGTATGACTTATTTTGCCTTCCCGATGGGAGTATATGTAGAGTTATTTGTATAACTCAAAATATGCTCACTTCTTCTTTTTTCTTCTTTCTTTCCCTCTTTTTTTGTTTAATTTAATCGGGCACGCGAACAGCGTTCCCGATGGGAGTAGCCCCCGAGGCTACAGCCAAGGACTTGTGCTTGGTTGTAGGCTCAACACTTTATTGCCTCATGTCAATATATTTTTATTCTTTCTCGAATCTTTTTATATTTATCGGGTGCGCGACCAGCGCTCCCGATGGGAGTAGCCCCCGAGGCTATGAGCAAATGCTTGTATTTGGTCATAGGCTCTCGACATTTCTATTTTGTCATACTCGTTTTTTTTCTTTTTTCCAAAGTAGGCCCCGAGCATTTGGGCAAAAACTTGTATTTGATCAAAGGCTCTCGAAATAATCAACAATCTTCTGCTGCCGCCATTCTTATGAACCTTCGTATCCGAGATTTTCTCTGGCCAAGGTGACATCATTGCTGACGATAACCACGATCACTGTATCGGGAAAACGCGAGAACTTCTCTCCCTCTGTCTCGTGGGCCCAAATTTCGTACCATGTTGACACGTCGTGCAAGTGGGGGACACACGTCCTCCGCTTTTCCTGGCGCACGTACTGTAGCTCCTGTGCTTTCTCGTCTGTATGAAATTACTTTTTACCCCTTGTCCACGTGTACACCATCTGTCCCGCAATCTCTCAATCCAACGGCGCGTCGATTCACCGCACCTCTATATAAAGGTATCGTCTTCCTCCTCTAGTCCTTTCGCTCGCGCCGCACCTCTGCTTCTCCTCTGCAAAATCCTCCATTGCTCCCATTGCTTCAAGCGCTCAACCACACTCACACCCTTCGCCGCCAAGCTCATTGATGCCGCCTCGCACCCGTTTGACTAGGCACAGCACTCCAGAGTCGAAGATGGCGACGGCGGATCTGGGAAGCGCCGAGTGAGAGAGATCCAAGATCTCTGCCCAAGACATCAACCTGCTGAAGAAGATGGGGTTCAGCAAGAAGGAGAACTCGCTCCGCTTCCCCAAGGAGGAGAGCTATCCAAGGCCTCCAATCGAGTATCGGGTCAGTTTCGTTGACCACCTCATCCGAGGTCTTTCTCCCCCAATCCACGAGTTTCTTCGGGGTCTTTTGTTTGTCTATGGGCTTCAAGCTGCATCGGTTGACGCCCAATTCCATGCTCCACGTGTCGATTTTTATCACATTGTGTGAGTGCTTCCTCGGGGTCCAACCTAATTGGGCTCTGTGGAAGCGTATCTTCTGCCTCCGCCCTAATGGCTCCCACAACGTCGCCTACAACATTGGCGGCGTTGTTATCTGTGTTCGTTCTGATGTCGAATATTTCGACGTCAAATTCCCCGACTCCGTCCAAGGTTGGCGGAAGAAGTGGTTGTATATCCATGAAGAAAGCTCCAATCCAGTGGAGGACAACATCGCTCCTTTTGACGGAGAAGCCAAAATCCTTCGCTGCCGTTCCTGGGATGCTGAAGCTACCGAAGCTGAGAAGTTGGCGACAGAAGCGCTGATGACTCGCATCCACGAGCTACAAAACACCCGCGGCAAGGAACTTTCGGGTATTGAGATTACTGCCTATTTCCTTAGGATTAGAGTGCAGCCTCTCCAGGCTCGCAAAAATCCCCTCTGGAAGTACGCTGGTGAAGAAGATGTCGACAGGCTCTCAAAAGACCTTCCTTTGAAGGATTTTGAAAAGCTTATCCGCAAAATCTCATCGCTCAACAAGAAGGATCCAATTCCATCCTCTTACCGCATTGCGTCATATAGTGGCGCCAATCCCCTTCCCGAGGTAATTTTTCCTTTTAGTTGCTATATTGTCTCGTCGAGTTTTATTATTTGTCGACTACTGTCTTGCTAGCTTTTTTGCATAACTTCCCTTTTTTTATCGACACTCTTTCTTTTTCTCAGAACCACCCCATTCTCACTTCTCTTCCTCCTCTTCCTGAGGGTGGAGAAGTTGAAGATCGTACCGTTGTCGATGATGACAACCAAAATACCTCGCGCCCTGAAAGTGAAGTCGCGGGTTCTCACAAATCCGTGGCTTCTTCTGAAAAAGAGGCCGAGTCTGAGGCCACTGCCTCGACACACTCCCTTCCTCCTGCTGTTTCTCCAAGGAACAAAAGGAAAAGGGGTGAAGTCGAAGATTCCGGCACCTCCAAGGCCGAAGAAGCTGGTCCTTCAGATAGGAAGGCGGCTTTCAATCCTTACGAGGATGCCCTTGTCAGCTCGTAAGTTCCCTATTACTTTTTGTTACTTTGCTCTCGATGTTTTTGTCTATCTTGATTCTTATATTGTCGCCACTTTGTTGCAGTGGTGACGAAGAAGAAGAACAACCTATTGACGCGGTTGCTCGAATGAGTACATCGCGTACGTTAGTTGTATCTGAAGCTCAACCTGATGGAGATGAAACTTCGCCTCCTCAGCAAAACATTGAGCGTTCAACTCCACCTGCAAGCCCCCGTGCCCCTTCGCCAAAGAGGGCAAGGGTCGAGCCATCCAAGGAACCTATCCTGTTCCCTGGTAGCTCTTCGACACCTTCATTGGATGACGTAAGTTTCTTCATTCCCTTCTCTTTTGGTTTATGTTTCGAGCCTTTCAGTACTTTCATCTCTTCTTTGTTTCTTGCGATATGTTGTCAAATTTAGACTGGCTACATTGACTTCTCTTTATCTTTTGTTCCTCTCTTCAGCCTTTAATGAAGGAATTTATCCGCCTCGGTACCCAATTCGTCGGGTATCGTGATCATACCAAGAAAGTCTGGAAGGTACTATTTTTACCCGCCTCCTTTGTTGCATGTACTCCATTATTTTTGTCATGATATTTGATTGTCGTTTATTTTGCCAGGAGATCTTGCGGAGTCCAATAAGCGTGCTGACGCTCTTGCTACCAAGTTAAAGCAGAGCGAACAGGCTCGCAAGAAAGCTGAAGCAGATGCTGCCGCCGTCGAAGATCTTCGGAAAAGACTTCACGACGCGGAAACTTCGTTGAGCAAACACATAACTCAGCAGTCTGCTCGCGAGACAGAAATTGTTGCTCGCTTAGAATCGCAATGTCGACGTTTTGTTAGTAAGTGCTCAAATCCTTGTGCATTTCCTCGGGTTACTTCATATTTTCCGAGCATTCTTTATTTACGAGCTACCCTTTGCTTGTTTTCAGGGAGAACTCATCAAGAATACGTAGTGGATGGTCCTGAAGGCGACGAGCTTCTCGACGCGCTGACCCTTCTTGAAATCCATGGGGATGAAGCACGCGAAGGACTTGGCGACGTCGAGGCAGGTGCCGTCGAAGCTTTTCCCCTACTTCTTCCCGAAGAAAGAGGAGCCCAACACTTTTGTTGCTCTTGCCAAAGGCTTCAACGTGCCGGAAGATCTTGGGCTCAAACTTCGCCAAGAGGGCCTGAAGATTGGCGTTGAAGGCACCATCGCGCTGATTGCTGATAGCCAGCAAAACGTCGATTGGACCAAGGTTGGCGACATACGGGAGATGGAAACGAAGAAATGGCAATCTCTAATTAGAGTTGCCAAGCCTCCCTCAAAACCAATCCTTTCCTTCCTTGGTGTTAAACCAACTCCTGCTCCAAGCGCATCCAAGCCGGAGGTCAAGTAGACCACCCTTTCTTTCTTTCTTTTTTCTTTTGATGCTGTCGCCAAAGTATCTTTGGCGACGCTTACCCCACTAGTTTGTTAGGGCTTTCTCCATTATAATGTCTTGTAAATATTCTGAAAATTAATGGAATTCTATCTTGCTTGATGATTGATGTCGAGCCTTTTCTTTCAGTTGACGTTCGATAACTATACTCCAATTCCTGCTCCTTCCGATGTTTTGCCTACTTCTTCTCGCTCGAAGAAAGCGCTTGTTACTACTGAACTTGGTGAAGATTCCTCGAGTAAGAATTCGGCAGAAGACTTGGAAGAACTTCACCAGCAACTCCAGTCTGTGAAGAAACAATCACTTATGATAATGGAACAGTCTCAAAAATCATCCGAGAGGGAAAAAATTGCGCTTCAACAGGCTCAAGATGCCATAGCTGCCAAGGAAGCCGTCATTTCTGAAGCTGCAAAAGCGACCACTCGAGAAAATTTTATGCTTGATTTGATGAATGAAGCCAGTGCGGATATGTCAGGTATGCTTTTGCGAACCAAAACCCCTTCTGTTTTCCCGCTGTTTCTTTTTTGAAATTCTTGTGCTGTCGCCAAATAGGTTCCTTTCTCGACGCTGCTGCTGAAGACGAAAGGGTAAACACAAGGACAAACCTCCTTGTAAACCTTTCTCTTGACCATGGTTCTCTTTTCTGGGCCACTCCAGAACGTACCCGACAGATTGTCAGGTTTCAAGACCGCGCCTGCCAGGTTCGCGAGTTCCTTGATTTCTGCACCAGGACCTTGTCCCTCGTTTACAAGACAATGTTTCCTCGGAACGAGGCACCCGATACTCTTCTTGGTCTGATGGAAAAAATTTCGGGATGCTCCTCGTATCCATAACTTTGTGCGAGCTCAATTGTCTGCTGGAGCAAGATTCGCCATGATTATGATACAGATCTGCTACCGAAAATTAGACCTGACGACGATTGTCTCCAAGTGCCTGGCCAAGCAGTCGAAACGAAAAAGGAACATCGACAAAATCAATGATATTGTAACTCCTGTAGCCGAAGAAATGATGGACGGACTTCTTCGGATGGACTCTGAATTCTTTATCAAAGGGAGCTATGCTGAACATACGACAACTGCTGCAAATAACAAAGGTCTATCCATAGATAGTATATTAGGCGTTAACTGAGTTGTACTATATTGCGAGAAATCATGTCTGTATTTTTGTCGAATTCTTCATGATAATGAAGTTGTATATCTTGTGAAGTATAATCTATATTGCGAAGCCCCCGAGCCTTTGGCCGAAGCTTATATTATTTTTTGCGTCTCGATGAATTTACTGTTTTGCGAGAGTATATATATATTTTGCTGTCGTGGGTTGTGAGCCCCCGAGCCTGTCGACGAAAAAAGATGTATATCTCCACTATCTTTACTATATTGTAGCACCGCGAGCCCGCCTCATTAAAAACCTTTTCCGGCCCCACTCGGTGCCCCGAAAAAGGAAAAGAGTGCGTCTGAAAACTCGCGGGCGTTTCAGTACATTGTAGCTTTAGAAGGAGGACTATATTTCGACTCTAGGCGTAAAAACGCCTGAGGTGTGCCACATTCCAAGGATTTGGCTCGACATCTCCTGACTTCTTGTCCTTTAACCTGTATGCGCCTCCCTCGATTACTTCTGTGACGATGTAAGGTCCAAGCCACGGTGACTCGAGCTTTTCATGTCTTTGTTGATTGAGCCGTAGAACTAAGTCTCCAACCTGAAAAGACCTTGGTCGTAAACGTCGACTGTGGTAGTTTTTCAGATCTTGCTGGTACTTAGCGACTCGTGATAACACTTCATCTCGAGCTTCGTCGAGTGCATCGACATCGTCTTCCAATGCTTTCCTGGAAGCTTCTTCATTGTATTCCGTGACTCTCGGAGAGTCGTGCTCTATTTCTATCGGCAGTACTGCCTCTGCTCTATGGACCCAAAAAAATGGAGTTTCCTGTGTCGCTGTATTTGGTGTTGTTTGGATACTCCATAACACACTCGGCAGCCCCTCTGGCCAAGTATGTAGAGCTTTTTCCAGTGGCCCTAACAAGCGTTTCTTGATACCATTGCAGATTATACCATTGGCTTTCTCGACTTGGCCGTTTGTTTGCGGATGCGCAACTGACGCGAAGTGCAATTTGATGCCCACCTCTGCACATTATCCCTTGAATTCCTTGGATGTGAAGTTACTGCCATTATCCGTGACGATGCTATGAGGTACTCCAAATCGAAAAACAATGCTTTTCACGAACTTTATTGCTGATGTTGCGTCTGGTGAATTTATCAGCTTTGCTTCTTGATACGTCTCCGACATATCGATAATTTCTTGTGTTCCATGCCACATTATTGATGATATCTACATGTTTTATGCACACTTTATGTCACATTCGTGCATTTTCTGGAACTAACCTATTAACAAGATGCCGAAGTGCCGATTCGTTGTTTTCTGCTGTTTTTGGTTTCAGCAATCCTAGTAACGAAATATTCTCGGAATTGGACGAAATCAACGCCCAGGGTCCTATTTTGCCACGAAGCTTCCAGAAGACCGAAGAGGAGACGAAGTGGGGCCACGAGGTGGCCAAACTATAGGGCGGCGCGGCCCAGGCCTTGGCCGTGCCGACCTATAGTGTGGGCCCCTCGTGTGGCCCCCTGACCTGCCCTTTCGCCTACAAATAGCCTCCGTCGCGAAACCCCCAGTACCGAGAGCCACGATACGGAAAACCTTACTGAGACGCCGCCGCCGCCAATCCCATCTCGGGGGATTCTGGAGATCTCCTCCGGCACCCTCGCCGGAGAGGGGATTCATCTCCCGGAGGACTCTTCACCGCCATGGTCGCCTCCGGAGTGATGAGTGAGTAGTTCACCCCTGGACTATGGGTCCATAGCAGTAGCTAGATGGTCGTCTTCTCCTTATGTGCTTCATTGTTGGATCTTGTGAGCTGCCTAACATGATCAAGATCATCTATCCGTAATACTATATGTTGTGTTTGTCGGGATCCGATGGATAGAGAATACTATGTTATGTTAATTATCAAGTTATTACCTATGTGTTGTTTATAATCTTGCATGCTCTCCGTTATTAGTAGAGGCTCGGCCAAGTTTTTGCTCTTAACTCCAAGAGGGAGTATTTATGCTCGATAGTGGGTTCATGCCTCCATTGAATGCGGGACAAGTGACGAGAAAGTTCTAAGGTTGTGGATGTGCTGTTGCCACTAGGGATAAAACATTGGTGCTATGTTCAAGGATGTAGTTACTGATTACATTACGCGCAATACTTAATGCAATTGTCTGTTGTTTTGCAACTTAATACTGGAAGGGGTTCGGATGATAACCTGAAGGTGGACTTTTTAGGCATAGATGCATGCTGGATAGCGGTCTATGTACTTTATCGTAATGCCCAATTAAATCTCACTATATTTATCATGTCATGTATGTGCATTGTTATGCCCTCTCTATTTGTCAATTGCCCGACTGTAATTTGTTCACCCAACATGCTTTTATCTTATGGGAGAGACACCTCTAGTGAACTGTGGACCCCGGTCCTATTCTTTACATCGCATACAATCTACTGCAATACTTGTTTTACTATTTTCTGCAAACAATCATCTTCCACACAATACGGTTAATCCTTTGTTACAGCAAGCCGGTGAGATTGACAACCTCACTGTTTCGTTGGGGCAAAGTACTTTGGTTGTGTTGTGCAGGTTCCACATTGGCGCCGGAATCTCTGGTGTTGCGCCGCACTACATCCCGCCGCCATCAACCTTCAACGTGCTTCTTGGCTCCTCCTGGTTCGATAAACCTTGGTTTCTTTCGAGGGAAAACTTGCTGCTGTGCGCATCATACCTTCCTCTTGGGGTTCCCAACGAACGTGTGAGTTACACGCCATCAAGCTCTTTTTCGGCGCCGTTGCCGGGGAGATCAAGACACGCTGCAAGGGGAGTCTCCGCTTCCCAATCTCTTTACTTTGTTTTTGTCTTGCTTAGTTTTATTTACTACTTTGTTTGCTGCACTAAATCAAAATACAAAAAAATTAGTTGCTAGTTTTACTTTATTTACTCTCTTGTTCTCCATATCAAAAACACACAAAAAATTTAGTTACTCGCATTTACTTTATCTAGTTTGCTTTATTTACTACTGCTAAAATGAGTAATCCTGAAGTTGAAGTTCGTTCGTTTAAGCAACAAGGGGGAGAATGTTTAAAAGATGCTTGGTATAGAATTAGTGATGCTCATAGTAGGTGCACTAAGAAACACTCCACCACTATCCTGCTCAGGAATTTTTATGTTGGTATCTCTAGTTGGAATAGATATGTTCTTGATTGTCTCGCGGGAGGTAACTTCCTAGGCGCTCCCGCTTTAGAAGCTAGTTGCATTATTGAGAGTTTATTTGGAACACCACCTGTTAATGAAACTAAAATTGAAACCTCTCTTGAGGATGTTATGAAAAAATTGGAAACCATAGAGCAAAACCTTCCAATTATTGATACTACTTTGAAAGCATTACTTGATAGCATTGATAAACTTGATAAATCTCTAGTTGGAATTAATAAGAGAATCGCCATCTTAGAATCTTGTGCTATTCATGATAATCAAACCCAAAGGATTAGTGAACTAGAAGAGGCTATGGGAACATTGGGTTCAACCTTTTCATCTATAAAGTTTAGAGAGAAAGCTTATGTGGGAAAGGAGCAAAGGTTCATGTATATCTCTAAAGGGGCTAAACCAAAAAGCTATTATAGGCCTAAAGTCGATAAAGCTCTTAAAACCACTATAGATAAGGGAGCATCTAAGGTACCCAATGGGATAAATTGTGAAAATGATGTTGATGCTTCGTCTCTTGATGTTACTTGATATACACTTTCTGCGCCTAGCTGAAAGGCGTTAAAGAAAAGCGCTTATGGGAGACAACCCATGGTTTTTACTACAGTACTTTTTTTTATTTTGAGTCTTGGAAGTTGTTTACTACTGTAGCAACCTCTCCTTATCTTAGTTTAGTGTTTTATTGTGCCAAGTAAAGTCTTTGATAGTTAAGTTCATACTAGATTTGGATTACTGCGCAGTTTTAGATTTCTTTGCTGTCACGAATTTCGACCTGCCTCCCTGTAGGTAGCTCAGAAAATTAAGCCAATTTACGTGCGTGATCCTCAGATATGTACGCAACTTTCATTCAATTTGGGCATTTTCATTTGAGCAAGTCTGGTGCCATTTTAAAATTCGTCTTTACGAACTGTTCTATTTTGACAGATTCTGCCTTTTATTTCGCATTGCCTCTTTTGCTATGTTGGATGAATTTCTTTGATCCATTAATGTCCAGTAGCTTTATGCAATGTCCAGAAGTCTTAAGAATGATTATGTCACCTCTGAACATGTTAATTTTTATTGTGCACTAACCCTCTTATGAGTTGTTTCGAGCTTGGTGTGGAGGAAGTTTTCAAGGATCAAGAGAGGAGTATGATGCAATATGATCAAGGAGAGTGAAAGCTCTAAGCTTGGGGATGCCCCGGTGGTTCACCCCTGCATATTCTAAGAAGACTCAAGCGTCTAAGCTTGGGGATGCCCAAGGCATCCCCTTCTTCATCGACAACATTATCGGGTTCCTCCCCTGAAACTATATTTTTATTCCGTCACATCTTATGTGCTTTGCTTGGAGCGTCGGTTTGTTTTTGTTTTTGTTTTTGTTTGAATAAATGGATCCTAGCATTCACTGTATGGGAGAGAGACACGCTCCGCTGTAGCATATGGACAAGTATGTCCTTAGGCTTTACTCATAGTATTCATGGCGAAGTTTCTTCTTCGTTAAATTGTTATATGGTTGGAATTGGAAAATGATACATGTAGTAATTGCTAAAATGTCTTGAATAATGTGATACTTGGCAATTGTTGTGCTCATGTTTAAGCTCTTGCATCATATACTTTGCACCCATTAATGAAGAAACAACTAGAGCTTGCTTAATTTGGTTTGCATATTTGGTCTCTCTAAAGTCTAGATAATTTCTAGTATTGAGTTTTGAACAACAAGGAAGACGGTGTAGAGTCTTATAATGTTTACAATATGTCTTTTATGTGAGTTTTGCTGCACCGTTCATCCTTGTGTTTGTTTCAAATAACCTTGCTAGCCTAAACCTTGTATCGAGAAGGAATACTTCTCATGCATCCAAAATCCTTGAGCCAACCACTATGCCATTTGTGTCCACCATACCTACCTACTACATGGTATTTCTCCACCATTCCAAAGTAAATTGCTTGAGTGCTACCTTTAAAATTCCATCATTCACCTTTGCAATATATAGCTCATGGGACAAATAGCTTAAAAACTATTGTGGTATTGAATATGTACTTATGCACTTTATCTCTTATTAAGTTGCTTGTTGTGCGATAACCATGTTTCTGGGGACGCCATCAACTATTATTTGTTGAATACCATGTGAGTTGCTATGCATGTTCGTCTTGTCTGAAGTAAGAGCGATCTACCACCTTAATGGTTGGAGCATACATATTGTTAGAGAAGAACATTGGGCCGCTAACTAAAGCCATGATTCATGGTGGAAGTTTCAGTTTTGGACATATATCCTCAATCTCATATGAGAATAATAATTGTTGCCACATGCTTATGCATTAAAGAGGAGTCCATTATCTCGTTGTCCATGTTGTCCCGGTATGGATGTCTAAGTTGAGAATAATCAAAAGCGAGAAATCCAAAATGCGAGCTTTCTCCTTAGACCT
Organism: Lolium rigidum; assembly: GCF_022539505.1. Lineage (NCBI taxonomy): Eukaryota > Viridiplantae > Streptophyta > Magnoliopsida > Poales > Poaceae > Lolium > Lolium rigidum. The sequence continues at coordinate 6,361,716 of NC_061511.1, read as the reverse complement.
TTGTACAGGCGGCATGGAGGTACCCCATTGTGACACTTGGTTAAAACATGTGTATTGCAATAATCCGGTAGTCCAAGCTAATTAGGACAAGGTGCGGGCACTATTAGTATACTATGCATGAGGCTTGCAACTTGTAAGATATAATTTACATAACTCATATGCTTTATTACTACCGTTGACAAAATTGTTTCATGTTTTCAAAATAAAAGCTCTAGCACAAATATAGCAATCGATGCTTTCCTCTTTGAAGGACCTTTCTTTTACTTTTAATGTTGAGTCAGTTCACCTATTTCTCTCCACCTCAAGAAGCAAACACTTGTGTGAACTATGCATTGATTCCTACATACTTGCATATTGCACTCATTATATTACTCTATGTTGATAATTATCCATGAGATACATATGTTACAAGTTGAAAGCAACCGCTGAAACTTAATCTTCCTTTGTGTTGCTTCAATACCTTTACTTTGATTTATTGCTTTATGAGTTAACTCTTATGCAAGACTTATTGATGCTTGTCTTGAAGTACCATTCATGAAAAGTCTTTGCTTTATGATTCACTTGTTTACTCATGTCATTACCATTGTTTTGATCGCTGCATTCATTACATATGTTTACAAATAGTATGATCAAGGTTATGATGGCATGTCACTCTAGAAATTATCTTTGTTATCGTTTTACCTCGCTCGGGACGAGCGGAACTAAGCTTCGGGATGCCGATACGTCTCCGACGTATCGATAATTTCTTGTGTTCCATGCCACATTATTGATGATATCTACATGTTTTATGCACACTTTATGTCACATTCGTGCATTTTCTCGGAACTAACCTATTAACAAGATGCCGAAGTGCCGATTCTCGTTTTCTCGCTGTTTTTGGTTTCGAAATCCTAGTAACGAAATATTCTCGGAATTGGACGAAATCAACGCCCAGGGTCCTATTTTGCCACGAAGCTTCCAGAAGACCGAAGAGGAGACGAAGTGGGGCCACGAGGTGGCCAAACTATAGGGCGGCGCGGCCCAGGCCTTGGCCGCGCCGACCTATAGTGTGGGCCCCTCGTGTGGCCCCTTGACCTGCCCTTCCGCCTACAAATAGCCTCCGTCGCGAAACCCCCAGTACCGAGAGCCATGATACGGAAAACCTTACTGAGACGCCGCCGCCGCCAATCCCATCTCGGGGGATTCTGGAGATCTCCTCCGGCACCCTGCCGGGAGAGGGATTCATCTCCCGGAGGACTCTTCACCGCCATGGTCGCCTCCGGAGTGATGAGTGAGTAGTTCACCCCTGGACTATGGGTCCATAGCAGTAGCTAGATGGTCGTCTTCTCCTTATGTGCTTCATTGTTGGATCTTGTGAGCTGCCTAACATGATCAAGATCATCTATCTGTAATACTATATGTTGTGTTTGTCGGGATCCGATGGATAGAGAATACTATGTTATGTTAATTATCAAGTTATTACCTATGTGTTGTTTATGATCTTGCATGCTCTCCGTTATTAGTAGAGGCTCCGGCCAAGTTTTTGCTCTTAACTCCAAGAGGGAGTATTTATGCTCGATAGTGGGTTCATGCCTCCATTGAATCTGGGACAGTGATAGAAAGTTCTAAGGTTGTGGATGTGCTGTTGCCACTAGGGATAAAACATTTGTGCTATGTTCAAGGATGTAGTTACTGATTACATTACGCGCAATACTTAATGCAATTGTCTGTTGTTTTGCAACTTAATACTGGAAGGGGTTCGGATGATAACCTGAAGGTGGACTTTTTAGGCATAGATGCATGTTGGATAGCGGTCTATGTACTTTGTCGTAATGCCCAATTAAATCTCACTATATTTATCATGTCATGTATGTGCATTGTTATGCCCTCTCTATTTGTCAATTGCCCGACTGTAATTTGTTCACCCAACATGCTTTTATCTTATGGGAGAGACACCTCTAGTGAACTGTGGACCCCGGTCCTATTCTTTACATCGCATACAATCTCATCGCAATACTTGTTTTACTGTTTTCTGCAAACAATCATCTTCCACACAATACGGTTAATCCTTTGTTACAGCAAGCCGGTGATATTGACAACCTCACTGTTTCGTTGGGGCAAAGTACTTTGGTTGTGTTGTGCAGGTTCCACGTTGGCGCCGGAATCTCTGGTGTTGCGCCGCACTACATCCCGCCGCCATCAACCTTCAACGTGCTTCTTGGCTCCTCCTGGTTCGATAAACCTTGGTTTCTTTCTGAGGGAAAACTTGCTGCTGTGCGCATCATACCTTCCTCTTGGGGTTCCCAACGAACGTGTGAGTTACACGCCATCACTTCTATCCACTTGGTGAATTTGTCGACAGCGACGAGCATATACTCGTATCCTCCTGGCGAAGCCTTGTGTAACTTTCCCACCATATCAAGGCCCCATTGAGCAAAAGGCCAAGACAATGGTATTGGCATCAGCTCCGCTGCCGGAGAGTGAGGTTTTGCGGCAAATCTCTGGCACGCATCGCAAGTTCGCACTATTTCCTTCGCGTCCTCAATTGCTGTCAACCAGTAAAACCCTGCTCTGAAAATCTTGGCCGCGATAGCTCGGCTGCTTGCGTGATGACCGCATACTCCTTCGTGTACTTCCTTCAGAATTACCCTTCCTTCTTCGGGTGTAACGCATCTTTGTAACACACCCGAAATACTTCTTTTGTACAACTCTCCTTTGACCACAGTGAAGGCTTTGGAACGTCTAATAACTCGCCTTGCTTCAACTGGATCGTCGGGTATTGTTTTCCTTAGGATGTATGATATGTACGCCTGCATCCATGGGATTTGCACCATCAGAACTAGATCATGTTCCTCTTCTTCTTCCAATGTTTCTTGCAGAGCGCCCGAGGATTTCTCATCCTTCTCCTTCTTTTTTGATTTCCTCGGTTTTGTGGATCTCTCTGTTATCACCTCCCAGAACACGCCTGGAGGAATCGCGAGACACTGCGACCCGATGTTTGCAAGAACATCGGCTTCATCATTGCTTAGCCTGCTGATGTGGTTTACCTCGCATCCATCAAACAGTTTCTCCAGCTCGTTATACATTTCCTTGTACGCCACCATGCTATCATTGACTGCATCACATTGGTTCATGACTTGTTGGGCTACCAATTGTGAATCGCCAAAGATTTTTAGTCGAGTTGCACCACAAGCCTTCGCCATCTTCATCCCATGTATAAGAGCTTCGTATTCTGCCTCGTTGTTAGACGCGTTTGGGAACGTCATCCGTAAGACATACTTTAATTTGTCGCCTTCAGGTGATATTAGTATCACGCCTGCTCCAGCTCCTTCTAACCTTTTGGATCCATCAAAATTCATAGTCCAGGTTCTCGATAAATCTGGGGGACCTGTATTTTGCAGCTCCATCCACTCTGCGATGAAATCTGGCAGAATTTGCGACTTTATTGCTTTTTCTTTTTTTCATACGTGATATCCCGAGGAGAAAGTTCTATTCCCCAAAGGGAGACACGACCTGTAGCTTCTGGATTGTTTAGTATATTGGATAGAGGCGCCTCGTTGACCGCTATTATTGGATGCGCCGAAAAATAGTGCCGCAATTTTCTTGCGGTTGTAAACACTCCGTATGCTAGTTTCTGGTACTGCGGGTACCGCTGTTTTGAAGGCGATAAAACTTCACTGATGAAGTATACCGGTCTCTGCACTCCATGGAGTTTTCCTTCTTCTTCTCTTTCGATAACTAGAGCCGTGCTGACCACCTGGGGTGTAGCCGCAATGTATAACAGGAGGGGTTCCTTCTCTTTTGGCGCCACCAAGATTGGTGGTGTCGAAATTGTGCGTTTAAGATCCTCGAAGGCTCTATCTGCCTCTTCGTTCCACTGGAACTTCTCTCCTTGTTTGATTAAGGCGTAAAACGGTAGCGCCTTTTCTCCCAGCCTGGCGACGAATCTGCTTAAAGCTGCGACTCGCCCAGTTAATTGCTGTATTTCTTTCAACTTTGTTGGCTTCCTCATTGTTACAATAGCTTGGATTTTTTTGGGATTAGCTTCAATCCCTCTTGCTGAAACCAGGAACCCAAGAAGTTCTCCCGCAGGGACGCCGAAAGAACACTTCGTCGGATTCAGCTTGAGACAAAATTTGTCGAGGTTGTCGAAGGTTTCCTTCAAGTCCTCGATTAACGTTGCCCCCTTTTTTGATGTTATGACGACATCGTCAATGTATACTTGTACGTTTTTTCCAATCTGTGTTGCTAAGCACTTCTGCATCATCCGCTGATATGTTGCTCCCGCGTTTTTCAGACTAAAAGGCATTGTTTTATAACAGAATACGCCGTAAGGTGTAATGAACGTTGTTTTGACCTCATCCTCTTCTTTTAATCTGATCTGGTTATAACCAGAGTATGCATCCAAGAAGGAAAGACGTTCACATCCTGCTGTGGAGTCGATAATTTGATCAATCCTTGGGAGGGGAAAGTGATCCTTTGGACAATGTTTGTTGAGACACGTAAAGTCGACACATATGCGAAGGACTTTAGTGTTTTTCTTCGGGACCAGCACTGGATTTGCTACCCATGTGGCCTCTGTATGCAGCTCCTTAATGAAACCAGCTTCTCTTAGTCGATCAATTTCTGACAGCATAGCTTTACGGTTTGGCTCCGAAAAATGCCTCAGAGGTTGCTTGATTGGTCTCGCTATTGGATCCAAGTTTAGGTGGTGCTCGGCAAGTTCCCTGGGTACTCCTGGCATGTCGGCTGGACACCATGCGAAGATTTTCCAGTGCTCACGGAGGAACTCGACGAGCGCGCTTTCCTATGCGAGGTCCATGTTTGTCGCGATGGACGTCGTTTTCTTCGGATCTGTCGGGTGGATCTGCACCTCCTTGGAATCTTTCGTCGTGTTAAAGGTTGGTTCCTTGTTAAATCTCCCTACATCTGGCAGCACATCATAATCAGTCGTGAGCCTTGATGCAGCGTACTCTGCTTGCATCCCGAAAGTTTCTGATAGTCGATGAAAATCCTTATCACATTTATCGGCTAGCGCGAAGCTTCCCTTGACTGTGATTGGTCCCTTAGGTCCAGGTAACCTCCATAGCAGATACGTGTAATGTGGTACCGCCATAAACCTCGCATATGCTGGTCGCCCCAACAAGGCGTGATATTGCGATGGGAAATCCACAACTTCAAACTCCAACCTTTCTATCCTGTAGTTTTCTCGGGTCCCAAACTGAACATCGAGATTAATCCTTCCCAACGGATAACTCGGCTTCTCTGGTGTGATTCCATGGAAACGCGTGTCAGTTGGTTTTAGATTTGCCAAGGATATGTTCATCTTCCTCAATGTATCTGCATACATAAGGTTTAGACTGCTGCCTCCGTCTATGAAGACTCGAGATACGTCGAATCCTGCGATCACCGCTGGTAAGATAAGTGCTTGACCGCCCTGGTCGAGGAACTTGCTGCGGGTGATCCGCAATTGTGAAGCCGATGTCCTGTCCCGACCAATTTAGGTACTCTATCGTTGGTGGAGGCATCTTCTCTGCCATGAACACTTGCCGCGAGATTGCCTTCTGAGTCCTATTAGACGGCCTAGCTTTCTGGATCATCGAAACCGCGCCGTTGGAGTTAGGATCCACATATGGAGGTGGGTGTGGTGCTGCCGCTATTCTGAGCTGGTGTCGATTTTCGTCTGTGACCGCGGGAGGAGGTGGTAGGTGGATCTCACTCCTAGGCCCTTGGGGGTTTCGATTTGCTGCTTGAGCGTTGGCTATCCCTGCTACTCGCAGCATTGCTTGAAAATTACGGCGGTCCTTCGCGAGATGTCCCGACTGCCTTCTTCCATTGTTGTTGAGATAAAAATGCATACGGCATGGCCCGTTCATCATATCTTCGGGAGTTACGAAAGGTCTACGAAATCTTGACCCGCTATTTTGCTCGTTATTTCGAGAATCATCTCTGTTGTCGCCTCGCTGCTCATTACTTCTTTGATATTCATCTCTATTGTTTCCTCCGTTGTTTCCCCGAAAACCAGCCGATATTTGGCCAGGAGCATCGTAACTCGAGAATTGTCGAGGAAATCGCCTTCTATTTTGAAAGTTTCAGCTGCGGTCCTCCTCTGGTGACCTGTGTCGCTTATTGTGAACAGCATCCTCTCCGTCTGCCCATCTGTTTGCTATCTCCATCAATGCTGACACTGTCCTTGGGTTAGTTCTCCCCAAGTCTTCGACAAAATCTCCTCGCCAAATTCCTGCCACAAACGCATCTATTGCTCTCTCGTCAGATATATTCTCTGCCGAGTTTTTGATGATGTTCCACCTTTGGATGTACTTTCTCATCGATTGATCATGTTTTTGTCGACACGATCTCAACTCTTCTAGTGATGCCGGTTTTTTGCAGGTTGATCGGAAGTTCTTGACGAACACATCCTCAAAAGCTGTCCCAGCTCGTCGATGGATCCCGGAGGAAGTTTCTTTATCCAGGATCTTGCGGCTCCGCTCAGGTGTATTTGAATACTCTGCATGGCTGTTGCCCTGGTGCCACCTATCAATTTCACCGTCTCCAGGTAATCGACTAGTCAATCCTCAGGATCTTGTAGGCCATCGAATTTTTTGAAACTATCGGGTAACTTGAATCCTGACGGGACTCGAGTTTTTTGAACCCGTCGCGTAAAACACGGGAGGCCGCACATATCTTCTTCAGCAAGTTCTGGTGACTGCCGATGTTCTCTTCTCTCTTGTCGCGCTCTGTCCACCCTAGCTTGAGTCGCTGTATCTCTAACTCCACTTGCTCTCGGTGGATCTTGCACCTGCTGCGGTAGGTCTCGGACTATTTTGCCTTGCGGTTCCTTCGGGAGGTGTAGGCTGCGAACGCTGCTCCCATGGCTCCACATCCTGCCATGGCCATGTTATACAACGCTTCTCTTGGATCTCCGGGAGGTGGCACGGACGCTAAGATAAAAGCTTGCGTTGCCATGTATCCCAGCTTACGGTGTTTTTGGAATAATATTCCCCCTCGTGTCGATTGACATAAAGGACATATCGAGGTTTTGGATTAAAGTCTCTCTTTCTGCTTCAGGTATGTTTTGCAGTCGAGATCTTGCTCTTCTACGAGCTTCTCTATGACTATCTCAAGAAGACTATCGACTTAACTCCGCTCTTCGCCTGCTTGATGCGGAAGCTGCCTCCCTTCTTCTGTTCAGAGCAGCTGTCTGTTTTTCCAATTCTCTTCTCGCTCTGGTGAGCCTATACTGGTATGCTTGCAATTCTTCCGCCGTAGCGGTTGTCTCCATTGGTTCAGAACCATCCATAGCTCTCGTGGCTCTATCCCATGCTGCTTGTGGAAGTTGAACTCTGACGCGTGGTGTAGGCCCGACATATTTAGTGCCCAAACCTCGCCTTAGGTCAGAGGTATCGACATATGGATTTCCCAATTCATCGAAAGCCTCTGATGTCTCCTCTTGATCGCGACTTGTTTCTCCAATGGCATAAACCTGATGATATTTTGAATTTTGAACTTTGCTGGTTTTGGTGACACCATCATATAGATTGGCGAAGACCTTGCCCACAGTAGTGGATCTGTCGATGAAGTTGAAGCTGTCGACGCTACTCGAGTCATCGCTTATATCGGAGTCCGCGGATGACTCGAAGGATATGTCGCTGAAGATTTTGGCGAGCTTTTCACTTGCCCTGGTGCTGATGAAGCGTGGCGACGAAATTTCTCCGTCGCTTGACTCTGTTGACGATGCTGAGTTCGAAATATCGGGATCGACCGCCGATAATCCCGACGAGATCAGAATTTCGAGACGATATGATCCTTCCTTCTCGACGCGGAAGTGGAACTTTCCAAACGTCATCTCCATGGGCTCCTCCAGATACGCATATGCATCCAAACGGGAGGGCGGGTGAGGAACAAAATCAACGAGACCAGTTTCGATCTGTTTACCTCTGTCCATGATGTTGCTTCCTACCGATGAAGTCGACCATCTTGAACATGCCATCGAGATCAGCTCCTTGTCGCCTCTAGATCCCACAGACGGCGCCAATTGACAAGGTATTAACTTGTCAATGCCTATGGATTGTAGACTAGGGTTTAGTTGGATGTAGAGGGCAAGTAGATCTCGAAGGTTTCAGCCGAAAAGTACTCGACGAATATGAAACTAGGGTTGTGTTGACAGTAAATTAGATCCTTTCTTTGTCCCTCGACTCCCCCTTATATAGGAGGTGGAGTCGAGGGTTTCGTAATACACAAGTTTACAGAGTCCGGGAGGGTTTCTGACCCGTCCCGCAAGATTACAAGTTATACTTCCTAATACAACTCTTGTTTTCCTTAATAGCATCTTGGGCTTCCGAATCTTCTTATTCTTCGGGTCGTGGGCCTTTAGTAAACCCCGGGTACCATCTTCGATAGGCCCATTGGGGGTGCCTATGTCACACGGCAAGCTTGCCAACAGCAGACCGGGCAGAACCTAGCACTCACGATACACAGCTACTACTTACTCAAACTAACACCAAGACCTAAAAATGCAGTTTATAGGTAATGAGAGCAAATATGGAAAGCTGTTGGAGATGCTCTGTTCTTAGCAGAAGTTTGGCGTTAGACCGACGAATGGCGGTGTACGCACTGTGTTTACGCTTGTATGGGTCAACGGCGCATAACCGTGCACATAAAATAAGCTACTCCTTCCGATCCATAATAAGTGTAACGACTTTAGTTAATTCATATTTATCCAAATTTAAACTAAATCTTCGATATTTCTTATGGATCCGATTGAGTATCAGATTGTATCAGCTCATGGGATGTAGGCCCCTAATGGGATGTCATGGGCTCATGGCCGAACGTGTCGCTAGCTCCAGAGCTCCCCATGCGTTGGCGACAAAGCTGTCCAGCTAGCTCTAAAAATTTTGCCAACAAAATAGTTGAATGTGTCAACCATCTCATTATCCAAATAAAACATCTCCTGTTTTGCATAAGATTCTCTCTAATATTTGTGCATGTCTCGAGTAACTAGCCCAGCTGTTTTGTGAACAAAGTATCTATCCAGAAACTAGTTCGTTAACATCAAAGCAATACCAGGTCATGTCAGACGACGTATGTATTCTAAATTAAGCACGACTCCAAGCCTATAAAATCGGTCTGAAACGAGAGGTTTATGCATCCACGGGTGCTCCAAAACACAGAGTACTACTGATCATTTCAAGTCGTGACGAGATGAGCTCTGAGAAGACATCATGGCCGGAGCTGGTGGGCACACAGACCAACCCCGCGTTAGTCATAATCAACCGCGACAGGCCCGACCTCACGATCGTGCTGCTGCAGGTGGGCGCCGCCGTGAGCCCGCCAGGCTTCCACGCCTGGCGCGTCTGCCTCTTCTTCGATGAGCAAACCGGTCTTGTTGCAGCCGTCCCCGCTGTCGGCTAACTGGGTGTAGCCAAAGCTTTAGCAACCACCTCGACGGGTTTATATCGCTGATATGGCCCTATCGAGCCGATTGTGTCGCTGTTATAGTCGTGAGTCGTGACTTTTGGAATAATGTGTTGTATCACTATATTGAACTGTCATATATAAATTTATGTGGCATGCATCTATGCTGAAAGATACGTCGATGGTGAAAACTGGCTGTGAATCAGATAGACGGTTTAGGCTATAAAACTTCTTTTCCAGGAAAAACAAGATTTTAAGTACAGCTCTTCTCTACTAGATTCGTACTTCAAAATGCATACAAACTCCATCACCGTTCCCTATGGAGATGCGCGTTAGAGGACATCACCCGCGCATTCATGTGTGTCAACGCCGGAGCTATGCGCCACCTCCCTAGTCCCAACCCACTAAAATTTTGCGAAGCGGCTCACACGGATTGGACAATTTGCCCTGCTCCCTGGCTTGACCTAGATTTTGTTATTTTGGCCCTCCTAACCCATGTGTTGGCAGAGGAACGGCTTGCCCTAGGTTTTGGTCATGCAATTTCCTAAAAATGGCAGTAACACATTGTTCAGTTAAAGAAACTCATTATCAGGTTAATGGAAAATTGAATAGATCGTGGTACATTTTGGCTCTCTGTTGTTGGTTCAAGCTAGCGGAGCTAGGATTGCATGTTGTGTCCCAAATAACATGATTCCGTAGTGAACCTACTTATGTTCTACTGGGCAAGGGGAATTTGGTTACGAATCGTGAGACCAGCTGCCCTGCCATGTGAATCATGCAGGTTCCCCTCGCCTCCGGTCACCGTATTGGCACTGCGAGGTGAGGAGAACCTTGTTCTTTTAGTTGTATCTAAAAGTCTTTTTTATCTAAATGTCTTTAGTACGATGAATTTTGTGGTCTTTGTTGGCAATGCTATGGAGATGTGTTCGATGCCATCGAGAATAAAGGTACTTTGGTTCTTCCCCTGTTGTGGTGGTACCCTGTCAGGTGGTTTCATAGAGCTAGAGTTTTTCTATATAAAGACTTGGTGTGTTCTTATTCATGAAAAACAAGATTTAATTAGGTATAGCTCATCTCTACTAGTTTCGTACTTCAAAATGTATACAAGCGCCATCACCGTTCCTGATAGAGATGTGCGTTAGAGCCTACGCAATCATGTGTGCCAAGTGGAGCTATGTTCAGGGAAGTTTGCATCGGCCCCTAGTTTGACCCAAATTTTATGAAGCGTCTCACACGAATTGGCTAATTTGCCTCGCCCCCTAGTTTTGGCCATCCTAGCCCATGCGTTGGCAACAAACCCGTACAGCTTGCCCTAGGTTTTTGTAATGCAATTTCCTTGTTGTTAACAATATGAAATTTCAATAACTCGCTTGTTCAATTAAAGAAACTCACTTTCAGATTAATGGAAAATTGAACCGGCATACAATGTGTTTAAGATCTTTTGTTTTTCATTCGTTCAAATCAGCGGAGCTAGGCTTGCATGTTGTACCCCAAAAATCATGATGTGCATAGCCAATTTATTCGTGTTCTACTTGAGAAGGAAAATATGTTTTGAATCGTGAGAGAGAGCAGCTGCCGCCACCACGGGAATCCTGCTGGTTCCCCTCGCCTCATCTTGTTGTCTTGGAACTGTTAGGTGAGGGGAACCAATATGAGTATGTAGGTTTGTGTTAGCGCGTCTTACTGTTTTTTTTTGTATGACATTTTGTGGCGTTAGAGTACTTATAGAGTATCATCTCCGGGCCAAATTCTCGAGACCTCTCATCTTCTCGATGGGTGACTCAAAGGGCTTTATGAAACCTTTGAAGGTAATAAAATTCATAGATGTGTACAAGTGGTGATGTTTTTTTTCTCCAAGTATGATGCAAATGTTTTTACTGAAGCCTTGGAAGATTTTTGTGTTGCAAAAATTGATATCATGAAGAAGATCTATTTGAGAGATTTTATTGTAATCCTTAGTTGTAGGAGTTAATTTATAGTTTCTTTGGTCTATTATGGCAAATATGAATAAATTACAAGTAAGTCTCGGAAAAGAAAAGTAGCCAATCATCTCATGACAAGATGAAATGAATCCAAAATTAATCTTTGCTCACTAGCCAATCGATTCTCGCCTTCAAGAATAAAACGATGCCAAAACACCGCACCATCATCCAATCCAGCTAACCAGTGGGTTTTCTCACGAAGCATGAGACCGTGATGGTTGGGGGCCATGTGGGAGGGGAGGGGGGGCATGTTTCCAAGACGTACGACGCATCATGATGACAACCATGCACAAAGGAAGGCGCATCCATTATTGGTACCGACAAAGTATGGTAAGACATTCATCCTGAACTGTCGGGTTTAGAATTTTAAATATTTAAATTTTAAAAATATATTTTAAATTGCATAAAAATCCTGAACTATTTTTTAACATTCTATTTTAATTATTTTCAGTGAAATGCAAAGTTTCAAGTTCAACAGTTGTGTGGTGTGAGAGATTAAAAAAAAGGTTGTTTAAGAGAAGAAAAAAAGGCTGGTGGTGATCTTGATGCACATATGAACACCTGAGTGCCTCCTCAGAAAAATCATATCTCATGAACCTTAATAAAACATCTATCTTTCCCCAGCGGAGTAAGATTTATGCATGCATGTCTCGAGTAACTTGCCCGGTTGTTTTGACAACGAACGATCTATCCAGAAACTGTTCGTTGGCAGCAAGAATGTGTCAACCATTTGTTTTTCCTAATAAAGCATCTCTTGCTTTTCATAAGATTCTCTACAAATAATATATATAATATATTCATGCATGCCTCGAGTAACTAGTCCGATGGATTTGTGAACAAACGATCCATCCAGAAACTAGTCCGTTAACACCAAAGCACCAGCAGGTAATGCCGGCCAATGTATGCATGCTAAACTAAACTCAACTCCAACTATAAATTTGGTGCCAATGAAACACTTACGCATTCCACACGTAGAGTCACCATATTCCTAATAGAGACACACACAAGATGACCTCTCAGAAGACATCATGGCCGGAGTTGGTGTTCGTGCCGGCTACGGCGGCGGTCAACAAAATCAACAGCGAGAGGCCCGATCTGACGACCGAGGTGCTGTACGTGGGCATTACCCCGAGCCCGCCAGGGTTCGACTCCACGCGTGTCTGCGTCTACCTTGATCCCCGAGACCCGCTTGGTCTTGTTGCCGCTGTCCCCGTTGTTGGCTAGCTGACTGTGTTGTTATATGCCAAGGCGGTGGTCATCTGAAAGTTGAGGTCTTTAACTAGTCAAATAAACAACTCGTTTATGATCAAACTTTTGTTCAAATTGCATTGTCGTTATCTGATAATATTCCATGACACTTGTGTCTTAGCCTTAGAACGTGCAACGCAAAGTTGATGTTCTTTAATCTTGTTGCATCAGTTTTCTAGTTGCATGCCACGCGAGAATAATGTACTCTTCGATTCATATTACTTGACACTAAAATTGATGTTAATTTTAGTGTCAAGTAATATGAATCGAAGAGAGTACCGATTTGTAGGCTGAAACTCAACGGTCATGACACTAGAAGAAGTATCTATTGTCAAGAAAAAAGAGAGTATAAAACGGTTCAAAAGACGTGCTCATCGGACACAGGTCTCACATTGAGCACAATGAAAAACAAAAACGTGTGGGTGACGACTGACGAGCCACCCTAGAAACTGGCTACCCACTTCAGCTAAGAGATTTATGGACCACGGTTGCTGATGGGTAAGTCACATTGGCCAGGGGCTATTTTAGTCATCTCATTTTGGATGTGGAAATGTAGATAAAACAATAAATATAAATGGTGCAATGCATTATTCCTTATTATTATCACTAGCAACTAATAATGCATAGCTAGGACCTTGTATGTAGGGATGTGAAGCAGCGCCCGATCCATCTGAAGCTATCAACCAAGCCCTTCTCGCTCATCAAGCTTGGCGTTTATTAGCCTTTGCTTACGCTTTTGTGCACAGGTGTTTAAAGCCTGGTATTATCCTAATGGTAATCTCGTTGATACGGTGCTTACAGGGCACCCCTCCTCGACTAGGATTGCCATATCTTATGGGCTGAAACTTCTGAAAAGGGGCCTAATCTGGCGAGTGGGCAATGCGCATAGTATTAGAGTTTGGCGTGAAAGTTGGCTCCTGAGGAGGTCGAGTACTTCAAAGCTCAAGATGAACTCCGAGCCTACGTGGAAGGACTAGATCTAGCTCGATTATCATTGAAACTGACTGAGTTGCAGTCACTAGGGCAAAACAGATTCCTCTTTCTCCATTTGGTTTCTTAAAGTAAGATAGCTAATCAAAGCAATGAGTTGTAAAAGTGGAACGATCGCAAGTTAGGGTTAGCCATGATCTTGCAAATCTTGCGAAAAATGAAAACCACGCTGCTTGGTTTGGTTCTGGGCAACCATGATTGGGTTGTAACCCCTCAAACTTAACAAAGTTTCTATTTTACTCCCAAAAAAATAGTGTTAGTTGTACAACTTTTTAATCTATTAGTTAGGGATGGAGCTCCCACCCCTGTCTCGCTTTCCCCTCCCCTTGAGAGTCTCCCGGCTCTCTCCCCCTCTTCTCCGGTGGTCTCGCTGGCTAGAGACAATGGGGGGAGGGGGCAGCCTGTACATAGTAGTAGTAGATCGTCTAGGGTTAGGTCTCCCTCTGTTGTTTGGGTTGTGTCCCAGACTCCCAGTGAGACGTTATGCCGGTGGAGCTCTAGCGGGTGACGGCATTAGGCTTGCGAGCGGCGCTCGGCGGCTGCTGCTGGTGGTGGCTTTGCTTGCGGTGCTCCCAAGGGCGAAGCGGTATGCGAACAGAGTGGGTGCCTTCCTATCCATATCCAATAAGCTCAAGGGCCTCGAGATCTAGAGGTGGAGGCCGTGATGGAGGTTTAGCAACCTCGTCCTCTTCTCTTCTAGTCAGCCATCAAGGAGATGGAGTCAAAGAGAGGTGGGGCTCCGATTTGTTGCGCCAAGCATGACAGGCTGATCTTCATCCTAGAGTTCATCAGCAGAGAATGATGTGCCATGTCAGTGACTAACTTGCCTCTGCATCTTAGGTCGAAAGGCAATCCTCCTCGACCACGAAGCAATGAAGCAATGGTCGTGCTTCCTTCTGGCCTCGGGCCGTTTGGAGGATCTCTAAACTCCAACCAGGCACTCTAGGGAGGAGCTGAACTCCAGCCGTTTGGAGGATCTCTAAACTCCAACCAACCATGCACTCTAGGGAGGAGCTGAACTCCAGCGGTGGAGATGGATCTTGAGGAATCGATTTCTTTTTCTACTTTTTGCCCAAGGTCCTTTCTGCGAACTAAAGCTCTTACCAATATTTTCTCATTTCTTCTGCTACCTCTTGTAACTTGTAAACCCACCATTGATAAATGAGCAGACCCATCCCCATTCAAAAATAATCTATTAGTTCAATTTCTACCGCCTCTTCCTTTCGCTGGCCTACCCGAGACGTACCCTTGTTAATCAACGTGCAAATGAGTGATTTACGATTGAGTAGCAAATAAACAATATAATGGATTTTTTGGGGAATAAATGGACAAGTTGATTAAATCCACAGTTTTCACCGTTGCCTCCGGCCAAACTTCCCACTTTCCAATAGTTCTTATCTCAGGGTTCAGGGTTTACATCAGTTTTCTCACAGCTCACAGTTTTCAGAGTTGCCTCCAGCCAAACAACTTCCCGCTTTCTCACACTTTTTATCTCATAGCTCATAGTTCACAGCTTTTTCAGAATCTACATTTGAACCAAACACATCCTAAACCTAGCCTAGCGGTCACTCCCACCTCATACCCATGGCTCACGGCGGGCTCCTATCTTCTCGCCCCAGGCACCATGCCCCGTCCGTGCTATTCGCATGTAAAAGGTATACTACACTGCATGTAACGCCTATGGAGTGAAGAAAAACACATTGCATGTAAAGTCCACCAGCTATAGTGAGCATCTAAGATATGGAACCTGATCCAACCCATAGATGAATACTACCTCCATCCAAAAGTTTAAGGCTTATATTTAAAAAAAAAGTCAAACCAAGTAAAGTTTAATCAAACTTTTAGAACAATCTATTAACAAATATAATATTTTTTAGATACCTTACAAAAATATATTTCATTATATATTTAATGATATTAATTGTGTATTTTACATGTTAATGATTTTTGGTAAAAGCTTAGTCAAACTTGACATAGTTTGACTTTCTAAAAATAATATAAGCCTTATGCTTTGAGATGGAGGTAGTAACAGGTAAAACAAAAGGCTAGAGACTACAGACGAGACCATTCATGTGCAAAGCATATCAAACTATCAGCCTGCAAAAAAAATCCAACGACAAGCAATGATGCCTAGCCTACCACAATCACCATCTCATTCTTTCCTATCCAATGCTGATCATATGTTGGCGGGCTACGAGCTGCCGCAAGGGAGGCTAACATTAACCTGCCAACCCGGGCAACGAGCACAAAGATGCGAATCCACCTTAGCTCACCCGGAATATGCTATACTAACACCATATGTGACCATGCCCGGAATATGCTATACTGCCTGATTTTCGACAATTAACAAAACATCCACCAACGATAAGTAGGCGCGAGACCTGACTAAAAACAAGCAGATCGTTTTGAATGAGCCACATCACCAGGGCGAATCATGCCGACGTAGCGCCAGCATTTTTTGGGTAGCAACGGCACTACTTATTGCATCATATCGTCAGCAGCAGTGTGCATGTGTGTGTCACTTCCGTTGGGTTCCTCTGATGAATCCATGTCTGCTGTACCTGTGACTGTAAGGGTTGAAACAAGATAAAGACCAGGAGCAAAACGCCAAGAGATATCTAGTACTGGAGTATTCCCTCCCTTTGGAAATAACTGGCTCAACTTTTTCTAGATACGGATGTATCTACACATTGAAATGTGTCTAGATACATCCATATCTAGACAAAACTGAGTCACTTATTTTGGAACGGGATAGTAAGATGTTTAAATACAAGCCAATAAAAGGAATACTCTACCAGATGTGTCGCCGCCACTACGCTGGCTTGTAAATGAGGAGCTTCGTTTAGAATCTGCATATGTGTGTGTATACATGTAAGGAATGAAACTAATAGCGTAAAGCTGTTGCAAGTAAGGGGTGGAACTAATTAACTAAAGCTGTATGGTTAATAATCTGACATAATGTGCATATTTAGTACTTCAGTGCATTGTTTATATATAGTGGCAACACTTGCACATGAAATTGTAGCTTTGTAAGGAACAATCCAACGGTTATTCATTTCTGGCAACAATCCAACAGTTATTCAAAATCAACAGAAATGATCAAGAAGAATGAAAAACAGCAATTACTAAAGAGCTTAAAGGAGCAAAACTGAACACTAAGAAGTTTCTACTTTTTACATTGTGGAAAGATAGACCCATTTTAACATTTTTACCATTGATCTAAAAGGGGCTTGCCAATTCTAAACACCACTTACAACTAAGTAAAAGCAGAGACCTTTATTTACCACTTACTACTCTTTACTAGTGAACTATTAAAAAAAAATGTAACTGGGTCCTTACCACAACATCGAGGAACAAACAGATAATTAATGGCTAAAAGGATAAATGTGTTTTTCAGGGAGGGAGTAAATGAAAACTACTACCAGACTAACGGTCCCAGCCAGTTAAACAATCTTAGCCAATCATGTCAACAGACTAATGATGAGAAGGAAACAAACCTGCAGACAGATGTGAACCTTTCACAGCTTCGAAGTTCTTGTATGTATAGCCCACAAAGCTAAGATCTTTAGAATTGGGAATCATCTGCAATAATTTTTCAAAACAATGGCGAACAACTTTAGAGTAAATAACGACATAATGGCAAAAAAAGTGGTGCGTACTCTACAAAGGCAGAGTTGATCCCTATCTATGGAGATCTAAAAGTGACAAGTGATTAAGGTGATTAAGAAACTTTGGGGTGGATAAAAAACAAGATGCAGCTTATTACAGTGACTGGAATTGATGGCATGGACATTTACAAAAGTAAAAGTGAAAGAAAAATATTTGCTAGATAGATACAATTATTAGAAAGGTTACAAACTCTGCCTTCAGGGAAAATGTCTTGCGAAGTTCCAAAACATTTGATGGTAAATTTTGGGTGGACATATATCATCAACAAGAAACTGAATAGTATGATGATCTTGAAGGTAGTCAGTTACTCAGAGGTAGCAATAATAATCCAATGAATTGCATCATAATAAATCACTTTTAGTAGAACTAGGGCACATAGGATGACGGATAGCCCAAACCCTGATATGGATATATGTATGCTTAACTTGGCTTTGCTTCACGTATATATTTAGTATTCCCTCCATCCATAAATAGATGCCTGAGGTTTGTCTACATCTGGATGTATCTAGACACTAAATAGCGTATAGATACATCCAGATTTAGATAAATCTCAGACGTCTATTTATGGACAGAGGTAGTACACATAATTACAACATTACAGAGTACAATAAATAGACAAATTCTTAACGTATTTTACTATCAACAATATTATAGTCTAAAAAATTATCATAAAAAGGGAATGCAAGGCTGAACGCGTTTTTAATATTTTATGCTAACTTTGTTGAATCTCAAACCTATATACCAGACTGAGGGTTCATAACTTCATTCATACCTTCCTTGAGGACCCAGAACCTGTTCTTGGGGGAGCAGGATCTACCTGCAGAGACAGAATGGAAGTGGTCAATATAATTTATGCACAAAACAGTAGAACATATGGAGCTGAAAGATTGGCGTGCTAATACAAAATAGAATTTCTTCGAAATGTTTAAAGAATCAAACATACAACAAACTAATGGAAACAGATTTTCTTACTTCGTCGAATTTCTGAAAATTTTGTGTATCCAGTTCATCATTTACTTGAGGCTTAAATGCTGCCTCCAATTCATAAAGCTTATCCCATTCAACTCCATGAAACCAAGGATGAGCCTAACAAAAAGAGATATATGTTAACCAAAATTAAGAAGTAATACTCTCTTGGAATCCAAATATAAGTCAGTTTGGACAACAAGATTCCACTTTGACTGCTCAGTTTTGTTATTGCAAAACACAAAGTTATAAGTATGTATGCAACTATATTTCATGATAAATACTCCCTTCATTCCAAAATAATTGACAATCTAGGTTTGTCCTAAACTTCTCTAAGTTTGACGGGATCAGAAGTAAATGTGCCGATATTTGCAATGTCAGATATACATAATGTAAAAAATACATTGTATGATTAATCTAATATAAATTGATCTTGTAGATGTGGATATATTTTTCTATAAACTCGGTCAAACTTAAAGTAGTTTGACTTAGGACAAACCTAGAACATAAAATATTTTGGAACAGAGGGATATAGTAATAACAAATTCATGCGGCCACTTTAGGTAGTATTTTCTACATTGACGTATAAATCTATAAATGTTTTATGGACATGGAGTCTAAGAACAACTTGTATGTGCGATTGGGGACCGCGGATAATACTGAGAGACGAATACCTTTATTTGATCTGCCCCTTCACTGCCAATCCTGTGATCAACATCACACAAGAACCGACAAATCAGATCCTTAGCTTCAGGAGACAGCCTTGAATTTTCTGGAAATTTCAAATAGCTTCTCCAATGTACAATCTATGAAGTGGTAAAGTGGAGTCAGTGCAGTACCAAATAGACAGTCAATTTATGGCAAGTTGTTTTATTGGTCTTCTGAGGTGAGCAAAGACATGACAATGTACTAGACTTGACCAACTTTATTAGCAGTTACTACTTACTACGTATGTGTGGAAAGGACACAAAACCAATTAAAGACGGAAAATATTACAACACTATTGCCCTGGACAGAACACTATTGCCCTGGGCAGCATACTATTACCCTTTTAGTAAATTTAACTTGCACTTAAACATAAGCTCCATACTAAATTACAATAGAAGCAAAATCACTACACTACAGTGTAACCATTTTGAAGAAGCAAAATGAATCATAATTGCTACTCCATATTACCCTCCAACAGTAGACCTATTATATAATACAAAGATGTTATCGTATGGTTAGGAGTCCTAAAACAAACAGAATATGCCATGAATTTCCATTCAAAAAAAAGTAAGAGGTGTAACCCCTTATTTTGGTTACATCTCTACTGATAGCGTGTGTTAAACACCCTAAGCTAAAAGAAGAGAAATATGGTTTAAAAAATCCACAGAGAAAAAAAAATCTATCCCACAGTTTGACAAGGTCCTAATTATGGCACATCCATTTCTCCATTACATTTTAGCTACGGGTTGTGATATGGACACTCCAACCACTAGATATTATCTGCAACATATTCCAATTGAAAAGATAGTGTAAAGTTCTAGCCTACAAACACAACTTTAATAGTTTGTAATTTGAAAAATGCCACTGGCGAACCAGGTATGACGTGTCATTGAGACACCCAATCGTGTATTTAAAAACTGCACGCCTTGCAATGGCATCTCCAAATTTACAAGTACACAAACAATTGGGTGGGGGGGCATAATAATCCAGTTATAGAGGGATTATTCAACAGCCAAACCTTTCGGCATGTAGTTATTGGATCATCAGAATAAAACGGGGGATACCCAACAAGCATCTCATACATGATAGCACCCAGAGACCACCTGCGTGTAAATAAGATATAAGCAATCATAGTGAAGTTATGGGGAAGGGGACAAGTTTGATATTTTCGTTTGAAGATCAAAATCGGAAATAACCACATATGTGCACATGCAATTCTTAGCATACCAGTCACACTCAATTCCATATCCTTTTTTTAGTAGAACCTCTGGAGCAATATAATCAGGAGTACCTACTGTTGAAAATGCCTGTAAATCCATTTGAAATGGACGTGAAAAATCTTCGTGAAGTTATTCACTTTCGAGAAAATATGCTGATACTTCTAAAAAGAACAAACAAATGAATTTGCGCGTAGCTAGTTCGATGCTAACTATGTAAGCACACACCAATTTTCTCCTGTTCTTCTGCCAGTGCTGAAGCTGTTCGTTTTGACTTCTCCACCTTCTACCATTTGTTGTATCATAGAGAGAATTATCAATGTCCATTGACTCCCTAAGATTTTCATCAGTCATAGGTTCATCTTCGCTCAAGGTTGACAATTTTGAGCAATCAATAGGCTTACACAAGCCAAAATCTGACAACTTCATGTGACCATTCTTATCGAGAAGCAGATTATCAGGCTTAATATCTCTGTAAGGATAATAAGAAAAAAAAATTGAGTAAACAAATAGAAAATACTGAAGCATATTCAGATCAGATTCACAAGCATATGACCTGTGGATGTAATTATGTTTATGAATCGACTCAATTGCAAGAACTGTCTCAGCAATATAGAAACGAGCCACATTTTCAGTTAAGGTATCCTCTCTCATGAGCAGGGTCATCATATCACCTCCAGGGAGGTATTCCATGATAAGGTAAAGGTACTCAGCATCTTGGAAAGAATAGTATAGCTTCACGATGCAGTGGCTACCAACTTCAGCCAGCAAGTTTCTTTCAGCTCTAACATGTTCCACCTAATAGATATAATGAAAATATTAGTTTGAGAAAGAAGAACCCCTAATAAATAGTTAATTTTTTAATCAAAACGAGAAACAAAATCTGGGAAACTTAACATATCAAGTGTCTTGCGTTAAGCAAAAAATCATGTAAACAACCTACCTAAAAAAATGCTTAAGGTACTTTTCCTATGTAGAGTAAAAAAACAATAAAGAATACATGACAGGCAGTCCTACTCTACAATCTGGTCGAAATATAATACTCCTACATAACATCTCTGTCAAAATTATGAATAAAGGACATCCCTACTCTGCAACCTGATCATATACATTGAGTCAAAACTTAACCAAATACGTAAACAGCACAGTGCTCTCATCCTACCTGACCCTTGACAACCATTTCAGACTTCTTTAGCTTTTTCATTGCGTAAATGTTCCCAGAGGATTTATCCCGGCAAAGTTGAACCTGACAGAAAATAAAAAAGATAGTTGTCACCTAAAGAGGTCAAAGCTCAAGCATGGCAAACAATTGTACCTTAAAAATCAGGAACCGCAGAGAGTCGGCAGATCTAGGAAATGTTAAATGCCACCAACTGGCACTAACAAGTAACAATCTAAAATATATTGGGATGACTACTATGTTTATTTGGTAAATGTGAACTGCTTATTGAGCACATATCATAGAATGAATAACAATTGTAAATGTGAAATGCCAAAAAATGACTTAGAAACATGCTTGTAGATATTGGAAGATGCAAACCTCCCCAAAAGCGCCTCTTCCAATGATGGTGAGCAGCTCAAAGTCATCTACACAAATTCTATGTCTTTTAAGTCTCATGTATTCAGTCTCCTTTCTCTCCAGCTCCTTTATTAATTTTATTTGCTCCTCCCTAGGAACTTGTGAAGAAGCTAGCTGTTGTTCCAAAAGTAAGCGCCTGCAATTGTACAAAAGACAAGTTCCTAGTCTTGATAGAAATGGAAGCAGACAGTGTTGCATGATAAGCTGATAACGGTAAGTAATACAAGACAAGATTACCAAAAGAAGCAATGGGGCGAAGAATGAATATACACTCCCTACAGATAAGAGTGCAAAAGGATGACAGGAGAGAGAAAGCTTCCAATCCTATTTATATACAAGAATTTATTATTTTCAAGAAGATCTTTGAGTGCAGACTTTGGTAGTAGAAACAAGGATGAAGACAAACTGGAATAAATGTGGCGAAAGACTGAGCGATCAAATTTCAGGAAATATTTGGGAAGTGTGGTGCCTATTAAGTTGATTGGGCAATTTCTGTGATATATGAAGTGTTCCGCTTGTCTAGATAGCTGCTGGTTTCCTTAAATTGGGTGAAGAGGAGGTATGACTGAAGGACAGTGGATGGAATAAACTTTGTACTTCGTTTGTTTTTGTATCTGACTTTATGGTAACACAATGGTTTTTGAGCTTGATGTGCATAATTGCATTCCAAATAGTGTGGTTCGTTGTTGTTTTGGTTTTTCTTTTTCAAGGGAGTGTTAACAAGCTATGTGTAGACTTTCAACTCTATGTTGAGAGTAGACAAATGAACACGAGAGTGTGTTCTTAGAACAAGAATTAGAGTGACAAAGATGCGTAATGTGGGTGATGTGATGGCTGGAGCTGCACAACTACATCAGACGGCACTGAGGAGGGTGCATGAACAGCGAGATCACTGGCAGCCCTAGTAGGCCCTAAGCCCCAGCACTTCAACTCAGCAGTGAACAACACCATGGAGAAGGAATGGGAAAATGTCTCTGGCAGCTGTGTTCGTTTCTGTTAGCATGGCCATGTGGAAGAGCGCAAACCCCTGGGAGATCTTGTAATGCCCTTACTTTGTTTTTGGCACTTCATCGTGTACTTAACTGGTTGCTAGCTGACAGCTGTGCCGGTGGCCAGCGAAACATCTCTTGGTCTTTTGTTTTGTCTTTTTCAAACAGGATGTTGGATACTTGGTATGTTGTAACGTAACCCAGAACCTAATGAGGGGCGCGTATGGAAAAAAAAGCAAGCAAATATGTAAAGTAATTTTAACACATGGATCTCTCAACACTTTTACTTAATTGCTTTTTCATGAGGACTCAACCTTCTTTACTTGAAATTGCATACTGAGCCAACTCCATTGTGCCAGCGGAGGGTAGGGGGTCCAGGTTCCGGCAGGGGCCTAAAGCCCCTATGATTCGAACCACCCATTAGTTAGTACTACCTCCGATTCAAGGAATAAGGCGCCCTCGTTTTACGTGTTTTTTGTTTGATCAAGAATTACATCAAATATATAAAGATTTTTTGTATGAAATTAGCATCATTAGAAAGTTCTTTTCAATACGAATCCAACGATACTAATTACATATAATATAATCAAGATTGTGTTGCTCAATTTTTATGGTCAAAGTTCGTCTTGGAATACGCATGCGCCTTATTCCTTGGGACGGAGGTAGTATGTATCTAGTTTTTGCCGTGCCATCAGTTGGGTAAATAACATTTATGGTTTGATCAAGCACCTCTATCTAGTTTTTGCCGTGCCATCAGTTGGGTAAATAACATGTAAGTAAGCGCCAACCTCAGTGAAAGGGCAAATGTGGGCTATGTCCCACCCTGCATTCTGCTTTGTTTACATCCAATTATTATGTGACATAAGGAATTCTTTACAAGGAAACACATACTCTTATAACAGCTTGCGGTGTTGCTATTATCAACTTATAGTAGTACCAAAGTTCACTGTATAGCATGTCTGTGCACAAATCAACATGCAGATCAACCAAAAAATACAAGACAGCAGTAATGAGCATGAATAAAGAGTTTCAAGTGAACGCTCCCAGCACCACATGTAACAACCGCATAGGACAAGTACACTGCAGGGCACTTGAGCGGAGAAAGAATCGGTCAATTAATCCCGGTGTTCATGCAAGACTCCTGAGCTCCAGCGCTCATCTAATTTTCAGGTGCTTGCTTCTCTACCTAACTCAGTCCAATATTCCTGCCGCAAGTCAAAAACTAACTAAGTGTCTGGCACAAAACGTTGCCTCAACACCTGCAAATTAGCTGGGATAGTATGTCGTAGCTTCCCATCGGCCGGGAACAATATCCTGGCGTCCATAAATAAGCGCCTGCATTGTACAAAAAAAAAAAACTAGACAAGCATCTACGCTAGCCCCTCTCCCTCCATCCCTAAACGCAGAACCCAAGCACTTACAATTAAGGAAAATAGTCCAGATTATACACAAGCGTCTGGCGCCAGAGTTTGTGTCGACACAAAACACTTTCCTGGTGTCTGATGGGAATCGACCACAACTACCAGATTTTATTCCCTAGTGCCCGTCGCAAGCACCGCATTGTACATACCCTAAGCAATCAGAAAACACAAACCCATTTTTTCCCAGTCCTTGAACAACTAGAAACACACTGCCAAAGTCTGCTCAGCTCAACAGAAGCAATGACTCAACCCAATTAACAGATACTACCAAGCATCCGAAATTCCTCAGAGGATCAGCTTACTCCAATTGCACATCCCAAAAGCTCAGGAATAGCTCGCAGTAGAACTTACAGAAACATTCTACAACAAACTACCCTAGAAGTTGTCGAATCGCCAGCTAAAGATACAGCACAAACTACAGGGGAAACCACCCCTTCGATTGCTGAGTAGCCCCACACGGCCACACACCTCGATCATCCTCGCCCACACGAGATCTAGCTACATCGCACGCGGCGGAATCAGACACTGGTGAGTTAAGGTACGAATTTGGGGACGGGGGTAGGACCGGTGGTGGTGGTGGTGGTACCTCTCGTTGCGCTCCCGGAGGTTCTTGGAGCGCTCGCGGTAGCCGTTCTCGATGATCTTCTTCGCGGCGGCCACGCGCTCCATGGTGCGGATGGACCCCACAGGCTCCTCCTCCGCCACCGCCACCGCCACCGCCGCCAGCGGCTGGCCCCTGCCACCGCGCGCCGCCGACTCGCTCTCCATGGTGATGCTAGTAACGCCCAACCCCGCAGCCCGCGCCTCCACTGTGTTGTTCTGTCGGGCGCTCGTAATAAATTTTGTGTTTTTGTTTTGTTTATTTCAATATTTGTTTTATGTTATGGAGTATCTTATTTCTTGTGACGGATCTATCTTCTCTTTCGGCTTCACGGATGCGGCGCCTTCCTTTTGGTTAGTCTGAGGTTAGCATTGACTAATCAAGTTTTAATGAAGGATTAGAGGCTGGAAACAGCTATTAATCTCTACTTACTTATAAAAGAGCAAACACTCAACTTTTCTATATTCACCAAAATTAGTGTACACAAAGCACTCAGAACCCTCCGATCTGATCAACATAATTAGATCCAAGTGTGTAGTACTTACGTACGTGGTCCGCCGCGGATCGAATGGCTTAGCTTCAATGTTCAGGTGAGCGGACTCCCGCCCACGTCACTGACTCATCCCGCTAATCATGTCCCCAAATCATGGAAGAAGAGAAATATAGTTTCGCAAATCGCATCTCCCATCCACCAACGCTCCTTTATGCGGGCCTGGATCGGATGAGGATGATCGCGACCACCATGGCCTTGTAGACGCGCAGCTGGCGTCGGTCCGCTTCAAGTTACATGGAGAGAGGGGCGCCGCTACCTACGTGCCGTTGAGCCTGGTGAGTAGGTCACCCGCCGATGAGAACATGAGTCTGACCTTCCCGGTTGCGCCACATGATCCTCGTGCTCGCGGACGCCATGTGTGTTGATGTGCCGCCCTTCTCGTTCCTCTGCCCACACACGGACGGCGGTGGCCTCCTTCCAGTACCTAACATCGCATCGATGTTGGATGAAGGAATGTTTTACCTCCACCGATTCTGGTTATTTATAATCTTGTGAAGAAAGCAAAATACCCTACATAATAGCCGGTTATTTATCAATTTAGATCCTTACCCCAGCCTCTGATTCATGTAGAGTTGTACACCCCATCATTTTTGTATGGTAAATCGTGTTTTGTGTGAGCTAGTAATCATGTACGTACACACATGTATAAGTTCAAATATATAGAGATGATCACGTATTGTTAGTCAAACTTGTGAAATAATTAAACATACTTAGAAATATACATATAAGATACAACCGAAGATAAGCTAGTCAATTATCGGTTGCTAGCTTCAAATTTAACAGAAAATTCGATAAAGGACGTTTTATTACTTAAACGGTTTAAGCATTACACCTGGTCTCTGCATAGCTAAGATGTGCACAGCCGTCCAAAAATCCAACACACAATAAAGTTGGTACAAAAGAAATAGCATAAGTCTATAATAAACTAGGCCGAAGGAGCCGCAGTCCTGCGATTATGCAGCCACCCATGTTGGATAATAAATTCCTTCAGTGTAACCTTCAACAAAGAAGACACCTCCGTAAAAAGGTCGCGATCCTTCGGGCACTAAAGCAACGACTATGAACGGAGCAAAGTCGTACAGCGGTAGATAATCTGAACTTTTATCATTAAAAACATGTCATTCCTACATAGCCAAAGCGATCATATAACTGCAATCGCTCCCACCCTGATAAGTAACTTGTACCTATGATCCATCACGTTTAACCAATTGCCAAAAATATTTGCAATGCTACGTGGCGGGTATAAGGTAGAAACTATCTAAATGATTGGCCATATGGACCTAGCAAACTGATACTCGGAGAAAAGATGTTCGATTGTCTCCTCATCGTGATAGAAAAAATATTTCGTACATCCATGTCAGTTGTGTTTTACAAGATTATCTTTAGTGAGAATAACTCCTCAATAAAAATACTACGCAAAAACCTTTATTTTCAAAGGTATCTTCATTTTCTAAATGTATTTATTACTAACTACCGGTTGAATGGATATAGATGCGATTAAAGCTTTGTACATGGAACCTACCGAAAATACACTAAGTAAGTTCCCAACAAAATTCATCGGGCCCTTGAATCAGCTGGACTAAAGCTAATCTCTGTAGTAGTTCATTCCAAGATGTCAACCAGGGTCCAATAAGATTACGCCTGAATATCATAGTTGGTGGAGATATTTCCATCATCTTTGCTAAAGTATCACCTTTATGACATACAATATTATACAATGCAAGATACTGTTCTCGAAGGGTGGTTGTACCCAACCATTTATCCTTCCACCGATCTCTTATGGAGAAAGAATCATATGGGAAAAAGTGCTTCTTGGTAGCCATAATACTAGCCCAAAAATGAGAGTCTCCGGGTTTTCATATAACCTGAGAAATCACTTTCGAGACAACATACTTTCTCTCAATAGTTTTTGCCATACACCATCCTCAGTTAATAACGTAGTCATCCATTTTCTAAGAAAGGCTCTGTTTTTAACCTCCAGATCATAGACACCAAGTCCACCTTGATCTTTAGGACGGAAAATAACACTCCACTTTGTCAACCGATATTTCTTGTTTTCACTATTTCCTTGCCTAAAGAATCTAGACCGGAAATAGTCCAATCTATGTACAACTCCTTTAGGAAACTGTAAGAAAGAAATCATATATAGTACCATGTTTGTGAGTACTGAATTCATGATGACTAATCTTCCATCTAGAGATAGTAATTTTGTTTTCCAACTACTAAGATGTTTCTGAAGTCTTTCATCGACGAGTTTCCATTCAGCTAGTGTGAGTCTCCGATGATGGATCGGAATACCTAGATAACTGATTGGAAAGCTGCCTTACCCACATCCGAATAGTTCGGCATATAGGTTGAACTCATCTTGGGCATCGCCAAAACATAACAATTTGCTCTTATGAAAATTTATCTTAAGACCTAACGATTGCTCAAACACTGATAGTATTAATTTCAGGCTTCTAGCCTTATCCAAGTCATGTTCCATAAACATAATTGTATCTTCGGCGTATTGAATAATAGACAGCTCACCATCAACCAGATGACGGACTACTCCTTCAATCTGACCATCAACTTTAGCACGCTCAATAATAATAGTAAGCATATCCACCACAATGTTAAATAACATTGGAGATATAGGATCACCTTGCCTCAAACCTTTTTTGTGTGAAAGTTGATGGGTTCGTTGCATGGAAAACAAAAAAATTCTACCGTGAACATGAACAAAAACCAAGATCCAATCTAGGAAGAAGTAAGATCCAATCTACCAAGATCGAAGCAACGAGATGTATGTGAGACTAACCCTCAAAGATTCCAAAGCCTACGAGATTAGATCTCGTTGTTGATGTACTCGATCGTCCTGTGCTGCAATCCGGCAGCACTTCCGTACTCGGTCGTGCGTACGGTGTCGATGAAGCCCGTCCTCTCCCCGTTCCAGCAGGCAGCGGAGGTGTGGTAGATCCCCTCGGAATCCCAGCAGCACGACGGCGTGGTGGTGGTGGTGGAGGAGAAAATCTGCGGGGCTTCGCCAAGTCGGAGCGATATGTGTAGTGGAGGAGAGAGGGGGCGCCGTGGCTAGGGTTTCAAAAGTGTGCGCCCCCTGCCCCCTCCCCTCTTTATATAGGGGGAGGGTCGGTTTGGGTGGCCCCCCAACCCCCTAGATCCATCTAGGGCCGGTGGCCAAGGAGGGGGGAAGTTTTCTTCCCCCCCCCCCAAGTTGACCCCCTAGGGTTTTGGGGAACCCTAGTGGGTTGGCCGACTTGGGCCTTGAGGGGCATGTGCCCCTGGCCCATTAGGCTAGGGTGCATCCCCTCGTCCCATGCTAGGCCTCCTAGGGTCGTGGGCCCACTGCTGCGACCCCCAGAACCTTCTAGAACCTTCCCGGTCTTCCACCGGAAAAATCCCGAACTTTTCCGCTAGAAATCAACTTCCCTTATATGAATCTTATTCTCCGGACCATTCCGGACCTCCTCGTGATGTCCTGGATCTCATCCGAGACTCCGAACAAACTTCGGTCTCCATCTCATATTCCGAATCTACTTATGCGACATCGAACCTTAAGCGCGTCACCCTACGGTTCGTGAACTATGCGGACATAATCGAGACTCCTCTCCGACCAATAACCAATAGCAGGACCTGGAGATCCATAATGGCTCCCACACATTCAACGATAACTTAGTGATCGATTGAACCATTTACATACGATACTGATTCCCTTTTTCACACGATATTTTACTTATCCGAGGTTCGATCATCGGTATCTTCATACCTAGTTCAACCTCGTTTACGACAAGTACTCTTTATTCGTACCGTGGTATGTCATCTCTTGTGACCTTGTCACATGCTTGCAAGCTAATTAGATGTCATTCCACCGAGAGGGCCCAGAGTATATCTATCCGTCATCGGGATGGACAAATCCCACTCTTGATCCATATGCCTCAACTCATACTTTCCGAATACTTAATCCCATCTTTATAACCACCCATTTACGCAGTGGCGTTTGATGTAATCAAAGTACACTTCCGGTATAAGTGATTTACATGATCTCATGGTCGAAGGACTAGGTAACTATGTATCGAAAGCTTATAGCAAGTTGAACTTACTGACTTGATCTCATGCTATGCTTACTATGGGTGTATGTCCATTATATCATTCACCCAGTGACATAACCTTGTTATTAACAACATCCAATGTTCATGATCAGGAAACCAGGATCATCTATTAATCAACAAGCTAGTTTTACGAGAGGCTTGCTAGGGACTCTGGTTGTTTACACAACACACATGTATTAATATTTTCGGTTAATACAATTATAGCATGGGGTGTAAATATTTATCATGAACACTAAGATATAACAATAACCAATTTATTATTGCCTCTCGGGCATATCTCCAACAGTCTCTCACTTGCACTAGAGTCAATAATCTAGTTTACATTTGTAAAGATATAACACCTTGGCCTTCGGGTGCTTATCATGTTTTGCTCAAGGGAGAGGTTTCAGTCAACGGATCGGACACGCTCAGAAACGTATGTATTTTGCAATTCATTTGCGTCTCAACGCATCACTCATTTTCCAAATGAGTCGGCATTAATCATATATGTTCAGTCTTCTGGTGGAACCTTAATTCCGCGGTCTGAAATATGTCACTAATATTGTCACACACAATATAGCTTCAAAGTTCTGACACTATCGGAACTACACCAAGTTCTGACAGAACTTCTCGACTTAACATCCTCAGTCATTTGTCAAAACAATGACATACTCTGCCTTCGTTTGTAGAATCCATCAAAATATTTAGAACTCATCTAAATCTAGCATTGTGCTACCTTTTAATGAACACTTAGCCTAATTGAGATTTGAAATTCATTTTTATATGTGACCAAACTAATATCGGTGCAACACCTTACAACGATTTGTTTGCCATTACCCCATACAAAACTATATATATCCTTGGTTCTTCTAAAGTACTCAAGGATATTCTTACTATCGTCCAATGATCATCACATGAATCATTTTGGTACATGCTCATAACACTTTAGAGCACAGGACATCTGATTGTGTACATATTATTCGTGATCTAAAATCACTCATGTGTTTTTACTCATTGAGTGTCAAATACACTCAAGTCTTGTTAAACCTTCACATGGAAAAGAACACCTTCTTAATATTTTTATATTGAACTACTTCAATATTCATTCTATGTACTTTGGCTTAAACTTATTATGTGTTTCAATCTATCTTCATAGATCTTGACACTAAATATGTTTCAGTCCATATCCTTTCATTGAAGTTAATTCTCAATGAAACCTTTTAATCACATCAACTTTATAATTACATCATTTATAGTCAATGATATGTCATCCACATATAATATTATAACTATGTCTCAGCGCTCCCACTTAATTTCTTGCAAATGCAAGCATCTTCATCGTTTCTGATGAAATCAAAACTCTTTGATTATTTCATTTGGTGAAGATTCCAACTCCGTGATATTTACTTCATCCAGTGAAGTTTGTATACCTATCTAGTATTTCACGAACAAGCAAAACTTTTTGGTTTGTATCTAGTATACATCCTTCATACACACTTCTGGTAAGGAATGTATTTCTTCCATCCTACTATCACATCTCATAAAACAAATATGTAGCGATTACTAGAATAATCCACATAGACTATAAGCATCGCTACGGAAGATCTAATCTTATCGTAGTCAACTCTTTGAACTTTTTCGTAAACAACTTTTTGACAAGTCAAGCTTCTTCAAGGATATTCCATCCAAGTCCATCAATTTTATAGATCTATTTACTTTCAAAAAGTATTCACCTATCTTGGATTTCATGGTGCATAGCCATTTTAACGGAGTCAGGGCCCATCATAACTTCTTTGTACGTAGTTGGTTTATCATTGTTCAAAATCAATCCTTTGTCCACAAATCATTTGTTTGATCACAAAGTAAACCACATCTACAAGGTTCAATAGGTACTTTGATCTCCATGACTATAACACTTTGTAGACATGGGAGCCATGATCGTCGTGGCTGCTTCCGGAACCATTTCCAATGCTGCGCTACTCTGATCATCATGCTCAGGTTCATGAACCTTATCAAGTTCCATTGTCCTCCCACTCAAATACTTCGCTAGAAAACAATTTCTTGGAAATAAGCAAGTGACATTACCAAACACTTTTGTCTTTTACTTCATAGTGGAAAGAATTCCCAATTTGTTCTCTGGGACAACAACAAAGACATTCATTCGGTTTTGGTTGTAAACTCATTTACTTATGCTACGCATACCAAAATTTAAGAAAGGACTATTAGGGTTTATACCCATGCCATAACTCGTATGGTGTCATTTCAACGGATTATGATGATGCTCTATTCAGTGTAAAAGCGGTAGTCTCTAAAGCATAATCCACAATAATATATGGGCCTTATTTTATCTCATCATTAATCCAACAAGGTTTGGATACGTCTCTCGGATACTCCATCATCACTATGATACTCCAAGAAACGTGAGTTGTAGAACAATTTCATAACTCTCTTAGATGTTCGCTAAAACTCGTAATTCAAATATTTCCACCATGATCCAATCATAGATATTTGACTTTTCTATTACGATGATTTCCACTTCATGCTGAAATTTATTTGAATCCATTCAAATATTTCAAACTTCTTCCTTATCGAATAAATATATCCATATATATATACTCAATTCATTGTTGGAAGTTTTCATGAAGTAGAAGAATCTCGCGCACACAACTATGCCCAGTGAACCACATACATCATCATGTATGTTTCCACTAAGTTAGTTTCTCGTTCAACTCTTGGCCTATGAACGGTATTTCAGTCATTCTCTTAGAAGAGATTTGCAAGCGCCAAACGATTCAAAAATAAAATGACTCCAAAAATCCATTTGCATGGAGTTCCTTCATGCGTTTCTTTCTAACATGACCTAAATGGCGGTTCCACTAATAAGTGGAATTCAAATCATTTGCCTTATGGCATTTTAGCGTCAGTGTTATGCATGTGTGCTTTACCATAAAGATTTATAATAACTTATCCATCGTACATGGAATACTGTCATAATTTGAACAACTCATTGTTTTCATTTGACTAGAACAAAAAAACAATTATAAAGTTCTTTATTATAAATCTGAAGGGCTAGGTAGAATGCCAACGACGAACACAATAGCACTTTATTTTGTTCCAGACGTGCATTCCTAACATATTCCTTGTCAGTCATTTAGGCTATTGTATTCTTGTATTGCGTTGTTTTGTATGACACCTCATACAAACCAATATGGTATAAATACCCAAGAATTTCATTGTGTGACCAAACAAGGAATATATTCATAACATGTATATCATCTATATACACCTGAGCTAGACTTTCTAGTCTTTTCTTTCTTTCTGCCAAAATCTTTTGTAGTTTCTCTTTTAGCTTTTCTCATTCTCAGAAAACACTTCACCTTTAATAACTTCTAGGTCCATTGGTCAAATACCAATAACCTTGAGGTGCTTACTTTAAAGTTGATCATCACATGACAAGTGTTCCAAATTTCACTATTAGTAACCTTTTAATGCGATGAACAATTTCACTCATAATTTTTATCCATCAAATCATGACGAATTTCCGAGACCATGTTTGTACATGCTAGGCTTGTAAAGTTTAACCTTAGTACTCGTATTTGCAAAACTGGCTTGCACCCGTTGTATGCACACGTAGAATCTATAACACCCGATCATCACGTGATGCTTCGAAACAACGAGTCTTAGCAACGGTGCATACTAAGTAAGATCACTTCATGGATATGCGAATATCGTTAGTGCCCAACTAGTTGGAGGATTGGGACGCCAGGCGTCTTCAACCTTCGTACATTCCCATAAAACTTATGAGTTTATGTAGTCTCACTAGATTATATTCTATCATCTTGCAATAAGGTCTTAGATATCACATATATCTCATACCTTGCATATTTCTGAAAACAAAATTTCCAGCTCCTTACTTTTTAAACAGATTTGAACTTCAAGTTTCACGGAGACAAGATGATTTTAGGTACTAATTGAAACCATTGCTCTTTGAATCAGCAATGTGAGGTTTACTAAAAGTTTGTAATAGGACTTAATCATTTCTTGATTCTTTAACAATACGGTACCAGTCCGTAAAGTTTCTTGTCAGACTTAACAATATTTATATCTCAATTACAAGACTAGCGCATGGTAGATAACAGATGCCAATTCTATAAATTTAATTCAAAATACTATTCAGACTATGTTCATGATAATTAGTTCATGTTTTAATCTAATTACTAATGAACTCCCACTTAATACAACATCCCTCATAGTTGTTTAGTGGCACACGATCCATATCCACTACACCAAAACCGATCATCACGTGAGATGATGTAGATTCAATGGTGGACATCAACATGTTGATCATATCATCAATATGACTCGTGTTCAACCTTTCGGTTTCCTTCCGAGGCCATGTCTGTACATGCTAGGCTCGTCAAGCAAACCCAAGTATTTTCGCGTGTGCAACATGGCTTACACCCGTTGTATGTGAATGTAGAATCTATCACATCCGATCATCACGAGATGCTTCAAAATGACGAACTGTAGCAACTGTGCATACGAGGGGAGGACACTTTATTATCTTGATATTAATGTGAGGGATCATGTTATAATGCTATCATCGCGATCTAAGCAAGATAAGATGCATAAAGGATTAACATCACATGCAGTTCACAATATGTGATATTATATGGCCTTTCTTCTTGTGCTTTTGATCTCCATCTCCAAAGCACACGAGCATGATCTCCATCATCACCAACATTGCACCAAGGTCCATGGCGCCGCTTCATGGTTGTCCATCACTTATAGCTACTATAACAACTACTTGAAATAAAGCTATTACATGATGAATAGACACGCAGGTCTTAACAAATTTAAAGACAACCATTAGGCTCCTGTCGGTTGCCAAAATACAATAATAAACATCTCATACATCAAATATAATCATCATCACATCATGGCCATATCACATCACCAAACTCTACAAAAACAAGTTAGACGCCTCTAATTTGGTTTGCATATTTTACGTGGTTTAGGGTTTTCGAGTAAGATCCAATCTACCTACGAACATGAACCACAACGGTGATACTAATGTTGTCAATAGAAAGAGTAAATTGAATCTTAACTATGGTGAGAGAGACAGACACCCGCAGAGCCACTTATGCAATACAAGTTGCATGTCAAGCGTGGAGCAAGTCTCATGAGACGCTGTCATGTAAAGTTAGCCCGGGCCGCTTCATCCCACCATCCCGCAAGATGCAAAGTACACTAACCAAAAACAACAAGAGCATCAACGCCCACAAAACCATTGTGGTCTACTCGTGCAACAAATCTATGCATAGACACGGCTCTGATACCACTGATGGGTTTGTTGCATGGAAAACAAAAAAATTCTACCGTGAACTTGAACAAAAACCAAGATCCAATCTAGGAAGAAGCAAGATCTAATCTACCAAGATCGAAGCAACGAGATGTATGTGAGACTAACCCTCGAAGATTCCAAAGCCTACGAGATTAGATCTCGTTGTTGATGTAGTCGTGTGCTGCAATCCGGTAGCACTTCCGTACTCGGTCGTGAGTATGGTGTCGATGAAGCCCGTCCTCTCCCCGTTCCAGCGGGCAGCGGAGGTGTGGTAGATCCCCTCAGAATCCCAGCAGCACGACGGCGTGGTGGTGGTGGTGGAGGAGAAAATCTGCAGGGCTTCGCCAAGTCGGAGCAGATGTGTAGTGGAGGAGAGAGAGGGGCGCCAGGGCTAGGGTTTCAAAAGTGTGCGCCCCCTGCCCCCTCCCCTCTTTATATGGGGGGAGGGTCGGTTTGGGTGGCCCCCCAACCCCCTAGATCCATCTAGGGCCGGCGGCCAAGGAGGGGGGAGTTTTCTTCCCCCCAAGTTGATCCCCCTAGGGTTTTGGGGAACCCTAGTGGGCTGGCCGACTTGGACCTTGAGGGGCATGTGCCCCTGGCCCATTAGGCTAGGGTGCATCCCATCGGCCCAGTATAGGCCTCCTTGGATCGTGGGCCCACTGGTGGGACCCCCGGAACCTTCTAGAACCTTCTCGGTCTTCCACCGGAAAAATCCCGAACTTTTTCGAAACCTAGAAATCAACTTCCCTTATATGAATCTTATTCTCCGGACCATTCCGGACCTCCTCGTGATGTCCTGGATCCCATCCGAGACTCCGAACAAACTTCGGTCTTCATCTCATATTCCGAATCTACTTATGCGACATCGAACCTTAAGCGTGTCACTGATGGCGTGTAACTCACACGTTCGTTGGGAACCCCAAGAGGAAGGTATGATGCGCACAGCAGCAAGTTTTCCCTGAGAAAGAAACCAAGGTTTATCGAACCAGGAGGAGCCAAGAAGCACGTTGAAGGTTGATGGCGGCGGGATGTAGTGCGGCGCAACACCAGGGATTCCGGCGCCAACGTGGAACCTGCACAACACAACCAAAGTACTTTGCCCCAACGAAACAGAGAGGTTGTCAATCTCACCGGCTTGCTGTAACAAAGGATTAACCGTATTGTGTGGAAGATGATTGTTTGCGAGAAAACGAGTAGAACAAGTATTGCGAGTAGATTGTATTTCAAGTAAAGAGAATTGGACCGGGGTCCACAGTTCACTAGAGGTGTCTCTCCCATAAGACAAACAAGCATGTTGGGTGAACAAATTACAGTTGGGCAATTGACAAATAAAGAGAGCATGACAATGCACATACATATCATGATGAGTATAGTGAGATTTAATTGGGCATTACGACAAAGTACATAGACCGCCATCCAACATGCATCTATGCCTAAAAAGTCCACCTTCAAAGTTATCATCCGAACCCCTCCGGTATTAAGTTGCTAACAACGAGACAATTGCATTAAGTATTGCGCGTAATGTAACTAGTGACTACATCCTTGAACATAGCACTAATGTTTTATCCCTAGTGGCAACAGAGACATCCATAACCTTAGTGGTTCTTGTCACTCCTCCGCATTCACTGGAGGCATGAACCCACTATCGAGCATAAATACTCCCTCTTGGAATTACTAGCATCAACTTGGCCGGAGCATCTACTAATAACGGAGAGCATGCAAGATCATAAACAACACATAGACATAGCTTTGATAATCAACATAACAAGTATTCTCTATTCATCGGATCCCAACAAACGCAACATATAGAATTACATATAGATGATCTTGATCATGATAGGCAGCTCACAAGATCCGACAATGATAGCACAATGGGGAGAAGACAACCATCTAGCTACTCGCTATGGACCCATAGTCCAGGGGTAGACTACTCACACATCACTCCGGAGGCGACCATGGCGGCGTAGAGTCCTCCGGGAGATGAATCCCCTCTCCGGCAGGGTGCCGGAGGCGATCTCCCGGATCCCCCGAGATGGGATCGGCAATGGCGGCGTCTCTGGAAGGTTTTCCGTATCGTGGCTCTCGGTACTGGGGGTTTCGTCACGGAGGCTTTAAGTAGGCGGAAGGACAAGTCAAGAGGGCACACGAGGGCCCCAGATGACAGGGCCACGCGGCCCAACCCTAGGCCACGCCGCCCTGTAGTCCGGGCGCCTCGTGGCCCCACTTCGTTTCGTCTTCGGTCTTCTGGAAGCTTCGTGGAAAAATAGGCCCCTGGGCGTTGATTTCGTCCAATTCCGAGAATATTTCCTTACTAGGATTTCTGAAACCAAAAACAGCAGAAAACGACAATCGGCACTTCGGCATCTTGTTAATAGGTTAGTTCCGGAAAATGCACGAATATGACATAAAGTGTGCATAAAACATGTAGATAACATCAATAATGTGGCATGGAACATAAGAAATTATCGATACGTCGGAGACGTATCAGCATCCCCAAGCTTAGTTCCGCTCGTCCCGAGCAGGTAAAACGATAACACAGATAATTTCGGAGTGACATGCCATCATAATCTTGATCATACTATTTGTAAAGCATATGTAGTGAATGCAGCGATCAAAACAATGTATATGACATGAGTAAACAAGTGAATCATAAAGCAAAGACTTTTCATGAATAGCACTTCAAGACAAGCATCAATAAGTCTTGCATAAGAGTTAACTCATAAAGCAATAATTCAAAGTAAAGGCATTGAAGCAACACAAAAGAAGATTAAGTTTCAGCGGTTGCTTTCAACTTGTAACATGTATATCTCATGGATATTGTCAACATAGAGTAATATAATAAGTGCAATAAGCAAGTATGTAGGAATCAATGCACAGTTCACACAAGTGTTTGCTTCTTGAGGTGGAGAGAAATAGGTGAACCGACTCAACATTGAAAGTAAAAGAAAGGTCCTCCATAGAGGAAAAGCATCGATTGCTATATTTGTGCTAGAGCTTTGATTTTGAAAACATGAAACAATTTTGTCAACGGTAGTAATAAAGCATATGCATCATGTAAATTATATCTTATAAGTTGCAAGCCTCATGCATAGTGTACCAATAGTGCCCGCACCTTGTCCTAATTAGCTTGGACTACCTGGATTATCACCGCAATACATATGCTTTCACCAAGTATCACAAAGGGGTACCTCTATGCCGCCTCGTACAAAGGTCTAAGGAGAAAGCTCGCATTTGGATTTCTCGCTTTTGATTATTCTCAACTTAGACATCCATACCGGGACAACATAGACAACAGATAATGGACTCCTCTTTTAATGCTTAAGCATTCAACAACAATTAATTCTTTTCTCATTAGAGATTTGAGGATGTTTGTCCAAAACTGAAACTTCCACCATGGATCATGGCTTTAGTTAGCGGCCCAATGTTCTTCTCTAACAATATGCATGCTCAAACCATTCAACTCAGCGTAGATCGCCCTTACTTCAGACAAGACGAACATGCATAGAAACTCACATGAAATTCAACAATGAAAAGTTGATGGCGTCCCCAAGAAACATGGTTATCGCACAACAAGCAACTTAATAAGAGATAAAGTGCATAATTACATATTCAATACCACAATAGTTTTTAAGCTATTTGTCCCATGAGCTATATATTGCAAAGGTGAATGATGGAATTTTAAAGGTAGCACTCAAGCAATTTACTTTGGAATGGCGGAAAATACCATGTAGTAGGTAGGTATGGTGGACACAAATGGCATAGTGGTTGGCTCAAGTATTTTGGATGCATGAGAAGTATTCCCTCTCGATACAAGGTTTAGGCTAGCAAGGCTTATTTGAAACAAACACAAGGATGAACCGGTGCAGCAAAACTCACATAAAAGACATATTGAAAACATTATAAGACTCTACACCGTCTTCCTTGTTGTTCAAACTCAATACTAGAAATTATCTAGACCTTAGAGAAACCAAATATGCAAACCAAATTATAGCATGCTCTATGTATTTCTTCATTAATGGGTGCAAAGCATATGATGCAAGAGCTTAAACATGAGCACAACAATTTCCAAGTATCACATTACCCAAGACATTAATAGCAATTACTATATGTATCATTTTCCAATTTCAACCATATAACAATTTAACGAAGGAGAAACTTCGCCATGAATACTATGAGTAGAAACCAAGGACATACTTGTCCATATGCTACAGCGGAGCGTGTCTCTCTCCCATAAAGTGAATGCTAGGATCCATTTTATTCAATCAAAACAAAAACAAAAACAAACCGACGCTCCAAGAAAAAGCACATAAGATGTGATGGAATAAAAATATAGTTTCGGGGAGGAACCCGATAATGTTGTCGATGAAGAAGGGGATGCCTTGGGCATCCCCAAGCTTAGACGCTTGAGTCTTCTTGATATATGCAGGGGTGAACCACCGGGGCATCCCCAAGCTTAGAGCTTTCACTCTCCTTGATCATGTTGCATCATACTCCTCTCTTGATCCTTGAAAACTTCCTCCACACCAAACTCGAAACAACTCATTAGAGGGTTAGTGCACAATAAAAATTAACATATTCAGAGGTGACACAATCATTCTTAACACTTCTGGACATTGCATAATGCTACTGGACATTAGTGGATCAAAGAAATTCATCCAACATAGCAAAAGAGGCAATGCGAAATAAAAGGCAGAATCTATCAAAACAGAACAGTTCGTATTGAAGAATTTTAAAATGGCACCAGACTTGCTCAAATGAAAATGCCCAAATTGAATGAAAGTTGCATAAATATCTGAGGATCACGCACGTAAATTGGCTTAATTTTCTGAGTTACCTACAGGGAGGTGGACCCAGATTCGTGACAGCAAAGAAATCTGGAACTGTGCAGTAATCCAAATCTAGTACTTACTTTTCTATCAATGGCTTAACTTGGCACAACAAAACACAAAACTAAGATAAGGAGAGGTTGCTACAGTAGTAAACAACTTCCAAGACACAAAATAGAAACAAAGTACTGTAGGTAAAAACAATGGGTTGTCTCCCATAAGCGCTTTTCTTTAACGCCTTTCAGCTAGGCGCAGAAAGTGTGTATCAAGTATTATCAAAGGGTGGTGTATTTTCAGCGGGGTGCGGAGTGTTCTCAACTATGCATATTACATTAGATACATAAGTTTTAGCATCTCCCTTTTCATTAGTCTTAGGCGTGCTACTCTCATCAAACAAATTTTCAGGAACAAGCCAAGCATAGTTATTTTCTAGTGCATCATTCATAGCTAAGAGTTTACATGGTATTGGTGCTTTGATCTCCCCACCATCATCAATATTATTAGTGTATCTTATTCTATCCATGTCCATCTTTTCAAGGAGACTAACAAAATTAGTAGGAGAACCAAGCATATTAAATTTAGCAAAGACCTTTCTAGCTTCCCTTGCTAGACCACCAAATTCTCTAAGAAGGGTTTCTAAAACAAAATCTTTCTTTTCCCCTTCTTCCATATCGCCAAGTGTGAAAAACATGTGTTGGATTATAGGATTAAGATTAACAAATTTAGTTTCCAACAGGCGAACTAAATGTGCAGCAGCAATTTCATAAGTAGGCGCAAGGTCTACCAAGTGTCTATCCTCAAAATCGTCAACGGTACTAACATGGTTGAAGAATTCTTCTATATTATTTCTCCCAATTATAGACCCACGTCCTACCGGTATGTCTTTTGTGGTAAAATTAAAAGGGAACATGATGAATCAAGTAAAGTAAATGCAAGTAACTAATTTTTTTGTGTTTTTGATATAGCAAACAAGATAGCAAATAAAGTAAAACTAGCAACTAATTTTTTTGTATTTTGATTTAGTGCAGCAAACAAAGTAGTAAATAAAACTAAGCAAGACAAAAACAAAGTAAAGAGATTGAGAAGTGGAGACTCCCCTTGCAGCGTGTCTTGATCTCCCCGGCAACGGCGCCGGAAAATATGCTGTCTGGCGTGCGATTGACGTGGGAGATAGAAATCTTTGTGGTGTAACTTTTCTTCGGAGTCCCCGGCAACGGCGCCGGAAAATATGCTTGATGGCGTGTAACTCACACGTTCGTTGGGAACCCCAAGAGGAAGGTATGATGCGCACAAGCAGCAAGTTTTCCCTCGGAAAGAAACCAAGGTTTATCGAACCAGGAGGAGCCAAGAAGCACGTTGAAGGTTGATGGCGGCGGGATGTAGTGCGGCGCAACACCGGGGATTCCGGCGCCAACGTGGAACCTGCACAACACAACCAAAGTACTTTGCCCCAACGAAACAGGTGAGGTTGTCAATCTCATCGACTTACTTGTAACAAATGATTAACCGTATTGTGTGGAAGATGATTGTTTGCAGAAAACAGTAGAACAAGTATTGCAGTAGATTGTATTTCAGTAAAGAGAATTGGACCGGGGTCCACGGTTCACTAGAGGTGTCTCTCCCATAAGACAAACAGCATGTTGGGTGAACAAATTACAGTTGGGCAATTGACAAATAAAGAGAGCATGACAATGCACATACATATCATGATGAGTATAGTGAGATTTAATTGGGCATTACGACAAAGTACATAGACCGCCATCCAGCATGCATCTATGCCTAAAAAGTCCACCTTCAGGTTATCATCCGAACCCCTCCGAGTATTAAGTTGCTAACAACGAGACAATTGCATTAAGTATTGCGCGTAATGTAACTAGTGACTACATCCTTGAACATAGCACTAATGTTTTATCCCTAGTGGCAACAGCACATCCATAACCTTAGTGGTTCTTGTCACTCCTCCAGATTCACGGAGGCATGAACCCACTATCGAGCATAAATACTCCCTCTTGGAATTACTAGCATCAACTTGGCTAGAGCATCTACTAATAACGGAGAGCATGCAAGATCATAAACAACACATAGACATAGCTTTGATAATCAACATAACAAGTATTCTCTATTCATCGGATCCCAACAAACGCAACATATAGAATTACATATAGATGATCTTGATCATGATAGGCAGCTCACAAGATCCGACAATGATAGCACAATGGGGAGAAGACAACCATCTAGCTACTGCTATGGACCCATAGTCCAGGGGTAGACTACTCACACATCACACCGGAGGCGACCATGGCGGCGTAGAGTCCTCCGGGAGATGAATCCCCTCTCCGGCAGGGTGCCGGAGGCGATCTCCTGGATCCCCCGAGATGGGATCGGCGTTGGCGGCGTCTCTGGAAGGTTTTCCGTATCGTGGCTCTCGGTACTGGGGGTTTCGTCACGGAGGCTTTAAGTAGGCGGAAGGACAAGTCAAGAGGGCACACGAGGGCCCCAGATGACAGGGCCGCGCGGCCCAACCCTAGGCCGTGCCGCCCTGTAGTCCGGGCGCCTCGTGGCCCCACTTCGTTTCGTCTTCGGTCTTCTGGAAGCTTCGTGGAAAAATAGGCCCCTGGGCGTTGATTTCGTCCAATTCCGAGAATATTTCCTTACTAGGATTTCTGAAATCAAAAACAGCGTAAAACAAAGAATCGGCACTTCGGCATCTTGTTAATAGGTTAGTTCCAGAAAATGCACGAATATGACATAAAGTGTGCATAAAACATGTAGATAACATCAATAATGTGGCATGGAACATAAGAAATTATCGATACGTCGGAGACGTATCAGTCACCCTACGGTTCGTGAACTATGCAGACATAATCGAGACTCCTCTCCGACCAATAACCAATAGCGGGACCTGGAGATCCATAATGGCTCCCACACATTCAACGATAACTTAGTGATCGATTGAACCATTTACATACGATACCGATTCCCTTTGTCACACGATACTTTACTTGTCCGAGGTTCGATCATCGGTATCTCCATACCTAGTTCAACCTCGTTTACGACAAGTACTCTTTACTCGTACCGTGGTATGTCATCTCTTGTGACCTTGTCACATGCTTGCAAGCTAATTAGATGTCATTCCATCGAGAGGGCCCAGAGTATATCTATCTTTCATCGGGATGGACAAATCCCACTCTTGATCCATATGCCTCAACTCATACTTTTCGAATACTTAATCCCATCTTTATAACCACCCATTTACGCAGTGGCATTTGATGTAATCAAAGTACCCTTCCGGTATAAGTGATTTACATGATCTCATGGTCGAAGGACTAGGTAACTATGTATCAAAAGCTTATAGCAAGTCGAACTTAATGACTTGATCTCATGCTATGCTTACTATGGGTGTATGTCCATTATATCATTCACCCAATGACATAACCTTGTTATTAATAACATCCAATGTTCATGATCAGGAAACCACGATCATCTATTAATCAACAAGCTAGTTTTACGAGAGGCTTACTAGAGACTCTGGTTGTTTACACAACACACATGTATTAATGTTTCCGGTTAATACAATTATAGCATGGGATGTAAACATTTATAATGAACACTAAGATATAACAATAACCAATTTATTATTGTCTCTCGGGCATATCTCCAACAAAAGTATGTACCAACATCATCATTGATCTTAATGGTGATACTTTCTCTAAAAACAAAGTTATTAATTAAGGCGCGCCATTCTTCAGAAAAAACATTTCGTCCTGAAAGTTTTTTCAAGAAATACCACTTAGCTTTATCATAGGCTTTTTCAAAATCGATCTTGAGGACCACCCCCATTCAACATTTTGCGATGCAACTCATGAATTGTTTCATGCAAGGTTACAACCCCATCTAGGATATATCTACCTTACATGAAATCAGTCTGTTTATGACGCACCACGTGATCAGCCACACAATTTAGTTTAATAGAAGCTACCGTAGTGAAAAATTTGTAATACATATTAAGAATGCAAATTGGTCTATACTGTTGAACCCGTTCCTCCCCATTAACTTTTGGTAATAAATAATTTTCCCAAAGTTGATACGGGAGAAATCTGTAGTTGACCAGCATGCAGTTGACGAAACTAATCCAAAAGATCATGCTTGATAATTTCCCTGAAAGTTTGATAAAACTCTACCGAGAAATCATCAGTTCTGGGCGCCTTGTTATGTTCCATTTGAAAGACAACGTTCCTTACCTCTTCCTCTGAATAAGGGGAAGTAAGGATTGCATTTTCCTCAGCCGAAACTTAGGGGATACCTATCCTAGATTCATCCAGGGAAACATTTGATTCCTCCAGGGTGCCAAATAAACCCTTATAGTAGGAAGTAGTATACGGCTTAAGCTGCTCATGCCCTTCAATCGTGCCCTCGTCCAGAACAAGAGAACGAATGACTTTCTTCCTGTGTCTGCCATTGGTGACACTGTGGAAATATCTCGTATTCGAATCTCCTTCCAACAGAAACTGTGCCTTAGACCGTTGGTACCATTTGAGTTCCTCCTCTCGTAGGAGACCAGCTAACTTTGCATTGTATTGAATCTTAAGTTCACTTTCGTGTGTTGTTAGAGGTCTCGTCTCAGCGATTGTATCTAAATCATCTATATTTAATGATAGGCTGAGTTTCTCTCTTTTGAGCACCCCAGTCGTGTGCTTACTTGTGATTCCACTTCTAGATGGGGCTCAAACCGACATCAGGTTTCTCCCATACCTTTTTGACCATGTCCGAATAACCATCGCGATGTAGCCAACCCAAATCAAACTTGAACATGTGTGTGCATTGCGGTCGTTAATATTATGGGAGCGTGATCCGACAAAGCCTCTATCCGAGGTAGAATCCGTACGGATACAATAGGGAATTTATGTTCCTAGTCTGAATCCATAAATACGCGATCTAATTTATCGTAAGTAGGTTCCGGGAGACTGTTTGCCTAGGCAGCCCACGAGCTCTCCACGTTAGCTAAATTCTATGTTTTTAATAGCTTCTGGTTGGGGAATGTCCCAGCAGAAGTTGTTTCTTTTGTTGAAGATGACGTTGTAAACTGTGTTAGTCTGATTGAATAAAATCCTCTTTTGTTTGAGATGAAAGATAAAAAAAATAGAAGGGAGCGTAATTAGGCAGCCCACGCGCTCGCCAAGTTAGCTAAATTCTATGTTTTTAATAGCTTCTGGTTGGGGCATGTCCCAGCAGAAGCTGTTTCTTTTGTTCAAGATTACGTTCTAAACTGTGTTACTCTGATTGAATGAAACCCACTTTTCCCTAAAAAGAATTAAATATAACTTATTTAAAAGTACATGTTGGTATCATTATCTCTGGTATCATTACATAATCGATTGCAAATTATAAAATTCCAAATGAGGTGAAACATAGCAATGC
Organism: Lolium rigidum; assembly: GCF_022539505.1. NCBI lineage: Eukaryota > Viridiplantae > Streptophyta > Magnoliopsida > Poales > Poaceae > Lolium > Lolium rigidum. The sequence continues at coordinate 6,316,724 of NC_061511.1, read as the reverse complement.
TGATGGAAGAAATGTAGCTGTAATGATAATTTTGCGTAGGGTCGTAGGAACCGAAAAAATAGAAGCCCAACATAATTAGATAATGATATTTTTTATGTACGCATATGTGCAAATCACATGCAAGAATGGCAAAACTTTGACATCTCTCGGAAAAAAATAGCAGTACAAAACATTCTATTTATATTTCTAAACACAAAAATAGATTTTCTTCTATAAAATGTGAACAATAGGTACATAATATAGCAGTTAAAGTGTAAAAAGAACTTGCGTCTACCAAAAACAATCAACATTTCATGTACAAACGCATGGAAACATGTAAAACAATTGAATTGCTAAATGGTACACTTCACCCCACAACCAAATAGCCAAAACTTTCAAAATTGTGTATACCATCGAAGATAAGCATAATCAGAAAGGTAGCGCTTCATCACCTCGACAACCGCGAACTGAAAAAGATGTATTCATCCAAATATGAAAGAGTAACAAGTCTGAACAAAATGATAGAAGGCAAGAAAAAGCATGCAAAGTTTTTTGAATGTGGCACGATTTTTATAAATTAGGAATAAAATAGAAAACAATGCAACATTGATGAAGAAAAAAACATTCCCGAACATAAGAAACACAACTGGAGTTATACATGCACAACATGTCATAGAGAATTGCCTTGTGAAACCCAACATCAACACCGATCCAAGGAAATCTAGAATCCACCCATGTAGAGTCGACTGACCAATCACGTAAGGCCTGTTGGGAAAGGTCTGAACCCAACATCGGGAAAAATAGAGTCACTTAATCTGTCGTTGCACACACCTTTGCGACATACATATGTCGGTCACTCATACCCTACATTGAGCGGGGCGGCACTATCACTGGAGCGAGCATGCCATCGGGAACGTAGCCAAAGCCCGCAGACTTTGTGCTCCGTAGAGATAGTGTCTCCAGACTAGGATTGGGAAGATTTGTCGCCATCACCGCCATCGAGCAACATGAACTAATAAGGTACATCGACGCCGCAAATTAGAGATGAGATACATAAACAAAAGAAGCCCACATGAGCCCAATTGTTGAGACTGTCATTCATATCTGTTGAACTGCAATTACACCTTAAATACAAATTAACAATACATTGGTCGACATGAATACAACAACCACTCAAACTGCAGAAGTATAACAAGAAAAAGACTTAAACTCCTCCCATCCAGCATGTCCTACGTAACCTATGCATAAATATACATACACACATGCATATACGTGTTGCGAACTGTTGCTGCTAATGTACTTGTACAAAAGAATTAAGCAGTCGATCGATGGATCTATACATAATCACCCCAATGAATCATGTGGGGTCACTCTGCTCTGCTGGATGATCACGGCTCGAGCTTGACGGATTCGTAGTCACCATCCTCCCCTTTCTTGGCGGCGCCGGCCTCCTGCCCCGTGTCGCCGTCCTTCCTCTCCGTGAGCGCGATGCCGCTGCTGTCTTCGCCCCTGGGACTTCCGGCTTGCGGGCTCCCCGAGGGCGACCCGCCGTGCTTTGATTTGTCCGCCGGTTTCTTCTTGACGCCGGCGCGCCAGTTCTTGAGCGCCTTGGAGGTCTGGTCGTCGAAGATAGACTGCTTCATCGTGGATCCCATCTGCGACACCAGCGCGTACAGCGGTAGCGTCACGTAGCTGCACAGCACCTGCACCACCGCCCTGCGTGCGTGACAGACAAAATCAATCCGTTCATCTACTCCAAGTATATGCATGAAGAATTGCAGATCGATCACAACTCAGAGAGATTTGGTTAGTTGGTTGGTTGGTTGGTTTACCCGAGGCAGAGACGCATGAAGACGAACTGCTTTGAATCGTTGAAGCAAGAGTCCATCCCGTACTCGTACTGCACGTACGCAGCTCACAAATCATTCGAACAATCGATCCAGATCGCAGAGATGATATATGGAGATGGAAAGTTAAATTACCAAGATCCAGACGAAGTAGATAATCTGGAATCCGTTCTGGAAGAGCGTGAAGTGGATGAGGAAGAGGACGAAGGTGGGTCGGCTGAACCAGAAGTAGCTGTCGCTGACCTGCACCAGCGGGATCCCCTGGATCACCGCGTGCCGCTCCGTGATGTCGATCGCCATGCGGCAGATGATCCCCTGCAGCTTCGTGCCCACTGACAGGATGATCTGCAGCCATCAACCAACCAATCAACCATATACAGTATGTAGCAAGAGCATCATTTTTTTCATGTTGAAAATCAATCAACCCTGGTTCAAATTTCACTTACAATAAGGGGCATTATGGAGATCCAGAGCATGGTGTGCAGTCCTGATATTGGTAGACATCCATTAGTGTCAACATGAAATCACACAGTACCTTGTTCAAGGAATGCAATTAACTGACTCACTCACCGTTGATGTTGATGAGCAGGAAGATGAGCGCAGAAGCCCACAGAGTAGGGCTGCAAACCAAAAACAGCAAAAGGTTTAGCAAAGAGGTAGTATGTAACTATTATAATAGATCAATGGCAGTGGAAAAAGTTTTGTTGGTGCACCTGATCCCGACGATGACTTTGAAATCGTCCTCGAGAGACCGCTTGATGTACTTCTGGAAATCAAACTTGCTGCCGGGAGCCAAATGAACCTGCAACAGCAAGGACATGACTAAATCAGCAGAAACATGAAGAAGAATTTCTAGCAGCTAAAAATGACACGGATTACTGGTTGCTACTTACATTGACGAAACTGTGGCGCAGCGCGCAGTAGTCGGCCCTCCGGACAGACCTGAAGAACTGCCTGAAGAAGTTGCTCTGCGTTCAGACAGAGTTCCACGGATCATATGTCAGGTTCAGTTTGTGCATGTGCTAGCTCTTGAGCTTCAGAAAGGAAATCGTTCACTGTAATCTTACGATGTAAAACGAGGCCGGGGTCTTGTTCAGGACGTTCATGTGCTGCCTGACGAACGATGTCTCGTGGGTAAACCTGAATTTCGTCGGATCTGCAGCAGCAATTGCGTCGCCGTTAATTCAGAGATTGTAATAAGAGGTGAATGTGTATTTCTGAATGGAAAAGCTGATGTACCGTTGGAGAACTCGAAATCTTTTCCCGCTGCCTCTTTCTCCCACTCCTTCCATGCTCGTATCTGCAATTCAAAACATCATCAAGCACCACTCACAGCACCAATAACTGAAAAAATAGATTAATCATGAGATTTTCCATAGGTACCTTGGCCCTGCCGAGTGCCATGGTGATGGCACTGTAGCTGACATGGAACACGGCCAGGAAGAAGATGAAGATGTGCAGCTGGTGCAGCGCGTTTATGGAGATGAGCGACACCTTTCCCTGCAATTTATTGGCACAGAGTCTCAGGCCCAATTTGTTTTGCTGTAATTTGGATACGTGTACAGCCGGATGCAAAGATTTTGTTGAGAGTAATCGAGATTGTGATGGTGGTGGTGATGAGTACCGGAGGGCATTTGGTTTTCATATTGGCCTCGCCGCCGGAGAGCATCCTGTGGGGGACGCTGAAGGAGGCGGCGGCCGTGAAGGGATGGCCGCCGAGGCTGAGGTGCTCCGCCGTTGCGTGCGCACCACCCTCGCCGGCGCCGGCGTTGACCCCGTGGTCCGCTTTGGTCTCGGCTTCAATGGTGGACTTCTTGAGACGGCAGGGGAGCATGGTGTCGGCGGCCGCCTCCGAGATGCAGATCTTGATGATGTAGTTCTGCCCGAACACCAGCAGCAGCGAAATGAACCCCAGCACCATCAGCTCTGCACTCCCGCCATTCGTATCCGTTAGTTAATTCATGCATCGACAGCCATTAGTTAACCATCGGTGGTCTTCCTCTTGCTCACCTGTCTTGACCTTCTCAAGGGCTTCGACCATGGCCTTCTTCTTCCTGTGCGCGAAGAACTGCATGCCGCAAGAGAACACCATTCATGCATTTGAACAGAGCAGCACAGACATACTACATTGCAAGGCGACATGACGGACCTCTCCGACTTTGTGGAGGCCCTTCTCGAGGAGGATGGAAATGAGGACGATGACGCCACAGACGGAGGCGACGGCCCATGTCGGTGTCTGGTCGAGCTCCCTCGTGTTGCCGCCCCCTCCTCCCCCGCCCATGGCTGCTGCCGACCCACCCTAGCTAGCCTGGTCGCCGTCGATGCTCAATCACCGGCGGCCGGCCGTTGCCTTTATTTTTGATTGACCCTGAGACGTCGGCCGGGATGAGAGGCGGCCGGGGAACGGGTCGAGCAAAGGAGGGGAACGGTCGAGAGGGTGACGCAGATAAACTGAAGACGGGGTCAAGGACAAAGAGGAGGAAAGGAGGGAGAGGACGTCAATGGCCGATGGAGTCGGAGATTTGCCATTTTTCTTTGCTGCGCGTGCGTGCATGGGGATGGGAGCACAAAGCGCCGCTCATTTGCAGACAGAGGCTAAGCGCGAACAGTGGAGGCTCCGGTCAAATATTTCTCTTTTCTTTTCTTTTCTTTCAGAGCTCCTGTGCGATGATATCACGTGGGTCCTTCCTACGCGGCTACGCGCCATAGATTTCTTTACGGCGTGAATGCTTGATTGGATGCGTCAAAGCATTCCAGGGTCCGTCCCACGGAAACCTCGAATTGGCCATTTCTCTAGAGCCACCCTCGCGGCCGCCTCCTGATGCTACAAAAAGTGACGTTGACGACTATTTTTCGAGAAAACGCAATAACATTGTGTTCATTTCATTGCAAAGAGTTAATTACAAATGTTAGCCTCCAAGGAGGCTTACAGATACATGAAATCAGTGCACATCCCAGTCTGTGGGTAAGATAGCACGAAGGCCAACCGTACCAGCTCTCGCCCAAAGCGTCGCTTCTACCCTAAACTGCTCACACACGCGCTGGACTGTAGGCCTTTCTCCCTCAAAGACGCAAGTGTTTCGGTGATTCCAGATCAACCAGGGGATGAGCAGTGTCACAGTGGCAAGACCCTTGCGCATTTGCTTCGAAGTTGCTTGCCTCGCCATGATCCACCATTCGCTGAGCGTGAGCTCATTGTCAGGTGGTTTGCAGGTGAGCCTGAGCAATGCTAGGGTGTCGTGCCAGACATGCCTCGATAAGGGGCATGCTAGCAGTAGGTGACGCATCGATTTCGGTTCCTGGTCGCAGAGGAGACATCTGGGGTGATGCTGTAGGCCGTGTCTCTGCAGTCGCTCTGCTGTCCAACATTGATCCTTGTAAGCAAGCTAATGGAAGAACTTGACTCGCGGCGGTGCCCAGGTTCTCCAGATCAGCCACCAAGCACCGCAGGTTTTGGAACCTTGGAACATGCTCAGGTAGCAGGTCTTGCGGTATATGTGCCGCTAGCATTCCACCGCCAAACCATTTGATCTGGTTGGTTGGTGGGTGTGAATTGCTCCACCTTCCTCCAAACCAGTAGGTATTGGCCGAGCTCGCGAATGCCGATGACGCCATGAATATCGCGAGCCCAGCGATGCGCATGCAGTCCGTCGGCGATCCACGTTCCCTTCCGGCATCTCTTGGGGATGCAGGCATACAGCTCCGGTGTGATTTGACTAACGGAGTGTAATATCCCAGGATCTGGGGTTACAAAATAGAGGAAACAGATGTGTGCATTGCATTCATGCATAGAAAATCCAGGGAATTTTCGCGCTTTAAAGTAAAACAGTCACAGTAACTGAAGTTTCACTTGACCTTGATGGAATTGAAGTAGATCATCAAGTCCAGTGATATAAACCTCAATGTGACCTTTTCTAAAACCTTTTTTTGGGTAGAGATGATTTGATCTAAGGGGTTAGATCAAATGGAATTAAAACCAACACAAGCACATATTAAACAAGGATCAACTACTTGATCTTATTAAAGATCATAATATGGTATTCCTTGCCATAACATATGAACATCTCTATTCAATTGGAAATCAAGTATCAATAAAATGGAGAAACTATTCTTAACCTATCTTTTCCATGTCTTAAACAAATAAATAGTCCTACCATGAACCTCATGGTATTTCTTGAACTAAACTCTTGAACTTAACACCAACAAAAGCTTATCATTAAACCCTAGAGATGGGAGAGGTATATAACCATTAAAGAGATAAGAAGCACACTCTAAAGTATTAACACTTAAAAGTTAAGCAACTACCTTGAGGTACAATTGAATTCACTTTAAAACTAAATACCAAATATAGCAAAACACAAGGACATAAGTGCATAAAAGCCACATCTTCTGATTTCAATCATAACTTATTAAATATGTGGAATATCACAAAACTAAATTCGTTTACATTACGAATTATAGTTCAAACTATTTGAATAAAATAAACTATGAGTATTTTGAAACTCATATGATCATGCCTTGGTGAAATCAAACATCACCATTCAAAAGTGGGGTATAATCCTTATCTTTGACATTTTGACCCCAATAATAATATAAATACAATCACATATGATATAGTGACTCAACCACAAGCATAAAATCATTCACAAGATATTTAGTAACAAAAGCCACTTGTATATCCAAAAATAAGTCACATGAGAGGATAATACCAATGCCACATAGGATCAAAATATCTACATAGCTTGAATCCTAAGTTATGCCACCTCGTGCTTAAAGGATTGCTATGGATGAGAGTATGACAACCAAGCACCTTACTCACCAAATCAAAACAAGAGCCACCCACCTATGTGTCATGATATTAGAGCATGCCCAAGCCTATAAAAGGAACCCTCTACCTCATTCATCTCATCATCTTGCACCATGATGCAAGAAGACCAACACATTGAGCCACCCCATAAAATAGTTAGGATCAAGATGAAGCAGCTAGGAGGTGGAGGCATGCCACAAGATGCAGGTTTATCAGAATTCCCGAAGAACAAGCTACAGAAGATAGCAAGGTAGAAACTCTAAGGAAGACCACATATTTAGATAATCACATCATCATTCCTTGAGTAGAACCTTAGATTATAATCCAAGTCCTTATGGAGTGAGAGGGGTAATTGGTACAACCATATCTAAATATTTCTAGTAATAACTTAGGAAGCCAAACCTTGATCATTATAAGTTGTGTAGTGATCATAAACCCTAAGAACTTGAAGTAGAAGATATAAGCTCATAAGTAAAGCTTAGAGTTAAAGCCTATAATATATATGGTGAGAAACCATTCATCATTATAACCAAAGTTAACTATAAAAAGAATAATAGCTACTTTAGTTACTTTAACAATAGATTCAGAATATAATAGAAATCTATTGGTATAAGATAAAACCAATTCTCAAGTCCTTAGTAATTAAAGGGGAACATAAACAACTAAGCAAGTAACCATATTACCTTGGTTAGGGGAGATTAAATCCTAGCAAATGCAATATGATGTCATCCCAAGTCTATAAACTAGAATTATATCTCAAACCTAGTTTATACATCACTATGGTAATCATAATCTTAAATCAGGCCATAATTGAGATGCAAACCATGTGTTAATAGGTAAAGAGCATTTGAACCCTAATGGTTCATTAATCAAATTCTATGCTTCAATTATAAAACAAAAGAGCCACCTAATGCTAAGTCCTATAATTAAACCCATGTGTGGTTAACAACCATTTAACTTTGTAACCAAGATAAACCATGATGGAAACAATACCTACTTAGATACTTTCAAATATAATGATAGTATTAACCTTAATAAGAGGGGTTAGGATAGAAACTATAAAACCCTAATACATTTGAGCTCACATAAAATCATGTGCAAGTGACCAATTCCCCAAATGGAAGTCAAGTCCTAATACAACCTCTGAAATACTTTAAGTTGAAAGTATCAACTTCAATATTTCCAAACAGATTTGATTCACAAGATAAATGGAAATTAAAATGAGAGCATAAATCATGCTTAATTAAAATTTGCAATAAAGGTTCACATATATAAAAATGCTCATTCAAAAACAATTCAGTGTTACAATGATCCTTTATTTAGTCCTAATGAAATTAAAATTATCAAATACCTGCAAAACAGAAAAGCATTCAAATCTGAATTATAAAACAGAATTGAAAAGAGAAATTGAAAATAGAAAATATACAAAACAGAAAATGAAATAAAAGAAAAGAGAAATGGACCTTACCTGGCCGAGCAGCCCACCAGCAGTCCATCAGCACGGCCCAAACCACGGCCTGGCCCAGCCCACTTACCCCTTCGCCTAAAAAGATCTGGGAGGAGCTCGTCCTCATCCCCTTCCTCGCGTATGGAGGCCAGCGCGACGCCGTGGCCGCCTTCTCCCTCTCGCTGGCGACCTCCCAGGGCGCGGCGTCGTGACGAGGCACACCCTGGCGCCATATAAAAGCTCAAGGACGAACCCTATCTCACTTTCTTCTTCCTCTGCTCGATTTTCCCCTTCCTACCGAAACCCTAGCACGCGCAGACCCGATCATCGCTGCCGTGCAGAGCATCCCCAGACCTCGTCGTGGATACCATCGTGATCGCCGTCCTCGACTTGCTCTGTATGCAAGAGGAATCGACCCCGATCATCCCGTAGCACCGCCGCCGACCTCGTCTTCTCCGACGACGGGAGCTGGCGATTCCGGCGAATAAGTCATCCCCTTGCCTCGCCGTCACGCGCGTCGTGACCCTGGTAAGCTTTTGCGCCCCATAGCATGCCTAGCTCGTTCGATCACGTCCCGTAGTGCCGCCAAGTCGATCAACCATGTCCGCCGTCGCAGTACCTCGCCGGCGAGCACGCTCCAGTGACCATTAGGGAGCGGCGCCACCACTATTAGGTTCGTCTAGTCGTCCTCTTTCGATTGAGTACACACACGCGCCCGCGGGAACCCTCCATCGCCGGCGCCGTCCACCACTGGCCGCCGGTGAGGCACAAGGTTGCCACGTCGGCACCACGTGGCAGCCAACGTGGCCCTGCCCCCACCTGTCCGTGTTTGTGGGTAACACAGGGGCGGTGTGTTTAGTAATTTCATTTAAATTTAATTCCAGAAAATTGCTGCAACTTCTAATAATTATAGAAAAATCATATTAACTCAGAAAAATAAAAGTAAGACATCAAAATTCTTATAAAAGTAAATTCTATCCAATAAAAATATAATATGAAATTTTTATTTTAAATAAAAATTTAATTGTTTAATACCTATTAATTTAAGTCTTTTATTTTAATTCTAAATGCAATTAAAATTCAGAAATTAAGAAAACATTTCTAAAATAAATAAAAACCAGTAAGCAAATAAAGAAAACATGAAAACTAATTTTCTTTATTTGTTATCCGATTCCATCTTTATTAGTGGAAATTAAACCCTGGTTAATAATTACCTGAATTATTGAAATCTTTAAAAATAATAAAATGCCAAATCCAATTTTATGTTTATTTTAAAGTGGTTTATAACTTGAACCTTATAATGAAGTTAATACCTTAAGAACTATATGGTAGAATAGGAAACCCTAATTCCTTATTGAATGATATTACAACCATATCATTTCGTGTGAAACCTAAAACCCTAATTCAATTAGGAACCCTAACTCCATTAATCAATATGAACCCTAATTTGATTCCAAACCTAAAACCCCAAGTAACATGTGATCATGTTACTTCATTAGTAATCATAGATTCATATTTAGCAACTCAATGCTTGTTCAAATCCACACAAAATATGGGAACCCTATCACTACTAATTAGCATCCCATGTGTTCATCCTAATCAAACTTAGTCCCTATCCAACTTAGATGATCAAATTAGGATCAACCAAGTCCAAACCCTAGTTCCAATGCCAAAACCATCATCCTTATTCATTCATGCTTAGCATCACACCATTGTGATGAACTCTAATAGCAATCATGCCAATATTGTGCATCCTATTCCATACACACTAAACCCTATTAGTGTGAGATAATTAGTAAGCATCCTATTTAGGAAACCACCATTCCTTACTTAGTGAATCCAATAGCAAACCCTAGACAACCTCAACCCTAATTGCAATACTTATTATTGTTTAAGAAGTATGTTCTTCAAAAGTTATTCTTTTGAAGTAAATAGAGAGTGCTCATCAACCATACTTAATAGGATCTATAAACCCTAGCCAGCTATCATCAGCAAGGTATACCAACCTTGATACCACCTATGTATAGTGATTTGCTTAGATGTGCTTCACTAAAATCTTATAATCTCTAGTTATAGATGAATCCAACATTGTTGTGATCCATCTAATCCCTACTCCAGAAACCAATTGGAACCATAGAAAACCATAGAACCCCACAAACCTAATTGTCATACTTGTTCTTTATTAAAGAACATGTTCTTCAAAAGTTATTCTTTTGAATTATATAATAAGTAATCATCAACCATGCACTATAGGACTTAAAATTGACAACTGCTCCTTACTTATTATACAACTACTATCCCTTGGTATGTATGATTGTTACTATGCATTTTACCACTTGCTTATGATTCTAAAACAACACAACCCTGAATAAGAACCTTGTTTGTGAATGATACGTCTCCGACGTATCGATAATTTCTTATGTTCTATGCCATATTATTGATGATACCTACATGTTTTATGCACACTTTATGTCATATTCGTGCATTTTCTGGAACTAACCTATTAACAAGATGCCGAAGTGCCAGTTGCTGTTTTCTGCTGTTTTTGGTTTCGGAAATCCTAGTAACGAAATATTCTCGGAATTGGACGAAACAAAGACCCAGGGGCCTATTTCGCCACGAACCTTCTAGAAGACCGAAGAGCATACGAAGTGGGGCCACGAGGTGGCCAAACCACAAGGCGGCGCGGCCAAGGGGGGCCCGCGCCGCCACGTGGTGTGGGCCCTTCGTCGGCCCCCGACTCCGCCCTTCCGCCTACTTAAAGCCTCCGTCGCGAAACCCCGAGGCGAAAAACCACGATACGGAAAACCTTGCGAGACGCCGCCGCCGCCGATCCCATCTCGGGGGATCCCGGAGATCTCCTCCGGCACCCTGCCGGAGAGGGGATTCATCTCCCGGAGGACTCTACACCGCCATGGTCGCCTCCGGAGTGATGAGTGAGTAGTTCACCCCTGGACTATGGGTCCATAGCAGTAGCTAGATGGTTGTCTTCTCCTCATTGTGCTTCATTGTTGGATCTTGTGAGCTGCCTAACATGATCAAGATCATCTATCCGTAATACTCTATGTTGTGTTTGTCGGGATCCGATGGATAGAGAATACCATGTTATGTTAATTATCAAGTTATTACATATGTGTTGTTTATGATCTTGCATGCTCTCCGTTACTAGTAGAGGCTCGGCCAAGTTTTTGCTTTTAACTCCAAGAGGGAGTATTTATGCTCGATAGTGGGTTCATGCTCGCATTGACACCGGGACGATGACGAGAAAGTTCTAAGGTTGTGTTGTGCTCGTTGCCACTAGGGATAAAACATTGGCGCTATGTCCGAGGATGTAGTTGTTGATTACATTACGCACCATACTTAATGCAATTGTCTGTTGCTTTGCAACTTAATACTGGAAGGGGTTCGGATGATAATCTGAAGGTGGACTTTTTAGGCATAGATGCAGTTGGATGGCGGTCTATGTACTTTGTCGTAATGCCCAATTAAATCTCACTATACTTATCATGTCATGTATGTGCATTGTTATGCCCTCTCTATTTGTCAATTGCCCGACTGTAATTTGTTCACCCAACATGCTTTTATCTTATGGGAGAGACACCTCTAGTGAACTATGGACCCCGGTCCATTCTTTTAATACTCGAAATACAAATCTGCTGCAATACTTTTTCTATCGTTTTCTCTGCAAACAATCATCTTCCACACAATACGGTTAACCCTTTGTTACAGCAAGCCGGTGAGATTGACAACCTCATCTGTTTCGTTGGGGCAAAGTACTTTGGTTGTGTTGTGCGGGTTCCACGTTGGCGCCGGAATCTCCGGTGTTGCGCCGCACTACATCCCGCTGCCATCAACCTTCAACGTGCTTCTTGACTCCTACTGGTTCGATTAAACCTTGGTTTCTTGCGAGGGAAACTTGCCGCTGTGCGCATCACACCTTCCTCTTGGGGTTCCCAACGGACGTGTCAACTACACGCATCAAGCATAATTTACGGCGCCGTTGTCGGGGAGATCAAGACACGCTGCAAGGGGAGTCTCCACTTCCCAATCTCTTTACTTTGTTTTTGTCTTGCTTTATTTTATTTGCTACTTTGTTTGCTGCATTATATCAAAACACAAAAAAATTAGTTGCTAGCTTTACTTTATTTACTGTCTTGTTTGCTATATCAAAAACACAAAAAAAATTAGTCTACTTACATTTACTTTATCTAGTTTGTTTTATTTACTACTGCTAAAATGAGTAATCCTGAAGTTGAAGTTCGTTCATTTAAGCAACAAGGAGGAGAATGTTTAAAAGATGCTTGGTATAGAATTAGTGATGCCCATAATAGGTGCACTAAGAAACACTCCACTACTATCCTACTCGGGAATTTTTATGTTGGTATCTCTAGGCTGGAATAGATATGTTCTTGATTGTCTCGCGGGGGTAACTTCCTAGGTGCTCCCGCTTTAGAGGCTAGTTGCATTATTGAGAGTTTATTTGGAACACCACCTATTAATGAAATTAAAATTGAAACCTCCCTTGAGGATGTTATGAAAAAATTGGAAACCATAGAGAAAATTTTTAGTGTTGAAACTAAGTTGGAGACGTTACTTGTTAAAACTGATAAACTTGATAAATCCTTAGGAGGAATTGATGAAAGAATTAGTGTCCTAGGAACTTGTGTTGACCATCATAATCAAATTAATAGGATTGGCGAACTTGAAAAAGCTATGGGAACTTTGGGTTCAACCTTTTCATCTTTACAGTTTAGAGAGAAAGCTTATGTGGGAAAGGAGCAAAAGTTTATGTATGCCTCTAAAGTGCCTAAACCAAAGAAATATTATTATAGGCCTAAAATTGACAAATCCCCTAGTACCACTGCAAATGGGGGAGCTTATGATATCAATGCTCCATCTCGCGATAATACTTGATATACACTTTCTGCGCCTAGCTGAAAGGCGTTAAAGAAAAGCGCTTATGGGAGACAACCCATGTTTTTACTCCAGTATTTTTGTTTTATATTTGTGTCTTGGAAGTTGTTTACTACTGTAGCAACCTCTCCTTATCTTAGTTTTATGTTTTGTTGTGCCAAGTAAAGTCTTTGATAGTAAAGTAAGTACTAGATTTGGATTACTGCGCGAGTTACAGATTTCTTTGCTGTCACGAATCTGGGTCTACCTCCCTGTAGGTAGCTCAGAAAATTAAGCCAATTTACGAGCATGATCCTCAGATATGTACGCAACTTTCATTCAATTTGAGAATTTTCATTTGAGCAAGTCTGGTGGCCTAATAAAATCCATCTTTACGGACTGTTCTGTTTTGACAGATTCTGTCTTTTATTTCGCATTGCCTCTTTTGCTATGTTGGATGAATTTCTTTGATCCATTAATGTCCAGTAGCTTTATGCAATGTCCAGAAGTGTTAAGAATGATTGTGTCACCTCTGAACATGTGAATTTTTATTATGCACTAACCCTCTAATGAGTTGTTTCGAGTTTGGTGTGGAGGAAGTTTTCAAGGATCAAGAGAGGAGTATGATGCAATATGATCAAGGAGAGTGAAAGCTCTAAGCTTGGGGATGCCCCGGTGGTTCACCCCTGCATATTTTAAGAAGACTCAAGCGTCTAAGCTTGGGTATGCCCAAGGCATCCCCTTCTTCATCGACAACATTATCGAGTTCCTCCCCGAAACTATATTTTTATTCCATCACATCTTATGCACTTTGCTTGGAGCGTCGGTTTGTTTTTGTTTTTTGTTTTGTTTGAATAAAATGGATCCTAGCATTCACTTTATGGGAGAGAGACACGCTCCGCTGTAGCATATGGACAATTATGTCCTTAGGCTCTACTCATAGTATTCATGGCGAAGTTTCTTCTTCGTTAAATTGTTATATGGTTGGAATTGGAAAATGCTACATGTAGTAACTCTAAAATGTCTTGGATAATTTGATACTTGGCAATTGTTGTGCTCATGTTTAAGCTCTTGCATCATATACTTTGCACCCATTAATGAAGAAACACTTAGAGCTTGCTAATTTGGTTTGCATATTTGATTTCTCTAGAGTCTAGATAATATCTAGTATTGAGTTTTGAACAACAAGGAAGACGGTGTAGAATCTTATAATGTTTACAATATGTCTTTTATGTGAGTTTTGCTGCACCGTTCATCCTTGTGTTTGTTTCAAATAACCTTGCTAGCCTAAACCTTGTATCGAGAGGGAATACTTCTCATGCATCCAAAATACTTGAGCCAACCACTATGCCATTTGTGTCCACCATACCTACCTACTACATGGTATTTATCCGCCATTCCAAAGTAAATTGCTTGAGTGCTACCTTTAAAATTCCATCATTCGCCTTTACAATATATAGCTCATGGGACAAATAGCTTAAAAACTATTGTGGTATTGAATATGTACTTATGCACTTTATCTCTTATTAAGTTGCTTGTTGTGCGATAACCATGTTTCTGGGGACGCCATCAAACTATTCTTTGTTGAATATCATGTGAGTTGCTATGCATGTCCGTCTTGTCTGAAGTAAGAGAGATCTACCACCTTAATGGTTGGAGCATGCATATTGTTAGAGAAGAACATTGTGCCGCTAACTAAAGCCATGATTCATGGTGGAAGTTTCAGTCTTGGATATATATCCTCAATCTCATATGAGAATAATAATTGTTGCCACATGCTTATGCATTAAAGAGGAGTCCATTATCTGTTGTCCATGTTGTCCCGGTATGGATGTCTAAGTTGAGAATAATCAAAAGCGAGAAATCCAAAATGCGAGCTTTCTCCTTAGACCTTTGTACAGGCGGCATGGAGGTACCCCATTGTGACACTTGGTTAAAACATGTGCATTGCAAAGATCCGGTAGTCCAAGCTAATTAGGACAAGGTGCGGGCACTATTAGTACACTATGCATGAGACTTGCAACTTGTAAGATATAATTTTCATAACTCATATGCTTTATTACTACCGTTGACAAAATTGTTTCATGTTTTCAAAATAAAAGCTCTAGCACAAATATAGCAATCGATGCTTTCCTCTTTGAAGGACCATTATTTTACTTTTATGTTGAGTCAGTTCACCTATCTCTCTCCACCTCAAGAAGCAAACACTTGTGTGAACTGTGCATTGATTCCTACATACTTGCATATTGTACTTGTTATATTACTCTATGTTGACAACTATCCATGAGATATACATGTTACAAGTTGAAAGCAACCGCTGAAACTTAATCTTCCTTTGTGTTGCTTCAATACCTTTACTTTGATTTATTGCTTTATGAGTTAACTCTTATGCAAGACTTATTAATGCTTGTCTTGAAGTTCTATTCATGAAAAGTCTTTGCTTTATGATTCACTTCTTTACTAATGTCATTACCATTGTTTTGATCGCTGCATTCATTACATATGTTTACAAATAGTATGATCAAGGTTATGATGGCATATCACTTCAGAAATTATCTTTGTTATCGTTTTACACCGCTCGGGACGAGCGGAACTAAGCTTGGGGATGCTTGATACGTCTCCGACGTATCGATAATTTCTTATGTTCTATGTCATATTATTGATGATACCTACATGTTTTATGCACACTTTATGTCATATTCGTGCATTTTCCGGAACTAACCTATTAACAAGATGCCGAAGTGCCGGTTGCTATTTTCTCGCTGTTTTTGGTTTCAGAAATCCTAGTAACGAAATATTCTCGGAATTGGACGAAACAAAGACCCGGGGGCCTATTTCGCCACGAACCTTCCGAAGACCGAAGAGCATACGAAGTGGGGCCACGAGGTGGCCAAACCACAAGGCGGCGCGGCCAAGGGGGCCCGCGCCGCCCTGTGGTGTGGGCCCTTCGTCGGCCCCCGACTCTGCCCTTCCGCCTACTTAAAGCCTCCGTCGCGAAACCCCGAGGTGAAAAACCACGATACGGAAAACCTATCGAGACGCCGCCGCCGCCGATCCCATCTCGGGGGATCCTGGAGATCTCCTCCGGCACCCTGCCGGAGAGGGGATTCATCTCCCAGAGGACTCTACACCGCCATGGTCGCCTCCGGAGTGATGAGTGAGTAGTTCACCCCTGGACTATGGGTCCATAGCAGTAGCTAGATGGTTGTCTTCTCCTCATTGTGCTTCATTGTTGGATCTTGTGAGATGCCTAACATGATCAAGATCATCTATCCGTAATACTCTATGTTGTGTTTGTCGGGATCCGATGGATAGAGAATACCATGTTATGTTAATTATCAAGTTATTACATATGTGTTGTTTATGATCTTGCATGCTCTCCGTTACTAGTAGAGGCTCGGCCAAGTTTTTGCTTTTAACTCCAAGAGGGAGTATTTATGCTCGATAGTGGGTTCATGCGCATTGACACCTGGGACGAGTGACGAAAGTTCTAAGGTTGTGTTGTCTTGTTGCCACTAGGGATAAAACATTGGCGCTATGTCAGAGGATGTAGTTGTTGATTACATTACGCACCATACTTAATGCAATTGTCCGTTGCTTTGCAACTTAATACTTGGAAGGGGTTCGGATGATAACTCGAAGGTGGACTTTTTAGGCATAGATGCGGTTGGATGGCGGTCTATGTACTTTGTCGTAATGCCCAATTAAATCTCACTATACTTATCATGTCATGTATGTGCATTGTTATGCCCTCTCTATTTGTCAATTGCCCGACTGTAGTTTGTTCACCCAACATGCTTTTATCTTATGGGAGAGACACCTCTAGTGAGCTGTGGACCCCGGTCCATTCTTTTAATACTTGAAATACAAATCTGCTTGCAATACTTGTTTTTACTGTTTTCTCTGCAAACAATCATCTTCCACACAATACGGTTAACCCTTTGTTACGAGCAAGCCGGTGAGATTGACAACCTCATCTGTTTCGTTGGGGCAAAGTACTTTGGTTGTGTTGTGCGGGTTCCACGTTGGCGCGGAATCTACGGTGTTGCGCCGCACTACATCCCGCCGCCATCAACCTTCAACGTGCTTCTTGACTCCTACTGGTTCGATTAAACCTTGGTTTCTTACTGAGGGAAACTTGCCGCTGTGCGCATCACACCTTCCTCTTGGGGTTCCCAACGGACGTGTCAACTACACGCATCAGTGAATCACTCTAAAAGTGCAACACACCCGAAACTAATCATTACAACTCACTAATCCTAAATCATTGGGGTTATGCCACACTTAGAGCGATTGCATCTCATACTTACGCATTATTGCATCCTTGCCAATCTTTTAAACATCGTCCTTACCAGACGATGATGCTATTTCAGAATCTGGAGTTATTGCGTATCGAAGACCTTGCCTACATAATCTTGCAGTCAAGAAAGGAAAGTTCATCGCTTGCTCATGTCATTTGAGTATTTTTACCAAATTACTTACAAAGTACTATGTTTATCACTATTGCATAAAAAGCAAAACCACTATTTTGGGCAATGGAACCATGGATTGTGTTGATATGGTGGAGGTTCCATTGCAAGGGTTTATATCCATCTAGGATTAAACAACAAATATCGTCCAGTGATTCTTGTGCCGTAATACCCGTGTTAACCATAAGATCTGGAGTGGGACGGAATAGTCAATTGTATTTCCACCTCTTGTACATCAACGGATGCGCTTACCGTAGCAGTTGTATCTTGCGAAAACAACCGGAGGGTGGGGATCCCATTCTAGATCCCCACGGTAATGTGGTCTATGATGGGTTGCAGCTACCGGCGAAGGATTTTATGGTAGAGCCCAGAACTGTTGTCGCGGTCGGGGTCCATCCTTAATTGGTGTAAGAGGACCGGCGAGGACCCAGGGTCGGGGTATGCAACAAAGGGTGGGTGTGCGAGGTAGCGGAGGAATATGATTGGCTATGACCTTATACCGGGCCTCACACCAAAGGAAGTGTGGACGAGCTCGCGGCTCGGTTGGCACCAAGGTTAAGATCTCTTATGGGTAAAGCAACACACCTCTGCGAGAGTGTAATGAATCGTGACCTGTCACTCCCTCGTTCCGGGATTTGGAGCTGCGAACGCTGCCGGAAAGGAACTCCATGAAGTTCTAGTAAACCGGTGAAGGGCGACGGACATAGTTCTTCGAATAAAAGCAACTTTTTGAAGAAATGGTTATGAAAACCTGCATTGGTATTAGACTTTACGGTCTAATGCCGTAGCTAGTGCATTAAACACCTCTTTCCTATAATGAACTTGTTGAGTACGCTCGTACTCATCCCACTCTTAAATCCCCTGCTTAGATATGGAGGCATCGAAGGAGGATCTACAATACAACTCGAAGGCCGAGGAGTCAACAACTACTTCAAGGGACATGACCCTGTCAGAAGAGTCAAATACTACATCCAACAAGGAGAAAACCTAGATTAGCCATAGAAGGGAACTAGCTTCCTAAACATAGCTCCTATTTAGCTAGAATCTATTCATAGCCTCTATAGCTAGTTAAATACTCTACAACTAGAGTTCGTGATAAGACTAGACCACGAGTCGTTCTTACGGAGTTTATTTGCGGTTTTACCTCATTGTAAAGTAGGAGGCTGTGATGATCTTATGTAATAGAGTCAATGTTGTAATTCTATAGACATGCCTTGGACCCGCATATGTTTCTGTTGTACCACTCTGAGTGATATAATACTAGTGGAACGGTGTTTCATTGGTGTTATATCAGACTTGCATATTACACCATGCAGTGGTATGCCGGGTCACCACACGGAGCGGCCATCGATCCAACGATCCTCCCAAAACCTGCCGGTCTGCCCGTCGCCGGCAACCATGTAGGTGGAGGCGAAGAACAGGCAACGCGCTCCTGCTGGGTGAATTGCAAGTGTAATCCGCTCCATGCAATGTCTTGGTCAGTTCTACTAAGCCACAGCCAACGTAAGCGTAGCGCCAACTCAGCTCTCTACAGATCATGGACACCGAGACCACCTAGCGAGATTGGCCGGCTTACAGTGCACCAATTGACATGGCAGTGCCCGCTGCTGGCCTCGGCTCGCCCTTCCCATAGGAATTCACGCTGTATTTTCTCCAGCATCTTGATGATGCATTTTGGCGGTTGTAGCACTAGGATCTGCTGCAGGGGGATTGCAGCAAGGACATCTTTGATGAGCGTAAGCCGCCCCGATCTGTCCATAAGCCTGGACCTCCAAGTCGGAAGTTTTGCTGCGGTCTTGGCCACCAGGGGTAGGAACTGAGCTCTGGTACGGCGCCGCAAGGTTAGTGGAATGCCTAGATAAGTCAGTGGAAAATCCGCTAGCTGGCAGCCCAAAGTCGCAGTGATCACCGCGGCAGCATCCGACTCGAAGTTCAGCAGTGTCGCCGAGTTCTTTTCATAGTTGACCTGTAGGTCGGAGGCTCTGCCAAACAGGCGAAAAATCGACTTGACGGTGTAGGCGTAGCGGCAGTGGGATGGCAAAACATGACCACGTCGTCGGCGTAGAGGGAGACCACCGGGATTGTCTTGGTCGGGTGGAGCGCTTGTAGGATTCCGACGATGGCCGCATGTGTGACCAGCCTCCCAAGGGTGTCCACGGCCAGCACTAAAGTTGTGGTGACAAAGGGGTCCCCTTGCCGCAACCCTCGGCGGTGCCAGATCGGTGGCTGAGGGCAGCCGTTCAACATGACGCGCGTGCTCGCGGATGAGAGTAGAATCGCAATCCAGTCAAGGAATTTGTCGCCGAATCCATATCGCCGGAGCACCTCGAAGAGGAACGCCCAAGATAGCGTGTCAAAAGCCTTGGTGATATCGAGTTTCAGCATGACTCTCGGCGCTCGTAGATGGTGTAGCAGGCGCATGGACTGTCGGACAAGCACGAAGTTGTCATGCAGAGTGCGGCCACCGATGAAAGTGTTTTGGTTCTTGCTCACTAGGCTATTGAGCTTTGGTGCCAACCGTAGCGACAGTACCTTTGCCACGACCTTGCCAATCAGGTGCACGAGACTGATGGGGCGATAGTCGCCAAGCGTCTGGGCATCTGGGCGTTTAGGTAGCAGGGTAATCAGTGCTTAGTTGAGCTTATGGAATCCTCGGCCGCGTAGATCATCAAGCTGGTGGAAGACGGCGAGTACGTCTTGTTTTACCACGGGCTAGCAAGCGCGGAGGAATTCGATGGTGAATCCGTCAGGCCCAGGCACTTTGCGTGCAGGAAGGCGCTTGATCGCGGCCCAGATCTCATCCTCGGAAAATGGCTCATCGAGCTCGGCCAGGTCAGCAGATGGCATGATCAGCTGCTCGAGGTTTATGGTGCAATTCCGCAAAAACTTCGTGCCAAGCAGGTCATCAAAGTGCGAGAAAGCCGCCTCGGCCATCTCCGCAGGTTGGTTGAGCACACGGTTGCCTACCGTGATACGACGTATCATGTTCTTCTGCCGGCGAAACGAGCACTGCTGGTGGAAGAACGTAGTATTGGCATCTCCAACCTTCAGGTTTGCGATTCGGGCTCGCTGGCGTGCGATCGTGCGCTCGAGCGATGCAAGGCCAATGTGGGAAAGCTTTAGAGCTTTGTGCAGCCACAGTTCGTGTGGCGTTAGCGTGCGGCCCTCCCTGGCCTTGTCAAACCGGAGTATGAGCTCACGACAGATCGCCAACTTGTGGCGCCGATCGACTTGGCAGCCTAGCTGGTTAGTTTCCTCGCAGTAGCCTGTAGTCTCAGCATCATTCGCTCAAAGGGGTCGACACTCTGGACCGAGCCCCATGCCTCTGCCACTGTTTCCTGAAAACCGTTGAGGCGCGGCCAGAATTTCTCAAAGTGGAACCGGCGGTGCGGCGGTGGCGTAGGAAAACATCTATGCAAGAGTGTGTGTGTGGGGTGGTGTGTGTGTTAGATGGAGTAGAAATGTTTTAGTGATTGGATAGTGACAATATGTTCAAGAGCTATTATGGTTTTGCCTTTCTTTTGCTACCTCACTAGAGATAAAGTGAATGCATGTGATATGTTCATCAGGTGACAGTAATGATAATCTTGTTTGTTCAAGGTAGCATATTTTTTGTTTGTTCAAGGTAGCATATTTAATATTCAAAATTCATGTCAAAGTCTTGTTATGCTCTGTTAATTCTTAATACAAGATTGATGAAGTTTCGTTCTTGTGGAGCATAAGAGAGGTGTGTTGCATCATCTCTATGTTAGGACGTGATGCCCATATTAATTCTGATCTTACATATAATATTATTTGCACCTTCATATCTCGTTGATGAATTTTTTTTCCACCACAACTTTATGAGAGAATAGTCAAGTGAACCCATGAACTTCGGTCCACTTTTTTTATCATCAGAAACACCTTTATATTGCATTTACATTGTTTTCTATTTGATGCACTATTTTATTCTGAAAATACAAAAATATTTACCTTTCTTGTTTGCATCCAAAACACCAAAAACAATCAATCTCTTTACAGCTTTTACTTAGTTATTTCATCTAGTTTAGTTTCTACTTGTTTGTGCTTGAGAACCACATGGTGGAGTTGGGGATACAAGACATTTATTTTACATGCAGATTGTTTGAAGAAGAGAGAAGAGAACACTCTTCCATCCAGTTTTCCGAGAGTTTGATATAAACTCTCAAGTCATCCTTGTGGGGAAGAGAGAGGGGTATAAAGTAGGCCACTTACGGAATATAGTGGTAGCGAGTCCACAACGCGGTACGTTGCGGGTACGCTAGCTGTAGCGAGCTAGACAGGCAGCATGCCACCAATAATACATCTCGCACACCTATAATGCGTCATGCTACCTGCCCCTAAGACGAGCTCCTCGAAGATGTCCTAGGCTAGCGCTACCTTACGACATCTGTAAGAAGCTCAAGTTAGCCAAGTGGTATTTCTTTTTATTTTTTGGTCCCCGCAACGCAGGAAATTTAATCGAACTATATCCATTTTTCTCTCTAGATCGTCCTCACCTGCAATCCGTACAAAGATACTTAATTGGTTTCAAAATAATTGGAGTTCTAGTTGTAAACTAAGATTTTTTTCCCGTAAGATTGACTGGATTTATAGAAAACAAAATTCCAATAATTACAACGTTAGCATACTGCATGTGAAGATCTTGTCAAAAGCCGTAGAGTTTTCCGCTGCTTGACTTGTGCAATGAAGGCCGTTTTAGTAAGAGTTCACTTGAAGGCCACGTACTATTTCGTTCAAGCCGACACATGATTGCTTTTAGATTTTTTAGACTAACAGGGAGCGCTCCCCAGCTCCATCTTTTTTATTGAAAATGAAGCACATAAGCGTTTTAACAACAACGAAAATAAAGATCCAGCCCATCAGCTAAGCCGGGGGTCTTAGCAACAAATCGAGAGTCTCCAGGACGACAGTCACAACCAAAAAAACGAACCATCTAGCAACACACACACCAGTTTTCCAACTTCTAGTAAGCAGGCACACAGCAAGACACTAAGAGTAAAGCACTAAAGCACTGCCATCATCACTCCAAAGCCAAAGCATCATATCACCACATGGATGTCGCCTGATTCCTCAGGGTGCTTCAGCAGATAGGCTTCAGAGGCGCGCCCTTGATGGAGAGAAGCCGTGGATGACTTCCAAGTCGAAATCCAGTCAAAAGATGTGCATTTCAGTCCGGCATCAGTGACGGCACCATCTTCAGTATTCTCACCAGGGCACATTTGAATTTTTCTACCAGATCCCATTCCAGGTTTTTGAATGGAATCTGCCAGATCCTTAGGTAAGATAGGAGTAAGCCCCACACCTGTTTCATAGACAACCAAGTTTTTCTGTTAAACACCAAATGGTTCATGTTGTTCCAAATGCACCACATAATGGCAGATGAGACAACATTGAACTGCTCAAATTTTTTATTGCAAAGCCATTTGGATGCAAGGGATAAGTAATCAACAATCTCTAAATCTCTTGCACCACAGACCAAAGCAACCTAGAAACTAAGCAGTCAAAGAACATGTGCTTAACAGATTCTAATTCACTACAAAGCTCACAAACCAAAGGTTTTTGAATACCTCTATGTCTAAGATTATCTCTAGTCATGATTTTGTTTTGGGATAACAACCAGAGAAAGATTTGAACTCTAGGTGGGATTTTTAAATCCCAAACAGTAGGCAGGAAAACTGGTTGAATCCCTCTAAAATTGATAATAGCATATAGAGATTTAGATGAGTAGACTCCTTTTGTCTCATACTTCCAGATAAGCTGGTCCTCTTCCTCAGAGAAAGTAATAGTCTGAGCAATTTCACCTATCTCAAGCCACATTTTCATCATCTGAGGAGTAAAAGTTCTCCTAAAGTCGCACTTTAACTGTTGTCCATCCCATAAATCAGCAACAGTTTTCATTTGTTGATTAACCACAAAGTAAATGTCCCAATACTGAGTGGACAAAGGTGCATTTCCAAACCAAGTGTCCTCCCAGAATCTAACAGTCCTACCATTCCCAATTTTCCATTTATAGCCAAATTTAACAGCTCGAGATGCCCACATCATACCCTTCCAGAAGACAGAGGGATTTATGTCTTGGCAACAAAAGATATTAGGATTTCTAGTGTTATATTTAGCATCTACTATCTTTTTCCAGAGACTACCTTCCCCATATATGTATATTTTAATCCAAGAGCCAACTAAACAAATATTTAAATCCTGGAGGTTTGGTATACCAAGCCCACCATATTCCTTCCTCATACAGATAGAGGGCCAGTTAGCTAAGTGTATTTTCTTATTTCCATCTGCACCATCCCACATACAATTAGCAATCTGAGTATTGATAAGATCTAGAGCCCACTTGGGGAACTTAAAAAAGGAAAGCATGTATACAGGGATGCTAGACAAGACAGTTTGAATGAGGATTCTTTTTGCCTCCAAAGACAGCAATTTCCCCCTCCATCCTGCCATTCTACTAAGCAGACTGTCAACCAGAGGTTGCAGATTTTCTCTTTTAAGCTTACTGAAGTGTAGAGGAAGTCCTAAATACTTAACAGGAAACTTCCCAGCCACACATTGAAAGATATCTAAGAAAGGAGCAAGTTCATCCTCTACCATGTTAATAGCCATCAATTCACTTTTATGATAATTGATTTTCATCCCTGATAATTGTTCAAAACAAAGTAAGAGTCCATTTAAGATTTATGGCATTTCTTTAATTTTTTTTGCAGGATGAGTAATGTGTCATCTGCATACTGCAGACTAATCACTCCCCCGGGAACTAAGTGTGGACATAATCCTCTGATCATGCCACAGGACGCGCCCTTATTTATCATTTTGGAAAAGACATCAACCACAAAATTAAAAAGGAGAGGCGCAAAAGGACCCCCTTGCCTTAAACCTTTACCAGTGAGGCAAAAATCTCCCTCGACATCATTTACCTTAACCCCAACAGAGCCCCCTTGGGTAATCTGTTTAATCATAGAGATAATTTTCTCCCAAACCCTCTAAGATGTAGAATTTCATAAAGAAAGCATAGATTTACTCTATCATACGCCTTTTCTTAATCTATTTTGAAGACTAAACCTTTCTCTTTTTTCCTATGCACTTCATGAATGATCTAAAATAAACCTACCCTTAATGAAAGCACATTGTTGTTGGGAAATCAATCTGTCAATCAACAAGGAGAATCTATTAGTAATGACCTTGGTAAAAATCTTAAACACACAGTTCAACAGACTAATAGGTCTAAACTTCCTCATTTCTTTTGCATCATCCTCTTTAGGAATCAGGGTTATCATAGCAAAATTTAGTCTGTAAATGTCTAATCTATTATGATACCAATCATCAAAGAGCTCAAGAAGATCTCCTTTAATAATGTCCCAAAAAGATTGGAAAAAAAAGGAAAGATAGTCCATCAGGACCAGGTGCCCCTTCAGCATAAGACCCAAACACTGCATTTATAATTTCTTCCTCAGAGAACTCTTTTTCTAGTTCAAGATTTTCCTGTAGAGTGAGTTTCTCTTCAGGAGAGAAGAAGTCATTGTGAACCTTGTGGCCGTGGGGCTTTATTAATTTAAAGCCGGGCACTGCTGGAGCCTTCTGTCTGAGAGAAGAAGTCATTCATTAATCTAATATCATGTCTTTCTTCCTTCTTAAACAACTCCTTGTAAAACTCAGTAGCTATTTTGAGCATGCCTTTTTGGTCAGTTACAGGGTCATCTGAACCCTCTAAGACATTAATTCTTTTCTTCCTTCTTCTTTGGTTAGCTACTGCATGAAAATAAGCTATATTCCTATCTCCCTCCAGGATATTTCTATCTCTGGATCTCTGCCTAGCCTTTGTCTCCTCAATGACCCAATAAGTATTGAGCTCAATGAGTATATCTTCTAGTCTTTTCCTACTTGGTTCATCTAAAGGCTGGGTTTCAGCCAAGATATCTAAAGTATCATATTCCTCCATGAGTTCTTTTTTGTGTTTCCTAATATCAACCTCTAAATTAGATGATTGCTTTTAGATTCGTAGCTTGAAGCAGATTATTTTCGAATAAAAGTATGTGCATATTGCGGAATGGTTGAGTAGTCTTAGGTCAGTCAGTCAGAACTGAGGGCAGCGGAGTTAACAATCCGCTTCTGGATAGATGAATTTTTACTGCACGTTGGCAATCCGGGCCGGCGACGCGTAGGAGGCGCCCATAGAAAAAGACCCGCCGGGCAAGAGCATACAGGACGGGCGGGCGGGGCGTGGTCCCAGAAAAATCCGGAAATAGAAAGGAGCCGTCACCGACCGGTGGATCGATCCGCACGCAGGTCCACACGGCGCGGCCCCGCACACAGAAACACGCGGCGTCACGCAAAAAGACAAGCAAAGCCGGCACCACACCAACGCTGCGGTGGGACCCATCCGCGAATCCCAGCCCACCAGCTGCCACTCTCCCTATCTACTCTACTCGCTTTCCCGTTCCGTTCTCCCCGCCCGCGTACCCCGCGGTACAACGCCACACACGCGCGCGCGCATCCCTAGCTTCCTACCGCCTGCCTTCTAGTACATCATACCGCGTTGGACCCCAACCTCCCGCCGTGTCCCCCATACCTATATAACACTTCCACACCCTCACTTCCACCTCCAACCTTCACCTTCAGCGACCTCCTCTCCCATCCCCCCACGATCAACTCCTCCTCACTCTTGCAAACTCGAGCAACTCCATCATCCCCTCAGCTGCTACTCTTCGATCGAGCTCGGCGAGTCTGATCTGATCATGAGCACCTACGTCACGCCCTTCACCCCTATCCCCTCCTTCTTCGACGCTCCCGCCGTCGCCGGCGACTACGACCAGTCCTCCCTCATGGCCTTCCTCATGAACGACGACTTCACCACCGACGCCCTCTTCGCCTACGCCGACAACACACCGCCCACCACTGCTCCAACCTTCTCCGCCGCGCCGCTACCACCGGCTCCCCCAGCACCACCTACGACCCACGGCAAGAAGCGCGCCCTCACCCCAACAGCAGCCGACGAGCCCTCCACGGCTGGCGCCTCGCGCTCGGCCACACTCAGGAGGAAAACATCCCCGCCGGCCTCGCCCGCCAACAGCGGCTCCCCGCCCGCGGGCCGCGGCGGGGGCAGGCGGGTGTGGGTGCGGGAGCGGAGCACGGAGTGGTGGGACCGCCTGAGCAGCGCCACCTGCCCAGACGCCGAGTTCCGGGCCGCCTTCCGGATGTCCCGCGCCACCTTCGACGCGCTCTGCGACGACCTCAGCGCGGCCGTCGCCAAGGAGGACACGGCCCTCCGCGCCGCCATCCCGGTCCACCAGCGCGTCGCCGTCTGCCTCTGGCGCCTCGCCACGGGGGAGCCCCTCCGCGAGGTCTCCCGCCGCTTCGGGCTCGGCATCTCCACCTGCCACAACATCGTGCTCCAGGTCTGCGCCGCCCTAACCACCGTCCTCCTCCCCCGCACCATCCGCTGGCCCGTCTCCTCCCCCTCCCCCGCCTTCCACAACACATCAGGCATCCCCGGCGTCGTCGGCGCGCTCTGCACCGACCACGTCCCCATCGGCCCGCCCAAGGACGGCGTAGCCGACTACTACAACCGCCGCCTCACCGAGCGCAACAGCAAGACCTCCTACTCCGTCGCCGTGCAGGCCGTCGTCGCCCCCGACGGCGCCTTCACCGACATCAGCATCGGCCTGCCGGGCTCCCTCTCCGACGCCGCCGTCCTCGACCGCTCCGCCCTAAGCGCCAGCACCCTCCTCGGGCCCCAGCGCCGCCTCGTCGGCGGCGCCAGCTACCCGCTCACGGACTGGATGCTCGTGCCCTACGCGCACCGCAACCTCACCTGGGCGCAGCACGCATTCAACGAGCGCCTCGCCGCGGCGCGCGCCACCGCGCAGGCCGCGTTCCGGAACCTCAAGGCGCGCTGGCGCTGCCTGCAGCGCCGCGCCGAGCCCAAGCTCCCCGACCTGCACAACATGATCGGGGCATGCTGCGTGCTGCACAACTTCTGCCAGCGCAGCGGCGAGGAGATCGACCCCGAGCTCCTCGTCGACCTCGACAACCACTTCGCCGACGAGGTGGTCGCGGCTGAGCCCGTGCGCTCCGCCGCGGCTGAGAAGGAGCGGGACAGGATCGCGCACGACCTACTACACGGCGGACACGCAGTCACATTCTTTTAGGCTTTAGCTGTCTTTCTCTTTGTAATTTTTTTTTTTTGAGATCCTTTCTCTTTGTAATTTGAGCTACTGGAGGGGGCATGGAAGACTCCCCCAGTAGTACATCACAACATGCAGCTTTCAGACATTCTTTTATGTAGTAGTATGTTCCAAGAACACAGATTCATAAGGCACTCGCAGAAAATGTAGTGCAGGCAAGTATCCAGGCAAATTTACTGTAAGTATTATCATCATGTGCAAGGAATTTACAAGATTCATGTGTTTACATAAATGACTTTTCAGTAATGGACAACATTTTCAGTGCCATGACATGAGTACATGACCTGCTATCAATCTATCATCATGTGGTATACATCTCGTTTACTTGACTGATATGTACAAGGCACAACCTGAATTGCCCCAGACAGGCCTTATTTGCTAAACAGCAAGACCCGCAACAAGGTTGTTGGTACACTGATCTTACAAGCATAATGCTATGAGGTGTTCCAGTTGGAAATCCCTCTCTCGGTTGCTACACTTGAGTGAATTCCAACGCATTTCCATCCGGGTCTCGTGCAAAGATCGCTGGTCGCCCGGATTTGCTGAGCGTGTAGCTGATTCCTGCACCCAGTTAGGGAGTAAAAATGGTCATGTGTTGTCAGGGACAATGGAAGATAGAGAAATGTTCTGTGAAGCTAATTAACAGTCTGTATTAAGAACCCAGCGTATTGAAAAACACAAAGAGCAATGCAGATTAAATAATAAACATTATAAAGAGAGCAGGTGAACCGGTAATGTCAACTAAGAGAAACAAGTTGTAACATAAATCATGAAACGGTGGACACGGGTCTTCTCCTCTTATGTCAAAAGGATGGGAATGTGGCTACCAAAGTCATGTTTGAGACTATTATAAATCCACTGACCAGACTTCTAAATAATAATCTGTCAACATCAGTCAATCAGTATTGAAGTGTTGAGTCAACGATAACATCAAGACCTCCTTACACCTTGCAACAATTTGCTATAGGATGGTTACTTTAAACCAAGCACAAGCCTTTCACGAGTAAAGACATACAGTTTTACACAGGGAGGCTTCCTTGTTTGTTGACCATGTCTCCCACACAAATACCCAGACTAAAGCTACAGTTTTTTTTTTTTGGAAGAACCATACCGCAGTCTTAATAACTCCACTCTAACAGTACATGCTGATATAGTTATGTATATCCCTATAACCATACTATCATGGTAAACGCCATGGCACAGTTCTACAAGTTCAATTTTGAGTACTGTACTAGTATTGATCCACGGGTTACGGCAGTTCATATTTAAATTGAAAACTTATAGTGTTGATACATGAGTGTGTCCAGGTCCTTTTGGAGCTTATGTGTTCAGTTGCAGACTTGTAGCCGTTGGCACCTTTGTGCTACTTATGGAAGTAATGTAAGGCTAGATGTTCTACTACCAATTACGGAGGTCGCCAAGTAGAGAAAAAAAAAGGTAGTAAAAAGGGTCATGTGTTGTCAGGAACAATGGAGGATAGAGAAATTCCGCGAAGCTAATTCACACTGCACAGTGAGAACCCAGCGTATTGACAAACACAAATTTTAGTTTAGATTAAATAAACGTTATAAAGAGAGCAGGTGAAGCAGTAATGTCAACTAAGAGAAAAATAAGTTGTAACATAAATAATGAAATGGTGGACATGGGTCTTCTCCTCTTATGTCAAAAGGATGGGAATGTGGATGCCAAAGTCATGTGGGTGTAATACGTTTGAGATTATTATAAATCCACTGACCAGACTTCTACAAGATTATCTGTCAACATCAGTCAATCAGTGTTGAAGTGTTGAGTCAACTACAACATCAAGACCTGCTTACACCTTGCAACAATTTGCTATAGGATGGTTACCGTAAACCAAGCACAAGCTAGCCTTTCAAGAGTAAGACATACTGTTTTACCCAGTGAGACTTCCTTCTTTGTTAACCATGTCTCCCACACAAATACCCATACTAAAGCTAAAGTTACAATTTTTGGAAGAACAATACCGCAGTCTTAATAACTCCACTCTAACAGTACATGCTGATATAGTTATGTATATCTCTATAACCATACTACCATGGTAAACGACATGGCACAGTTCTACAAGTTCAATCGAGTACTGTACTATTGATCCACGGGTTACGGCAGTTCATGTTAAATTGACAAATTTAACTTAATAGTGTTGATACACGAGTGTGTCCAGGTCCTTTTGGAGCTTATGTGTTCAGTTGCTGACTTGTAGCCGTTGGCATCTTTGTGCTACTTATGGAAGTAATGTAAGGCTAGAGAAAAAAAGGTATTTGCCCACTGTAGCCGGTGTGTTTATTCGCAACAGGGAAAAATAGAGTAAGAATAAGGAAATACCAGCTTTGTCGAAAACTTCTTTCAATTTCAACACATCTTTGATTGCTATACAGGTATGACGATCACGTCCACCATGCTCTGGGCGTCCTGTCAGTGGATCCGGATTTGGCAACTCCATCAAGTGGATCATCTCAGAGCCAACCCAGAGCCAAGCACCTCTGTACGGTAGCTTGTCATTTGGCCTAGCAAGATTCACCTTAAGACCTGAATGACCAACAATATTGTTTTACTTTACAAGCAGTGGATACAAACGTATAATATGTACAAGTTAAAGTAACTCACCAAGGATGTCCTGGTAGAAGGCTATTGACCTTTCAAGATTTTCACATAGTATTCCAACATGGTGAATACTAACAACTCCATATTCCGGTTCTGCATTAAACATCAGAAGTGATTTTCATTCAGACTGAGGAAAATCATGGAACTTTGACCAAAAAATTTGGTTAAGACCGATAGGACTGCAGAATGCTCCAGGACGTTAAGCAAATTAAACTTTTAATGGTCTCCTTGTACAGAGAGGCCAAGGCCTACTTAGCACTTGTGTTTTGATGTTGGAAGTATTCTATAACATGCAAGTAAAATCTAGTGAACACTGAGCACTTATAATTTTAGAGAAAATGTACACCATGTACATTGACCGAGGTGGACTTTGTTGGCAACCCTGGCTACTGTTTTCTGTTAAGCAAGAATATAGTTGAAACAGTTGCAGTTACAATTTTGCTAATTCAGTACCACCTACTACAAGCATGTTGCTGTCTGAGGTTTTAATACCTAAAGTATTGGCATGGAATTGCGACTTTCAAAGAACAATTTGTCAACGCTTACGTTGCTAGCGAAGTTGTGTAGTCCTCTAAATTGACCCTCATCTCAAAAAGACAAACACAAATAGCTTCCAGAATTGGATCTGCAAGCTAATACAAAGTTGCAGTTTGCAGATCCAATCCTAGTCGTACTGATCTAACTTCACATGAATAAGTTTATTGGACATCCATATCCCAAACTGAGGGAGCAAAACATCGTCCCCCACCCCCAAAATGTGACAACAATTACCAACCACTCAAGTACTCAGCCATATGTTTCCACTCCACATATTTGGTAATCCTGCAACTAATCATCTAAAAACATTGGTTGTGCTCCATCAACCAGCTAAATACAATTCATATAGGGAAAGGTACGTTTCTTCTAGGCAGATTTGCTACCTCTAAGAGAACCAAGAACTCACCCTGGAACTGCTCCTGGGCCGTCAGGGCCTGCTCGCCGCCGGTGGCCACCGACATATGGGTCCGGATCCGGCGGTGCGCGGCGGCAGAGTTGGCAGGATGCGTCTTGACCACAGCGCAGGCTTTCCTGGAGCAGGACGGGGAGAGGAGAGGGAGAGAAGAGAGGCACCTCATCGCCATTGCGGCCTTCCAAGAGCTTCCTACGCTTCGGTTCCTTGCGTGGGCTTTCTGGGCCTGTATTATTTTGTGTGGCTCCGGCCTTCTCACCTCTCACTGTCCCTTTCCTATATTGTTTTTCCCAAATTCTATTTACTGCCAGGGCACTGTGTTGTGTTACAGGGTGCTCCCCGCCCGGGCCTCACGATTTTCATCTAACGGTGTACCTAAAGCGGTTGCTTTTCTGGACGTTTGTGGTCCACGTGTGGCCAGGCTGTCATCACGAAATAAATTCACGGATCGTGGTGGTGCTCATTTGCATCTCCGTCTCCAAACTCTAGAAAAACCAGAGGTGGTGGTGGTGCTCATCCGACGACGCGCCCGCACAGCCCCGGCGCGCTCGACCTCCGCCGGCGACTCCTCCGCCCGGCCACGGCGCGCCCGACCTTCGCCGGCGACTCACCCGCCCGGCTCGGCGCGCCGTCCTTCGCCGGCGACTCACCTGCCGGCCGGCGCGCCCGTCCTTCGCCGGCGACTCACCTGCCCGGCCCGGTGCGCCAGACCTTCGCCGGCTACTCACCCGCCCGGCCCCGATGGAGGCGGCGCTCGACGCCGTCTTCCTTGCGGCGGATCTCCACCGCGTCGGCCAGATCAGGTACCTCCAGATCCCGTCGATTTGGGCAGATTTTGAGCTACAAATTGGTGAGCTATCATAACGGATGTAATTTTTGTAGTGGGATCATGTACTTTTCTACATTTTTTCTCAATTCTGGAAACAATATTGTAATTGGATGTAACTGTAGCAATTGTTTTCCCAGTTTTGGATGTATATTTTTGGAATTGGATGTACTTTTCCTATATTTTTTACATTCCAAAATAATGAAGGTTTGAGATGTAATTTTTCCACAATTCTAGATGAGACTTACGACTTCGGAATGTAACTTTTGACATTTTTCTACATCCAAACTGTCGAATGGATCAAGGTGTCAAACACTAGTATGTTTTGTGATCCTAGTTTCGGTACATGGATGTATTTTTTTATCTCTTTTCTACATGCGTCACTGCAATTTTTACATCCCAACTATACCACAAAGTATCTGTTATCTGTTGTTTTTGAGAATGTAATTTTTTCAGCGGTAGATAATTTTTTTTTAGCAAGAATGAACGAGAAGGGCCAGAATTATTCTTTCCTTTTGGGAGACGGGGGACCACTGCATGTGATTAGTGGGGTTTTCTGGTAGACGACAATTTTGGACGGGAAAGACCTCGCCCATCGCTGTCAACTTGCTATTTTAGGAAAATTTAAGATTTAGACAAGGAGAGCACTCCGGAAGACTAACCGGTGCTATAGCACCGTGTAGCATCGTCCAAATGTTTTTCTGGTTTCTCTTTTTAGTGCCCACGGGATTAATTTCACGCCTCAGATTCGCGTTTGTCCAAAAAACAAAAATTCATCCCAAAAACATGCTCTCGAAATTTATGACGCTGGTAGATACAGAGAAAATAACTATTGAGTTTTGTAAAACTTTTTTCTGAAGTTGTCTCCTTCTACATTTCTCTTCGCTTTTTATGAAGAGGCAAAGACTAACGCATTTTCATTTTTCTTCTCCTTAACACTTCGATAAATAAACTACGGGATTAATTTGAAAGTAATTTTCTAGTCAACGGTATGGCCATAGATTCCCGATTAAGTTACCATCAAGTGACCATATAAATCACGAGCTAATTAGCTTAATAATATAAAGTGTTGGCTTCCGATGTAGTCTTTGGGATATGATTTATGTAGCTTCATACTTTATTTTTATTCAAAAAATATAGTGGTACACGATTGGATATCTTTTTGTTGAGCTCCGCCATGATCTAAGGAGGGCGCCATGTCACTCGGTCACATTACTTTTTTTTTTTAGACGGAACACATGATTCCATTAACAGGTAGACACAGCTGACACTACACCACGGTATAGATATAGGGGCACTTGTCCTAGTGGCACTTGTTAAAGTGCCCCTAATAGTAGTCAATTAGTGGAACTTTTTCGAAGTGCCCCTAATTGTATAACTATTGGAGCACTTCTCAAATGCCCTAATATGTGTATACCTACTAGGGCACTTTTTGAAGTGCCCCAATAGATGTATACCTTTTGGGGCACTTTTAAGTGACACAATTGCTCATTACTCACCTGAACAACTATCACCTTTAGCTCACTTGCCGGCTGCTGCGACACCACTGCCAGCCCGCCGCGCACGCCATCGTCGTCCTCCTCGAACGCGCAGTCGTAGAGAGTGGTTGGGTAGAATACGGGCGAGAGACGCGAAAGGGGAGGAGTGGACTTTCCTGCCCCGTCTCTTAGGGCATCTCCAACAGGACGACGCAAACGGATGATAAGCGACCGTTTGCATCCGCTCGAGCCGAAAATGCGTTTGGAACACGCTCCAGCGGGCGATGCATAGTGACCGGGCCATCCGCAGCGATGCAAACCCAGCGCATATTTGCGCCTGGGATGCGTCGCGGCGGACGCTGCACGGACGCCCCAAATGACCGCTCCCTTTTCCACCGGGCCCGCCTGGCAGTGAGCCTGTATCGTGGGCATCGCTTCCGCGGTCAGCGTTTCTGCGTCTGCGCCAGAGACTTCGCCATCAATGTCGCAGCCTGGCTCTTCGCGCGCGCGCCGGCGGGCGGCGGCCGGGCTCTCGCGCTGCCTTCAATGGCATCGTTTCCGCGCGCGGCCGGCCTTAAAAGTCGACCGACATCGTTCCTGCCATCGCCCACACCTCCACTCCCACCACCGCCGCCGCAGCACCATGGGGAAGAAGAACGACTTCGAGGCGTCCGGCAGCGGCACCAAGAAGACGGAGCGGCCGCACAGAATGCCGTTGCTCGTCAGCGTGGCGCGACTGATGCACGCGAACTGGACGCCGTGCGACGGCTGGGGGGACATGCACATGCCTGGCTGCTGGCGGCTGAGCTAGCTCCGAGTGCCCGTCCCGCCCGTGCCTGCGCGCGAGCCATATAGGAGCGCCGAGATCCGGTGCAGGCGGCGGTACCTACCGCCGGACCTCCGCGCCGATCCCGCCTACGCTATCGACTCCGACACCTGGCGCACCTTTGTGAGACCGAGAAGGATACAAGGAGGAGGGCGGGCTTCCTCAGCGACAAGGACTGCCCTTTTGACCGTCCACCAACGCCTCGTCGTCAAACACGGTAGGCGCCGACGCCTGCACAAGATGATGACAACGACGACGACACGGGGACGACTGCGACGACGAGGACTACCGCGACGTGCTGGCCTACCACAACGAGGAGGCCAAGGACGACTGCGACGACTACGTCGCGTGCATTTTCCAAGAATGGCAGTTGGCCATGGCAGACGGCTGGAAGTTCGAGTACCCAGACAACATGACGGCCGACGAGATCGCGAGGCTCGACGTCCTCGTCTCGGAGGTGGACCGACTAGTGCAGCCCCGGTACACCAACGACATCATGCCACCGGTGACATAGGTATGCCTAGCAGGCATGCCAAATAAAGTACCCTAGTTATGTAAAAAGATATGAAGCCCATGGACCCGAAGCTTTGGAGGCCCAGAAGCCCAGAGATCTTCGGATAAGGAAAGTAGAGTTGTAATAGGAATCTTGTATCAACATAGGAAAGGCCCAATGCGTCTCGGATAGTTTGTAACTTGTACGACACGAAAAACCTCGGCTCCACCTCCTATATAAAGGGGAGCCGAGGGAGAAACGAGGGATCGAAATCTTTGCCACCAGAACCACCATAATCTTGACTCGAGCACCTTTGTCGGCCGAACCTTCGAAATCTAATTTCCCTCTACTTCTTACGAAACCCTAAGTCTATAATCTGTAGGCATTGACGGTTAATCCCTCGTCAGCCAGGCCTCACGGATGAAGAGGCCCTACGATTGCGCTCCAGGACTCGGCCACGCAACCGGTGTAACCGGCGCCTCCACCTCCGTCGTACAACTCGTGGGGGCCTCCACCACCGGCGTGGGCTGCTCAACCTCCTCCGCCGGAGTGGGCTGCTCCACCTCCACCACTGGCCTAGGATGCTCCACCTCACGCACCACCACCTGCCTGGGTTGCTCCACCTCACGCACCACCACCTGCCTCGGCTGCTCCACCTCCACCACCGCCGGCGGCACCGGCGTATGTTCTGCTGCTTCCCAACTGGCCGTGGATGGTACCGGAGCTCGTCGTGATCGACAGCGACGACGAGAACCAGTAGGCACAGGCGTTTTAGGGTTTTTATTTTCCTTTCTTTTACTATGTAAATTATGTTTTCATGTTAAAAAAATACAAAATCTAAAAAAAATACATCATGCCGCTGGAGCCACCCTCCCAACGCAAACGGACGCGCAACCGATTTCGACCATTTAAGCCGACGTAAACGGACATTTTCGGCGTCCGAAATGCGTCGTCCCGTTGGAACGTAGTGGCCAAAAGCCCAAAACCACGCTCCAAATCAGCCTAAAACAGCTATCTAGTTTTCGAGCGATAATTTATCCGTGCTCCACTTTAAATCTGAGGAGTTAAACGTCCCAAACCTGAAACATAGGGGATTATCTGGACTTTACTCCCACCCAAAATTAATCCCAGCCAGCGCCCGTCAAGCCGCAGCCAGCGCCCGCATTGCCGGCGCAGTCAAATCGAGACATGGCGCCGCAGCTGATCGGCGCGCCCGGCTCGGCGGCGGCGACGGCCCAAGCCTCCGCGCCAAAGACAAATACAACCTCATCAGGCAAAGACTCCTGCCAAAGTGACCGGACCTCCTGCCGACGAACTCCTAGAGCTGCTAGCTCATGTGCTAGATTATTACACACCCTTGGGCAATGAGTAATCCGAACAGAAATAAAGTTCAAGCGTACAAAGGCACGCAGGTCCCGGTAGATTACTCCTTCTGGCGTATGATCGAGAGAGTTGTCCTGTAAGGCCTTAACTAGCCGTAGTGCATCAGATTCCACATGCAGGTGTCCAACTCCCCAACCAGCAGCAGCATGAACAGCCTCCTGACATGCGTGTGCTTCTGCCAATGCTGCACTCGCTGCCGTTGCAAGGTATCCTGCACCAGAGCCCCTTACAGCACCATCATGGTCACGAAGGACGAAACCCCAGCCTCCCGTGCCTGAGCTTGCTGCA
The DNA here is from genome assembly GCF_022539505.1 of Lolium rigidum. Classification (NCBI taxonomy): domain Eukaryota; kingdom Viridiplantae; phylum Streptophyta; class Magnoliopsida; order Poales; family Poaceae; genus Lolium; species Lolium rigidum. The sequence continues at coordinate 6,280,209 of NC_061511.1, read as the reverse complement.
AATGCCCCATCACAGTTTACTTTAAGCATGTCACCTTCTGGCGGGGTCCATTGGATCTGCTTCAGTGCCGGACATATGGACACACTCCCCTTTTTGTTGTTCTTGCAGTACTGTGTTGATTCCGCTGCCCAGTATCTCGCCTGACTAACCAAAACTTCTATGTTTTCCTTCTGAGTTTAATTTATTCCTTCCAATCCACCATCGCCACAGCATGCAACATGCCAGAATCTTATCAGCTTCCTTTAGGCTTAGGATTTCCTGCACCATAGAGTCTGCAGCACTGTAAGTGCACATACGATCACGTAGCTCAGCCAATCCAATCAATGTCCAGGCATTTTGAACTTCTTTGCATTTGAGGAACAAGTGTGCCCCATCCTCATCGGGCCAATAGCTCCTATGCGACGTCGTTGAGTGAAATTCTCCACGGTGCGACGTAGTTGGCTAAAATAGCTCCCATGCGTCGTTTTTTCTGGTTGAAATAGCTCGCGTGCGACAGGCAGGTGACGCGGGTTAAGACACTTAGTTAGGATGCGATTAGGTTAGGACAGGTGAGGGTTATAACAAGTGGGGTCCACCATGGTCCAGGTCATGTAGAGTCAACCGTTCACGACCGAGGGTCCCGCACGACTCAACGGTCGGCTCGACTCGCGCGTGGTGAACGCGGGAGCGGCGGCGAGCGGCGGCGCCCTGGGCTTCTTCTCCGACAGCGGCGGGCCTAGTTTTTCGGCGGCGGAGCATCTATCTCGGCGGCGGTGGAGCCATTGTAAGTGAGTAATTGCGAAATCCTAGTCTCATACCCCTGGATCTTGTCTTGATGTTCAGTTTCATTGCCGATTTAGAATCAGCGTATCTGGGCGGATCGAGAGGAGCGCGGGCTGAATCAGATGGAGGGAGGAGTCGGTGCTTCAAATCGGTAATGCGCCCCTTCTTTTGATGTTATCGTTATCGATTTGGGGGCCGATTTGGGGGTCAATTGCTTGCTTACGCCGCCGTTGCCCACCATTGACAGGGGAGATGATGCGCCCGATTCTGCCACCACGTTCGCAATTACAGTCGAATTATTTCCCTGTAAAGCAAAGCTGAGTGATGGAAGCGTCCAAGACATTGCAAATAGCACCGTGAGGTTGGCTCTTGATCTTGAAGATGTTGATCCGTAGGAATTGGAGGGAAAGGAGGAGGAGGCCGTGCGCAATTTGGTGGAGAAGATAGGGGAGAAGATTGTTTGGGGTCCGAGAACAAGAGGTGTACTGTGCTACGGTTTGACAACTATAAGGGTGAATATGTGAGAATTGAAGATGGAGAATCCATGGTTGCTGAAATTGATCGTCAAGAAGGGTGGGAAAGCAATCAAGTAAGTTTTCATGCGGAGCTTATTGATCTACAAACAAATTCCGAGTAGGTTATGTGCAATCAAAGATGGCTGCTCGGATGCAAGATGATGAGTGGGCTTCACAAAGGAGGGGGCGAGATGTTGTCATTGTTCACCGAACCGACAAGTACTAGCTGAAGATACATGGGCTGATGCGGATGCGAGAGGAGGGAAACCATGGTGCTCAAAAAATTGTTGTTGATTCGGAATGTAGTAGAGTTGAATGAAAAAAACAGATTTAGTCATTGCACCAATATCCGACATTGAAATGGCCAAAATGTTTGGCATTCCGAGTTGATGACAGAGATGAAGGCCATGCAACCGAGGATGACAGTTCTTTGCCCGCACATGGTAACACAAATGCGAGGCCGTGGAAATGAGGATGAAGAAGAGGCGATGAGACAGTGCCGTGAATGATGTGGATGATGCAAATGACAATGAGCTGAGTCCGTTTGTATGACAAAGAGAACCCAGATTGTTGAGGTTGGAAAGTTGTGGCCAAATATGAATGAGTTTAGGATGTCTTTTAGGACCTATGCGGTGAAAAAAGAGTTTGATGCCAAGACTATGTGGACTGATAGGAAGAAATTTTATGCTAGGTGCAAAGGCTATGATGGTGGTGGAAATCCATGCAAATGGTACATATCTGATAGACTACAACCTGATGGCAGTACAGTCAGGGTAAATCAAATACCAAACCAGCATACATGTATGACCACTTCACCACAGAGTTTCAAATATGACAAACCAGCTTTGGATTACGGAGAAGATTACTCCTATTTTAGCAAAAACTCCAAACACTACGCAAAAAGGCTTAAAGTGGACTTGGAGAAGTTGTACCCCATCAAACCGAAATATACCACGAGTTTGGAAGGCAAAACAAAGGGCAATGAAATCATTGTATGGTGACTTGGGCAAATACATTTAGGATGTTGTATAGCTTTAAAGCTGAGGTGGAGAAGAGGTCACCCGGAAGTGTGGTGGAGATAGATACGAGAGGTTACGAGAGGATGGCAAGTGTTTACTTCAGCAAGTTTTTTATGTGTTTGAAGCCTTGCATAGATGGATTCAAAGCGAGGATGTCGTCCATATTTGAGCATAGACTCTTCTTTTTGATCGGCAAGTGGAATGGTCGATTGGCTGCATGCAATGCTTTGGATGGACACAACTGGATGTTCCCAATTGCAATTGGACTGTTTCAATCGAGAGACAGAGGCAAGCCTGGACATGGTTCATGATGCAACTGAAAAGATGCATAGGGCCAGTTTCACCTTTGGCCATCCACACAGATGCATGTAAAGGGCTGGAAAATGCTGTAAAAAATGTTTTCCCCCATGCTGAGCAGAGAGAGTGCTTTGGAATATGTGAATGAATCTCATAAAAAAATTCAGAGGAGATGAATTTGGGCGCATGTGGCCAGCAGCAAGAGCTTACAGAGCACAGACACATTCCTACCACCTTGGTAAGTGATACGTCCAAATTGCATCACTATTTTATATCATAATTTGCTGTTATTCATTGATATATTTCATATTGGGACACAATACTTATGTTATTTCATCTATTTTGCATGTTTCATGATTATTTGGAGATCAAGCACCGGAGCCGGGATTACTGCTGGAAAAAGCACCGTCGGAATGAAATATTTCGGAAGATCAAGCTGTGGAAGGGAGTTTTACCAAAAATCTTATTTTCCCGGATGACGAGGGGAGCCGAAGGAGGGGCCGGGAGGACCCGGGGTGGGCCCACACCCTAGGGCGGCGCGGCCCATGCCACGGCCACGCCGCCATGTGGTGCGGGGGCCCACGACCCCTTTCGCCTCCTTTTCTTCGCGAAACCCTTCGTCCCGAAGACCTAAGCCACGGAGGAATCCTCACGAAGGGTTACGGCCGCCTCGCGGGGCGGAGAACACCGGAGAGAAAAGAGCTCTCCGGCGGGCAGGAATCCGCGGGGAAATTCCCTCCGGGAGGGGAAATCGACGCCATCGTCACCGCCATCGAGCTGGACATCATCTCCATCACCATCATCATCATCTTCACCATCATCACCGCCATCTCCTCCGCAGCACCTCGTCACCGCCGTAGCAATTTGGGTTTGATCTTGATTGTTTGATAGGGAAACTCTCCCGGTATCTATTCACACTTGTTGTTGATGCTATTGAGTGAAACCATTGAACCAAGTTTATGTTCAGATTGTTATTCATCATCATATCACCTCCGATCATGTTCCATATGATGTCTCGTGAGTAGTTCGTTTAGTTCTTGAGGACATGGGTGAAGTCTAATTGTTAGTAGTGAACTATGGTTGAGTAATATTCAATGTTATGATATTTAAGTTGTGGTGTTATTCTTCTAGTGGTGTCATGTGAACGTCGACTACATGACACTTCACCATTTATGGGCCTAGGGGGATGCATCTTGTATTCGTTTGCTAATTGCGGGGTTGCGGAGTGACGAAACCTAAACCCCCGTTGGTATATCGATGCGGGGAGGGATCGCGAGGATCTCGGAGTTTAAGGCTGTGGTTAGATTTATCTTAATTACTTTCTTGTAGTTGCGGATGCTTGCAAGGGGTATAATCACAAGTATGTATTAGTCCTAGGAAGGGCGGTACATTAGCATAGGTTCACCCACACAACACTTATCAAAACAATGAAGATTAATCAGTTGTATGTAGCGAAAGCACTAGACTAAAATCCCGTGTGTCCTCGAGAACGTTTGGTCATTATAAGTAAACAAACCGGCTTGTCCTTTGTGCTAAAAAGGATTGGGCCACTTGCTGCAATTATTTCTCTCGCATTTTACTTACTCGTACTTTATTCATCCGTTACATCAAAACCCCCGAATACTTGTATCGTGAGCATTTACGAGTGAAACCTTCATCGAAACTGCTTGTCAACACCTTCCGCTCCTCGTTGGGATCGACATTCTTACTTATCGAAGATACTACGATACACCCCTATACTTGTGGGTCATCAAGACTATTTTCTGGCGCCGTTGCCGGGGAGTGAAGCGCTATTGGTAAGTGGAATTGGTAAGGAAAACCTTTACTTGTTTGTGCTGATTTTATTTACTTTCTTTGCTATAAGTCATTATGGAGAGATCTTCTCTTCAATTTCTATTTGGGAAATCTACTACTACTTGCAACGGTAGTGGATGAGGCGCCAGGTGAGGAAGTAATACCATATAAAATACCTACGAAAATTATTGAACATGTTATGGATAACCGCTATGAAGGGGATGGAACTGTCCATCCTGGTGATCATTTCTTGTTTTTGCATGAATTATGCGGGTTATTCAAATGTGCGGTATTGCTATGAATGAAGTTAGGAAGAAGCTATTCTCTATATCGCTGTCCGGCAAAGCGGCGCATTGGTATAAATTGCTTTGAAGAATGGTGATTCTCTTGATTGGGAGGACATTGTGCCTTTATTCTATTCCAAATTTTATCCTCCAAGTGAAATTCACAAAGATCGGAACCGCATATATAATTTCGGCCTCATGATGGAGAGAGTATTGCCCAAGCTTGGGGAGATTGAAGTCTTTAATGCTCAAATGCCCCATTCATGAGCTTCCGGTAACGTTATTATTGATAATTTCTATGCAAGACTTTCTTTTCAAGACAAGACCTTGCTGGATACTTCTTGTTATGGATCATTTACACGCAACAAAGAAGAGTTTAAAAGGGACCTTCTTGATCGGATCCAAGAAAATACTGAAGGATGGGAGAACGACAAAGATAGAGAATCAGGTATAATTTATGATTATAAATGCATTGAAGCTTTTATGGATACTGATACATTTCGTAATATTAGTGCTACATATGGCCTTGATTCTCAAGTTGCTGCAAACCTTTATAAAGCTTTTGCCTCTCATTATGAATTGCCTAAGAAGAATTTTGATAAGTATCATGAACCGTATAAAGATAAAATTGATTCATCTATTAATAAGTGTGTTGTAGTTGAAACTGCTGATCGCGTTATTCCTGAAGCTTATATTGAAAAAACTCCTTTTCCTGCTAAAATGAAAGAGTACTCTGTTATAAATAGTGCGGTTCATAAAAGTGAGAAGAAGCCTAGGGAACCTGAGGAACAAATAAAAGTTGAACCTGCTATTGCCATAGTTAAAGATCTTGTGACTTGAAAATGTTGAGGATGGTCATATTATTTTCACGTGAAGATGCTTCTAATATTGTTTCACATCCTAATAAACCCAAACAAGCTAGTGTTCCTATGCTATCTGTTAAAATTGGTGATCATTGCTATTATGGTTTATGTGATATTGGTGCAAGTGTTAGTGCTATACCTTATGAGCTATATACGGAGATTATGCACGAAATTGATTCTTGTGAACTTGAAGAAATTGATGTGGTTATTCAGCTGGCTAATAGAGAAACTATTTCACCAATTGGTATTGTTCGAGATGTGGAAGTTCTATGTGGTAAGATTAAATATCCTGCTGACTTTTTAGTACTTGGTTCTGCTTGCTAGTGACTATTGTCCTATCATTTTTGGTAGACCTTTTCTAAATACTTGTGGAGCTATTATAGATTGCAAGAAAGAGAAAATTTTGACCAAATTTGCTTGGTGAATCTTATGAGTTTAACTTCTCTAAATTTACTAAAACTCCTTATAAAGCTGATTTGCCTAGTAATGATTTTAAAATGGAGCAGTGTGCATCTATTGTTCTTGTTCCTAACAATCCTTTGCAGCAACATTTGGAGGATAGCGAGAGTGAAGTTTTTAGGAAAGAAAGAGAGGAGCTTGAGGAGATTTTTCTTCGCCAACCTATTCTCAAGCATGATTTACCGGTGGAAGACTTGGGTACAACACCGCCACCAAAGGAAGATCCTGTTTTTGATTTAAAGCCTTTACCTGATAATCTTAAATATGCTCATATTGATGATAAGAAAATATATCCTGTTATTATTAGTTCTAAGCTTACAGAGTTTGAAGAAGAAAGATTATTGCAAATATTGAAGAAGCATCGAAGCGCTATTGGCTATACTCTTGATGACTTGAAGGGGATTTCTCCCTCTATTTGCCAACATGCCATTAATATGGAAGATGATGCGAAGCCTGTTGTTGAACCTCAGCATCGTCTAATTCCTAAGATGAAGGAAGTGGTAAGGAATGAGGTATTACGACTTCTTGAAGCTGGTATTATATATCCTATTGCTGATAGTAGATGGGTTAGTCCTGTACATTGCGTTCCCAAGAAAGGAGGTATGACTGTTGTGCCTAATGATAATGATGAGCTCATTCCTCAAAGAGTAGTTGTAGGGTATAGAATGTGCATTGATTTTCGAAAAGTTAATAAAGTTACTAAGAAAGATCATTACCCTTTACCATTTATTGATCAAATGCTAGAAAGATTGTCTAAAAATACTCATTTTTGCTTTCTTGATGGTTATTATGGGTTTTCACAAATTGCTGTTAAAGCTAAAGATCAAGAGAAAACCACTTTTACTTGTCCCTATGGAACTTATGCTTATAGGCGTATGCCTTTTGGTTTATGTAATGCTCCTGCTACTTTTCAAAGATGCATGTCTACTATTTTTCATGGCTTTTGTGAGAGTATTGTGGAAGTATTCATGGATGATTTTTCTGTCTATGGGAATTCATTTGATAGTTGCTTGCGAAATCTTGATAAAGTTTTGCAGAGATGTGAAGAAACTAACCTTGTTCTTAATTGGGAGAAATGCCACTTTATGGTTAATGAAGGAATTGTACTTGGGACATAAAATTTCTGAGAGAGGTATTGAAGTTGATAGAGCTAAAGTTGAAGCTATTGAGAAGATGCCCTATCCAAGGGATGTTAAAGGTATTCGTAGTGTTCTTGGTCATGCTTGGGTTTTATAGGAGGTTTATTAAAGATTTCTCCAAGATTTCAAAGCCTCTTACTAATCTTCTTCAAAAAGATGTACCTTTTGTTTTTGATGATGATTGTAAGGAAGCTTTTGAAACTCTAAAGAAAGCCTTAACAAGCTGCTCCTATAGTTGAACCTCCTGATTGGAATTTACCATTTGAAATTATGTGTGATGCTAGTGATTTTGCTTGTAGGTAGTTGTTCTTGGACAGCGAGTAGATAAAAAATTAAATGTTATTCATTATGCTAGCAAGACTCTTGATGCTGCTCAAAGAAATTATGCTACTACTGAAAAAGAATTGTTAGGCTGTAGTCTTTGCTTGTGACAAATTTAGATCTTATATTGTTGATTCAAAAGTTACAATTCATACAGATCATGCTGCAATTAGATACCTTATGACAAAGAAAGATGCTAAGCCGAGGCTTATTAGATGGGTACATCTTTTGCAAGAATTTGATTTACATATTGTAGATAGGAAAGGTGCTGATAATCCTGTTGCTGATAATTTGTCTAGATTGGAAAATAGCAGATCACCCGCAGCAAGTTCCTCGACCAGGGCAGTCAGCACTTATTCTGCCAGCGGTTATTGCGGGTTTTGATGTTTCTCGAGTATTCATAGATGGTGGCAGCAGCTTAAACCTTATGTATGCAGATACATTGAGGAAGATGAACATATCTTTAGCAAACTTGAAGCCAACGGACACAAGGTTCCACGGCATCACACCGGAGAAACCAAGTTACCCATTGGGAAAGATCAACCTCGACGTTCAGTTCGGAACCCGAGAAAATTATAGAATCGAGAAGCTGGAGTTTGAAGTCGTGGATTTTCCATCGCGAGTACCACGCTTTGTTGGGACGACCAGCATATGCTAGATTTATGGCAGTACCACACTATACATACCTGTTATGGAGATTGCCTGGACCCAAGGGACCAATCACGGTCAAAGGGAGTTTCGCCTTAGCTGATAAGTGCGACAAGGATTTCCATCGGTTATCAGAAACTTTCGGGATGCAAGCTGAGTACTTGGCGTCAAAAAGCATGACTGATTACGTCGTACTACCAGACGTTGGAAGGCCAAATAAAGAATCAACTTTCAACACAGAGAAAAATTCTAAGGAGGTGCAGATTCACCCGACGGACCCAAAAAGACGACATCCATTGCAAACAACATGGATATCGCATAGGAAAGCGCGCTCGTCGAGTTCCTCCGTGAGAGCTGGAAAATCTTCGCATGGTGTCCAGCTGACATGCCGGGAGTACCCGGGGAACTTGCCGAGCACCACCTAAATTTGGATCCAACAGCGAGACCAATCAAACAACCTCTGCGGCGTTTTTCGGAACCAAACCGCAAAGCTATGCTGTCAGAAATCAATCGACTACAAGAAGCTGGTTTTATCAAAGAGATATTCACAGAAGCCACATGGGTAGCAAATCCCGTGATGGTGCCAAAGAAACACACGACAGTCCTTCGCATGTGCGTCGACTTTACGTGTCTCAATAAACATTGTCCTAAGGATCACTTTCCCCTCCCAAGGATCGATCAAATCATCGATTCCACGGCAGGATGCGAACGTCTTTCCTTCCTGGATGCATACTCTGGTTATAACCAGATCAGATTAAAAGAAGAAGATGAAGTAAAGACCGCGTTCATTACACCTTATGGCGTGTTTTGTTACAAAACGATGCCCTTTGGTCTGAAAAACGCGGGAGCAACATATCAGAGGATGATGCAGAAGTGTTTGGCAACACAGATTGGGAAAAACGTGCAAGTATACATCGACGACGTCGTCATCACATCAAAAGAGGGATCAACGCTGATAGAGGACCTCAAGGAAACGTTCGACAACCTCAACAAGTTCTGCCTGAAGTTGAACCCGACGAAGTGTTCCTTTGGTGTCCCAGACGGGAGAACTCTTGGGGTTTCTAGTCTCAGCAAGAGGGATTGAAGCAAATCCCGATAAAATACAAGCTATTGTAACAATGAGAAAGCCAACAAAGTTGAAAGAGATACAACGGTTAATCGGGCGAGTCGCAGCCTTAAGCGGGTTCGTCGCCGAGGCTAGGAGAAAAGCGTTACCATTTTACGCTTTGATAAAACAAGGAGATAAGTTCCAGTGGAACGAAGAAGCCGATAGAGCTTTCGAAGATTTGAAGCGCAAAATCTCGACACCACCAATCCTGGTGGCACCGAAGGAAAAGGAACCTCTCCTGTTATATATCGCAGCCACGCCCCAAGTGGTGAGCACAGCGCTGGTTGTCGAAAGAGAAGAAGAAGGAAAACTCCACGGAGTACAGAGGCCAGTCTACTTCGTCAGTGAAGTTTTATCGCCGTCCAAACAAAGGTACCCTCAGTACCAGAAGCTAGCATACGGAGTGTTCACAACAGCACGAAAATTGCGCCACTATTTTTCGGCACACCCGATCATAGTGGTCAATGAGGCTCCTCTGTCAAATATACTGAACAATCCAGAAGCTACGGGTCGTGTCTCCCTTTGGGGAATAGAACTTTCCCCTCGGGACATCACGTACGAAAAACGAAAAGCAATCAAGTCGCAAGTTCTGCTGGACTTCATCGCAGAGTGGATGGAGCTGCAAAACACGGGACCCCCGGACTGTCGAGAACCCGGACTATGAATTTCGACGGGTCCAAAAGAGTAGAAGGAGGCTGGAGCAGGGAGTTATACTTATATCACACTGAAGGCGACAAATTGAAGTATATCATTCGGATGACGTTCCCTAACGCATCTAACAACGAAGCAGAATATGAAGCCCTCATACACGGGATGAGGATGGCGAAAGCATGCGGTGCAACTCGACTAAAAATCTTTGGCGACTCACAATTGGTGGCCCGACAAGTTATGAACCAATGTGATGCGGTCAATGATAGCATGATAGCATATAAGGAGGTGTACAATGAACTCGAGAAGCTATTCGATGGATGCGAGGTAAACCACATCAATAGATTGAGCAACGATGAAGCCGACGTCCTCGCAAACATCGGGTCGCAGTGTCTCCCAGTCCCGCCAGGAGTGTTTTGGGAAGAAATATCGGAGAGATCTACAAAGTCAAAAAAGGTGCAGAGAAAAGAAAAAACCTCGACACCCCTCGCAGAAGCTACGGAGGATGAAGATGAACAAGAGCTCGTGATGATGGTACAGGTCCCTTGGATGCAAGCATATGTATCATACATCCTCAGGAAAGAAATACCCGACGATCCAGTTGAAGCAAGGCGAGTAATTCGACGGTCTAAAGCCTTCACGGTGGTTAAAGGAGAACTATACAAGCGAAGTATTTCAGGGGTCTTGCAAAGATGTGTAACACCCGAAGAAGGAAGAGTAATTTTGAAGGATGTGCACGAAGGAATATGCGGCCACCACGCGAGTAGTCGAGCCATCGCGGCCAAGGTTTTTCGGGCAGGCTTTTACTGGTTGACAGCAATCGAGGACGCCAAAGAAATAGTAAGGACTTGCGATGCGTGTCAAAGGTTTGCCGCAAAACCTCATTCTCCAGCAGCAGAACTAGCACCAATACCTTTGTCGTGGCCCTTTGCACAATGGGGACTTGATATGGTGGGCAAGTTACACAAATCATGGCCAGGAGGAAAGGAATACATGCTGGTAGCTGTCGATAAATTTACAAAGTGGATAGAAGCGAAGCCGATAAACTCGCCAGATGGAGCATCCGCAGTAAAATTCATAAAAGGCCTCGTCTTCAGATTTGGAGTGCCTCATAGCATCGTCACGGACAATGGCAGTAACTTTACGTCCAACGAATTCAAAGATTACTGCAAAGAAGTAGGTATCAAGCTGCACTTTGCGTCAGTTGCACATCCTCAAACCAACGGGCAGGTCGAGAAAGCCAATGGCATTATCTGCAATGGCATCAAGAAACGTCTGCTGGGACCACTAGAAAAAGCTCGACATACCTGGCCCGAAGAACTACCAAGTGTGTTGTGGAGCATCCGAACAACACCAAATACGGCGACACAAGAAACCCCGTTTTTTCTGGTCCATGGCGCGGAGGCAGTACTTCCAATAGAAATAGAGCACGACTCCCCTAGAGTCACAGCATATGATGAAGAAGCTTCAAGGACAGCGCTGGAAGACGATGTAGACGCACTTGATGAAGCTCGAGACGAAGTACTATCAAGGGTTACTAAATATCAACAGGACCTGAAGAATTACCACAGTCGACGATTGCGGCCAAGATCCTTTCAAGTGGGGGACTTAGTTCTTCGGCTCACGCAAAAAAGTCATGAAAAACTCGAGTCACCATGGCTTGGTCCCTATATCGTCACGGAAGTAATTGGAGGAGGAGCGTACAGGATAAAGGACAAGAAGACGAGGGTGGAGGAGCAAAACCCCCGGAACGTGGCGCAACTCGGGCGGTTCTACGCCTAGAGCTAAAATATAGTCCTTGTAAAACTTCAATGTCTTGAAACGCCCACGAGTTTTCAGACGCACTCTTTTCCTTTTTCGGGGCACCGAGTGGGGCCGGGAAAGGTTTTTAATGAGGCGGGCTCGTGGTGCTGCAATATAATAAAGATAGTGGAGATACACTTCTTATTTTTCGACACGCCCGGGGGCTCAACGCCTAAGTCTCAAAATACATACAATATAGATTCACTGAAATATTTCGCCTTGGTATATTAATACCTCGCCAAATATATAAAACGGAAGCCAGTAATCATAAATATAGTACACATCAAATATTTTAAGTGCTTTGGTCCAAGAACCTCGCAATACAAATATAGAATGTCAACATCAAAGATACTCGAAGATTGGCAATCCATCCAAGGGACAAACAAGGTTGTCTTATTACAACAGAAAAGATAGATTTTAAGGAGGAAAAATAGTGCAACTTTCGCCCAGTAAGGCTCGGGGGCTTCAACAACATAGAGGACCTCAGCAACATACAATAAATTCCTTCGGAAATACAAAAAAGAGAGGAGGGAAAACAAAAAGAGTGAGACACAAGGGTTCCAACATGATACAAGTCAATTAAATCCCAAGATACTATCTACCGACAAACCCCTGGTTGTTTTATGTTCAGCATAAGAACCCTTGGTAAAGAACTCTGAATCCATCCGAAGAAGTTCATCTATCATCGACTCGGCCACAGGAGCTACCATCGCGTCGATTGAGTCGATATCATTTTTCCGACGTGTTTTCTTGGCTAGGCAACCAGCAACAATCTTCGTCAGGTCCAATTTTGGGTAATAGATGTTTATCATGATCATGGCAAATCTCGCCCCAGCAGTAAGCTGCGCCCGCACAAAGTTATGGATGCGGGGAGCATCCCTGAATACCTCCAATAATTCGGGAAGAGTTTTTGGAACCTCGTTTCGAGGAAATAAATTCCTATAGACAAGGGTTAATGTCGCCGTGCAAAAATTGAGAAAATCGCGCACTTGGCAAGCACGGTCTTGGAACCTGACAATTTGTTGGGTTCGTTCAGGAGTGGCCCAGAATAAACACCCATGATTAAGGGAAAGATTGACGAGAAGATGTGTCCTTTCGTTTACTCTCTGATCTTCGGCAGCAGAATCAAGAACTGAGCCTGTTAAAGCAACAGGGCAAGAAATTGGAAGAAAGGCACAGCAAAGCAAAGAGAAGGCGCTTTGAGGTTGCAAAAAACGTACCCAACATATCTGTGCTAGCTTCCAGCATTAGCTCAAGCATACTATTTTCTCGGGTTGTGGCTCCTTTCGCTTCTACGACAGCAGGCGTCCTTAGCAGCCATAGCTTCTTCGGCTTGTGGCAAAGCAAGTTGTTCTCGTTCAGATGCTTTCCGAGATTGTTCCATCATGGCCAAAGTTTGTTTCTTCATAGATTGAAGTTGCTGTCGAAGTTCTTCCAAATCTTCCGACAAATGTCCGCTTGGTGAACTCTCGAGGAGACTATGGTCGACTAGCACCTTTTCGAGAAGGAAGATGCGAGTGAAGCAGCGGCGAGAACAAGGAGGGGTCGAGTAATTATCAAATATTAACTGGAAAAGAAAGGCCCAGGATCAATGAAAAGCATGAAGAGAAATTTCATTACTTGCTAGAAAATTTACACGAGATATTACAAAAGAAAGTTTCCCAGGAGGACTAAGAGAGTAATTGTCGCCAAGGCTAAAATGGCGACAAGAGCAAAAGAAACAGAAAAAGAAACAAAGAGGCATGCAACTAGACCTCCGGCCTCGAGGAGCTAGGAGTTGAAGCTGGCTTGATCCCGAGATACGCCAAGATCTTCTTCGTGTTGGGCTTGGACGCCTTAATCAGTGACTTCCATCTCGACTGTTCTATCTGATCGGTGTCGCCAACCTTTGTCCAGTCAAGAGTCTGTTGGCTGTCAGCAACCAGAGCAACAGTATTTTCAACAGCCACCTTCATATTTTCATGGCGCATCTTCAGTCCAAGGTCCTCCGACGAATTGAACAGCTTGGCAAGCGCAAGGAAAGTCGAAGGTTCCTCTTTCTTCGGGAAGAAGTAGGGGAACAATGCCGACAAACCTGCACTGGCATTGGCCACGCCTTCACGAATTTCGCGCCCATGAAACTCCAGAAGAGAAAGTGCGTCAAGGAGAGGGTCATCGACGGGATTCTCCAAATCAAAATCTTGGTCTGTTTGGGCTGCCACACGAGACAAAACATTAGTCGAAAACCAAGAAACAGGAAGTACAATAAAATAGAAGGGAATGATGATATTACTCAGCGTACGTCGACTTTGCGACTTCAAACGCTTGATGACCCCTTGCTCACGTGCAGCTTGCGCAGCTTTCTGCTCATCTAAGGCAGATTCAGCATCTTTGAGCCTCTTCTGCAGTTCCTCGACACTAGCGGCCTTTGCTTTGGCATTATCAGCCTCAGCTCTAGCTTCGCTAGCGGCAAGTTCGGCTTTTTCGCGAGCCGCCTCACTGTGCTCTAGTTTGTGAGCAAGTGAGTCGGCACGTTTGTTGGCCTCTGCAAGTTTCTCTATCAAGAAAAAAAGGGGGGAAAGAAAGATCAAAAAATTGCGACAAACAAACAGGAGCAAAATTCAGGAAGAAGAGTAAACATAGAAGTTAATACCTTCGGCCTTGCTGGCATACTCACGGTACCCAATAAATTGGGACCCGATGCGGATAAGATCCTTGATCATAGGCTGTCAAAGAAGAACGAAGGAGAAAACATCGGCATTCAAAAAAGTAAGGGACTACAAAAGCAATATAGAAAAAATATAGACATCGACAAACTTACATCATCCAAGAGCTGCGACGAAGAGCTGCTCAATTGAGGAGGAGGTTCAATGATCATTTCAACCCTTGCCCTTTTTGGCGAAGGGACAAGGGGGCTCGAAGGAGGAGTAGATGTATCAACATTTTGTTGAGGAGGCGACGATTCCTCTCCCTCAGCGGGCTTCTCCGAAATAACTAAAGTGTGTGACGTGCTCGTCCGAGGAGCTACGTCACGAGTTGGTACTTCTTCCTCGTCATCACTGCGAGTAAGGATCAATAGCATAAAAAGCAAGACAAGAAAAGACTTCGATTACAGGAATAAAGAGGAAGCCGAGGAACTTACGAGCTGACGAGGGATGCAACATAAGGATCATAAGTCGCCTTCGGAGGAGAAGGAACAACTTCTTCGGCTTTGGAAGTGCCGGAATCTTCGACATCGTTCCTCTTCCTTTTCCTTTGTGGGGAAACAGCGGGAGGAGGAGATTGGACTGACGTAGTGTCCTCGGAAGATCCCGCAGATTTTCGAGAATCCACGGGGTCATTCACAAAGGATGGAACTTCTTGATTGTCGTCGAGTAACAATGCCAATTTCTTCGACTTCTCCATCTTCAGGAAGAGGAGGAAGGGAAGACATAGTAGGATGATTCTGCAGGAAAATAGCGGCAAAAGGAAAAATAGAGGAATATCAATACAATGAGATGCAGAGAAAATTCAGAACAAAAATTCGAGAAGGCAAAATACCTTGGGGAGCGGATTGGTGGAGCTGTATGGTTCCACGCGACAAGAGGAAGGAACTGGATCTTTGCCCAGGCGAGAAAGTCTTCGAACCAACTTCTCCAAGTCCTTGGTGGAAAGATCACCAGAAATTCTATTGGCGTCATTTTCACCAGAGTATGTCCAAAGGGGATTTTTGCGAGCCTGAAGAGGCTGCACTCTAATCCTAAGGAAGTAGGCAGTGATTTGAACACCAGATAGCTCCTTGTCTCGAGTGTTTTGAAGCTGACGAATGCGAGACATGAGCGCCTCTGTCGCCTTTTTCTCTTCCTCAGAAGCTTCGGCATCCCAAGAGCGACGGCGCTGAATTTTGGCATTCCCGTCGAAGGGAATTATGTTGTGCTCAACGGAGTTGGCGCTTTCTTCGTGAATGTAAAGCCACCTCTTGCGCCATCCTTGGACAGAATCGGGAAACTTGACGTCGAAATAGTCGACATCAGTACGAACACAGATAACAACGCCACCTATGTTATAAGTGACGTTGTGGGAGCCATTGCGACGGAGGCAGAAAATGCGTTTCCACAAAGCCCAATTGGGAGGGATTCCGAGGAAACATTCGCAAAGCGTAATGAAAATGGAAATGTGAAGGATGGAATTGGGGGTCAACTGGTGCAGTTGAATCCCATAAACGAAAAGAAGGCCGCGGAGGAAATCGTGGATTGGGGTCGAAAGACCGCGGATTAGATGATCAACAAAACTAACCCGGTACTCCATTGGAGGGTTGGGGTAGCTTTCTTCGCTAGGAAAGCGGATGGCGTCCTCCTTCTTCATAAGGCCGAGCCTCTTCAGCATGTTGGTATCTTGGTTGGAGATTTTCGATCTCTCCCACTCAAGATCCTCGGCGGCCATCTTGGATTCCGGAGTGCTGTGGCGAGTGAGGCGCGTGCGTGGTGGCATCAACAGCAATGGGCAGAGCAATGTATGCGAGTGCGGAAAATCAGAGAGAGTTGGGCGCAGGGGAAGTTTTGCGAAGAGGAACAGGTGTGCGGCGCAAGCGAGGGGATGAACGGAGGTTGAAGAAAGGTTTATATAAGAATTGGGTGATGCAGTGTGCCGTTGGATGAAGAAATCGTGTGGTGAGAATAGATCTTCTAGATACAAGGGCAAAAAAGTATTTTTACTAAGATAGGCGTTACCGTACGTGCGCCAGAAAAAGCGGAGGACGTGTGTCCCCCACTTGCACGACGTGTCAACGTGGTGGGAGTGATGGACCCACAAGGCAGAAAAATCTCGACCATTAATAGAGCTGAAGAGAATTTGACAAGGGAAGATATGTCGACAAGAAAAATAAAAGGAGAATGGCGACAAGTTAAATTATTTAAGAACTTCGGGAGCCTTTGGTCAGAAACAAGTTTTTGTCCAAATGCTCGGGGGCTACTTCGATAAAAGTAAAATTTCGATTATGGCAAATATAGAAATTGTGGGAGCCTACAACCAAGCACAAGTTCTTGGCTGTAGCCTCGGGGGCTACTCCCATCGGGAGCGCTGTTCGCGCACCCGATATATAAAAAAAAAAAAAAAGAGAAGAAGAGAAAGAATATCGGGAGATAATGGCAATATAGCGAAAAGGTGGACTAAAATGTAGAGCCTACAACCAAGCACAAGTTCTTGGCTGTAGCCTCGGGGGCTACTCCCATCGGGAATGCTGTTCGCGTGCCCGATGAAATATAAAAAGGAAAAAGAAAGAAAGATAGAAAAGCAAGAGAGTATATTTCGAGTTATAATTAACTCTACATATACTCCCATCGGGAGATTAATATAAGTCACATTTGACTCGATAAAATGTACCATTCCAACAGCTAGGAAAAGCACTCGACAATATATTCTCGAACGCCAAAGTTGCGATCAATTTCTGAATGCCGCAAATTTGCGAAGGTAAGACCCCGGATCTATTCTGCTGGGCGTGGCATCGCCGAAGACTGCGCTACGCTACTTTTATCCGTATCAACGGATACGAAGAAAAATCCTAACGGACGCGTTAGGTACTCGATAAATTTGACTGGGACTCGACAGAATGGTAAGACCTTAAGCGGCACCTGTCGAAGTTTGCACCAGTATCCCGAGATCATGTCCAGGGACGTGATCTTGAAGTAGGTTTTTGAGGATTGCCACTAGAGCAGTTAACTAGTACCTGATCCGTCAGATGAACTAGCCCCAATTACCAATATCCCTATGCAATATAGAAATTTATATAAGGAAATATAGAAAAGTTTAAATTATTGAATAAGAATAAGCAGTGGAGATTTTCCCTGATTCTACGATTCAAGCAAAATCTCGGGGGCTACTGACATAGGCATCCCAAATGGGCCTGCCAAAGATAGTACCCGGGGTTTTATGAAGGCCCACTATCCGAAGAATAAGAAGGTTCGAGAGCCCAAGATATATTAAGGAAAGTAGAATTGTAATAGGAAGTGTTGTTTGTAAATCTAGCGGGATGAGTTAGAAACCGTCCCGAACTCTGTAACTTGTACAAAACGAAACTCTCGGCTCCACCTCTTATATAAAGGGGGAGTCGAGGGACGAGGAAGATCATCGAATCATTGTCTGCAAACCCTAGTTTTCATATTCGTCGAGTACTTTTCGGCTGAAACCTTCGAGATCTACTTGCCCTCTACTTCTAACTAAACCCTAGCCTACAATCCATAGGCATTGATAAGTTAATCCCTTGTCAACGGACATTCCACTAAACATCTAGGAGGAAAGATAGCATACCGCCATCTCAATTGATGGGAATGCTTAGGAAGTTCTATAACATATCTATATCTTTATTGAAGAAGGTACTTCAAAAGATATCTATGACATCTCTATATCTTTGTTAAAGAAGAGTTCCTCTTCAAGAAACACTAGGGAAGAGTTCCCCACTTGGTCTCAATTTTTCCTCGACCATCTCCATATGGTCAACACACGCCCATTTTCCGTACCTTACCGGTACATATAAACACAACACTTTCTTTGCAAAGCATTTGTCAAAACAAAACGCAAGCCCAGGTTAAGGAAGACCTTTGCAACCCGTCCATGACCGCGGACGCGGCTATTCGAATAGATTTAACTCTGCAGAGTTTGCGCACTTTCCCCACAAGAACTGATAAATCCACCGGGATCATCCCCGGATCTTCATACGAAAGTATGCGAGTCTCGGATAACCAGTCATAGTCTTTCGCCCGTCTCCATTGGCACAAGTCCTTCCCTGCGGGCTTACCCCTTCCCGGCACCCCGGCAGCATACCTCCTTTTGAGCGTATCTCCGGCGCCATGACGGAAGACCCTCAGTAATCGTTCGGCTATCAGTTAAGGCAGTGTATTGCTGATACGTCCCAAATGTATCTATAATTTCTTATGTTCCATGCTACTTTTATGATGATACTCACATGTTTTATACACATTATATGTCATTATTATGCATTTTCCGGCACTAACCAATTGACTAGATGCCGAAGAGCCGATTCTTGTTTTTCTCGCTGTTTTTGGTTTCAGAAATCCTAGTAAGGAAATATTCTCGGAATTGGACGAAATCAACGCCCAGGGTCCTATTTTTGCACCAAGCTTCCAGAAGTCCGAGGGAGAGACGAAGTGGGGCACGAGGTGGCCATACACCAGGGCGGCGCGGCCTGGGCCCTGGCCGCGCGGCCCTATTGTGTGGGCCCCTCGTGACGCCTCTCGACCTGCCCTTCCGCCTACTTAAAGCCTCCGTCGCGAAACCTCCAGTACCGAGAGCCACGATACGGAAAACCTTCCAGAGACGCCGCCGCCAATCCCATCTCGGGGGATTCAGGAGATCGCCTCCGGCACCCTGCCGGAGAGGGAATCATCTCCCGGAGGTCTCTTCATCGCCATGATCGCCTCCGGATCGATGTGTGAGTAGTTCACCCCTGGACTATGGGTCCATAGCAGTAGCTAGATGGTCGTCTTCTCCTCATTGTGCTATCATGTTAGATCTTGTGAGCTGCCTATCATGATCAAGATCATCTATTTGTAATCCTTCATGTTGTGTTTGTTGGGATCCGATGAATATTGAATACTATGTCAAGTTGATTATCAATCTATCATACATGTTATTTATGTTCTTGCATGCTCTCCGTTGCTTGTAGAGGCTGCAGCCAAGTTGATACTTGTGACTCCAAGAGGGAGTATTTATGCTCGATAGTGGGTTCATGCCTCCATTAAATCCGGGACGATGTGAGAAAGTTCTAAGGTTGTGGATGTGTTGTTGCCACTAGGGATAAAACATCGATGCTTTGTCTAAGGATATTTGTGTTGATTACATTACGCACCATACTTAATGCAATTGTATGTTGTTTACAACTTAATATCTGGAGGGGTTCGGATGATAACCTCGAAGGTGGACTTTTTAGGCATAGATGCATGTTGGATAGCGGTCTATGTACTTTGTCGTAATGCCCCGATTAAATCTCATAGTACTCATCATGATATATGTATGTGCATTGTTATGCCTTCTTTATTTGTCAATTGCCCAACCGTAATTTGTTCACCCAACATCTGCTATCTTATGGGAGAGACACCGCTAGTGAACTGTGGACCCCGGTCCTATTCTTTACATCTGAAATACAATCTGCTGCAATTGTTCTTTACTGTTCTTCGCAAACAACCTTCATCATCCACAATATACATCTAATCCTTTGTTTACAGCAAGCCGGTGAGATTGACAACCTCGCTGTTACGTTGGGGCAAAGTTCTGTGATTGTGTTGTGCAAGTTCCACGTTGGCGCCGGAATCCCTGGTGTTGCGCCGCACTACACTCCGCCACCAACAACCTTCAACGTGCTTCTTGACTCCTACTGGTTCGATAAACCTTGGTTTCTTACTAAGGGAAACTTGCTGCTGTACGCATCACACCTTCCACTTGGGGTTCCCAACGGGCGTGTGCTTTACGCGTCATCAAGCTAAATTTCTGGCGCCGTTGCTGGGGAGATCAAGACACGCTGCAAGGGGAGTCTCCACTTCCAATCTCTTTACTTTGTTTTTGTCTTGCTTTATTTTATTTACTACTTTGTTTGCTGCATTATATCAAAACACAAAAAAATTAGTTGCTAGCTTTACTTTATTTACTGTCTTGTTCTCTATAACAAAAACACAAAAAAATTAGTTACTTGCATTTACTTTATTTACTTTGCTTTATTTACTACTGCTAAAATGGGTACTGTTGAGAATACTAAGTTGTGTGACTTCACTAGCACAAATAATAATGATTTCTTATGCACGACTATTGCTCCACCTGCTACTACAGCAGAATTCTTTGAAATTAAACCTCGCTTTCTTGAATCTTGTTATGAGAGAGCAATTTTCTAGGTGTTAGTTCGATGATGTTGCTGCCCATCTTAATAATTTTGTTGAACTATGTGAAATGCAAAAGTATAATGATGTAGATGGTGACATTATAAAATTAAAATTGTTTCCTTTCTCCTTAAGAGGAAGAGCTAAAGATTGGTTCTTTGTCTCCGCCTAGAAATAGTATTGATTCATGGACTAAATGTAAGGATGCTTTTATTGGTAGATATTATCCTCCCGCTAAAATTATATCTTTGAGAAGTAGCATAATGAATTTCAAGCAATTAGATAATGAACATGTTGCTCAAGCATGGGAGAGAATGAAATCTTTGGTAAAGAATTGCCCAACCCATGGAGTGACTACTTGGATGATCATCCAAACCTTTTATGCAGGATTGAATTTTTCTTCGCGGAACCTATTGGATTCAGCTGCTGGAGGTACCTTTATGTCCATTACTTTGGGGGCGGCAACAAAGCTTCTTGATGATATGATGACAAATTACTCTGAATGGCACACGGAAAGAGCTCCACAAGGTAAGAAGGTAAATTTTGTTGAACAAACCTCCTCCTTGAGTGATAAGATTGATACTATTATGTCTATGCTTGTGAATGGTAGATCTAATATTGATCCTAATAATGTTCCTTTAGCTTCATTGGTTGCCCAAGAAGAACATGTTGATGTAAACTTCATTAAAAATAATAATGCTTATAGGAATAACTTGGGTAACAACTATAGGACATATCCTGCTAGTGGTAATGATCATTCTTACGGTAGATATAAGGAAAAGATGCTAGAAATTGAAAGATCCACTAAGAGCTTTATGCAATCACAATATGAGAAAAATCAATTGTTTACTAAAACTATGAATGAACAATCTACCTTGTTGAAAAATATAGGAAATCAACTTGAAAATTTGAATATGGGGATTTCGGGTTTGCAAACTAAGATTTCAAATGCTGAAAACCGAATCCCATACCTGTCTGCGTCACAATCCTCCTTAACTAATAAAATGGCTGCTAAAGCTGAGGATATTGATAATAAAATTGTTACTACAGCAAATGCCATCCAAGTTAGAATTAATGAGAATATTAGATTGATGGCTGAACTGCATGCTAGGTGGGAAAGAGAAGAAAATGAAAAACTAGCTAAAGAGAATAATGTAGCTAAGGTTTGGACTATTACCACCACTAGTAATGTTAATGATTCACATGTTGCTACACCTCCTACTATCAATGGTAAAATAATTGGTGTTGGCAATGTTACTACTCCTAGTGCAAAGCGTGCAAAATTGCACTGAACTCGCTAAAGCTCTTTGAAATTGATAAAGCTAGCTGAAATTTTTCAAAATATTGGGGACAATGATCCCATTGCTGTAGATCATAATGGTTTAGACTTTGATGATTGTCACATCTCTGAAGTTATAAATTTCTTACAAAAGCTTGCTAAAAGTCCCAATGCTAGTGCTATTAATTTGGCCTTTACAAAACATATTACAAATGCTCTCATAAAAGCTAAAGAAAAGAAACTAAAACTTGAAACCTCTATTCCTAGAAAGTTAGAAGATGGTTGGGAGCCCA
Organism: Lolium rigidum; assembly: GCF_022539505.1. NCBI lineage: Eukaryota > Viridiplantae > Streptophyta > Magnoliopsida > Poales > Poaceae > Lolium > Lolium rigidum. Next base: position 6,258,134 of record NC_061511.1, on the reverse strand, counting down.
TCATTAAGATGAGGGTCAATGATTTTGATTGTAATGCTTTATGTGATCTTGGTGCAAGTATTTCTGTTATGCCTAAGAAAATTTATGATATGCTTGACTTGCCACCATTGAAAAATTGTTATTTGGATGTTAATCTTGTTGATAATGCTATAAAGAAACCTTTGGGGAGGATCGATAATGTTTGTATTATGGTTAACAATAACCTTGTCCCCGTTGATTTTGTTGTCTTGGATATTGAATGCAATGCATCTTGTTCCATTATATTGGGAAGACCTTTTCTTCGAACTGTTGGTGCCACCATTGATATGAAGGAAGGTAATATTAAATATCAATTTCCTCTCAAGAAAGGTATGGAACACTTCCCTAGAAAGAGAATGAAGCTACCTTATGATTCTATTATTAGAACAAATTATGATGTTGATGCTTCGTCTTTTGATGTTACTTGATACACACTTTCTGCGCCTAGCTGAAAGGCGTTAAAGAAAAGCGCTTATGGGAGACAACCCATTATTTTACTTCTGCACTTTATTTTATATTTGAGTCTTGGAAGTTGTTTACTACTGTAGCGACCTCTTCTTATCTTTATTTTATTGCATTGTTGTGCCAAGTAAAGTCTTTGATAGTAAAGCCAATACTAGATTTGGATTGCTGCACATGAACAGATTTCTTGCTGTGACGAATTTGAGCAGTAGTCTCTGTAGAAAAATCAAAAAAATCTGCCAATTTACGTGCATGATCCTCAGATATGTACGCAACTTTCACTCAATTTGGGAATTTTCATCTGAGCAAGTCTGGTGCCACTTTAAAATTTGTCTTTACGAACTGTTCTGTTTTGACAGATTCTGCCTTTTGTTTCGCATTGCCTGTTTTGCTATGTTAGATGGATTTCTTTGTTCCATTAACTTTCAGTAGCTTTGTGCAATGTCCATAAGTGTTAAGAATTATTATGTCACCTCTGAATATATGAATTATGCACTGACCCTCTAATGAGTTTGTTTCGAGTTTGGTGTGGAGGAAGTTTTCAAGGGTCAAGAGAGGAGGATGATACAATATGATCAAGAAGAGTGAAAAGTCAAAGCTTGGGGATGCCCCGTGGTTCATCCCTGCATATTTTAAGAAGACTCAAGCGTCTAAGCTTGGGGATGCCCAAGGCATCCCTTCTTCATCGGCAACTTATCGAGTTCCTCTAGTGAAACTATATTTTTATTCCATCACATCTTATGTGCTTTACTTGGAGCGTCTGTTTGTTTTTATTTTTGTTTTTGTTTGAATAAATCGGATCCTAGCATTCTTTGTTTGGGAGAGAGACACGCTCCGCTGTTTCGTATGAACACATATGTTCTTAGCTTCATCTTTAATGTTCATTGCGAAAGTTGAACTATTTCATTCATTGTTATATGGTTGGAAACAGAAAATGCCGCATGTGGTAAATGGTAAAATGACTTGAATAATGTGATACTTGGAAATTGTTGTGCTCATATAGATCTTGTTTAAGCTCTTGCATCATGTACCTTGTACTCATTAATGAATAACTACATAGAGCTTGTTAAAATTTGGTTTGCTTGATTGATCTCTAGAGTCTAGATATTTTCTGGTTGAGGTGTTTGAACAACAAGGAGACAATGTAAAGTGTTATAATAGTTACAATATGTTCATATGTGAGCTTTGCTGCACCTTTTATACTTGAGTTTGCTTCAAACAACCTTGCTAGCCTAGCCTTGTATTGAGAGGAATTCTTCTCGTGCATCCAAATCCTTGAGCCAATAACCATGCCATTTGTGTCCACCATACCTACCTATCACATGGTATTTCTCCGCCATTCCAAAGTACATTACTTGAGTGATACCTTTAAAATTTATATTCTTTACCTTTGCAATATATAGCTCATGGGACAAATAGCCTTAAAAACTATTGTGGTGAAGAATATGTACTTATGTGTCTTTTTTCTTAATAAGTTGCTTGTTGAGCGGTAACCATGTTTTCTGGGGACGCCATCAACTCTTTTACCTTTGTTGAATATCATGTGAGTTGCTATGCATGTTCGTCTTGTCTGAAGTAAGGGCGGTTCTCACAATCAAATGGTTTGAGTATGCATACTGTTAGAGAAGAACATTGGGCCGCTAAGAGCATCTCCAACAGGAGCGCTATATAGGCCGCGCGGCATAAAAACGTCCGATATAGCGCGTGTGGGAGAGAATGTGGCGCTCCAGCAGGCGCAGTAAACGGCGCGGCGCTGTAAAAAATTTAGGGCGCGCGGCGTTTTGCACAATCCGGAGCGGCATATCTGGCGCGTCGGCTACAGCGCGCGGCATCGCTCGTCCAAGCGCGAAAAATACAACGGCTGGAAAATTCCTCCCCCCGCGCCCACGCCCTCATTTCCCCACCTACCGCCGGCGCGAAATCCAGCCGCCGCCGATCGACTCCGCCGCCGCCCCCACTTCTGCGCGCCGCCGCGTCGTAGATCCGCGTCGCCCGCACCTCCTCCTGGCAGCGGCGGACGCTCCGCCGCACTGTGTCGCTCGCGCGGCCGCCAGCGACGAGTTGTAGTCGGCGGTCCTTCTCCGCGGCCCCCTTCGCGCCGGCGTCGCGTTCTTCTCCGCGCAGGCGTAGACATGTCGTCCTCGTCGTCCTCGAGCTTGCTAGCAACATGGCGCGCCCATGGTGCTCGCCCATTTGCTCGCAAGGTATGAACCTCCGCTGGCCGGCCTCTATTACTCGCCAATTAGCTACAATAGTTCATAGTGAAGTAATTCATACATATGTTTGTAGAGTTCATCATATGATTCATCGGATGACGAGTTCGACCAAGAAGAAGAGGAGAACATATCGATACTATTAGCATACCGCGCCGTTAAGAGGGCAAAATTTGGTGGATCGGTGTTCGGTAGACAGAAGTTGTGAAGAGAAAGGATTGAAGGGCATGAGAAGTTGATGCGGTCATATTTCAATGAGAATCCGATTTTCCCCGAAAGCTATTTTCGGCGGCGTTTTCGGATGAGTCTCAACTTGTTCAGGCACATTGCAACGGAGGTCACCAAATATGATCGTTTCTTTGAGCAAAGGAGGAATGCCGCCGGAGAACTTGGTCATAGCACATATCAAAAGGTGACCGCCGCCTTGCGTATGTTGGCATATGGTATACCGGCGGATCTTATTGATGATCATTTGGCCATGGGAGAGAGCACTTCTATCTTCTGTGTGAATGCCCGGATCTTGCAATGACATCAATGTTCTTCAACGGTCTCCACTAATGACAAGACTTGCAATGCGGGAAGGTCCATTGGTGGAGTTTGAAGCAAATGGCCACAAGTACAACTATGGCTACTTCCTCGCCGACGGAATATATCCAAGGTGGCAAACATTTGTGAAGCCAATTATTCAACCAAAAGGTAAGAAGCAAACCCAATTCCATAATGCACAAGCGGCGGCTAGGAAAGATGTAGAGAGAGCATTTGGGATTTTGCAAGCCCAATTTGCCATTGTTAGAGGACCGGAAAAGATGTGGATCATACCCACTACGACTTGATGGGGGTTCCCGTGCAAGTGAGGAGGTCCGCACATAGGATTGCCCGATTCATTGCCTCATACCATGCCATTCGGTGCAACGACACACATGATGAGCTTCAAAAAGATCTCATGGAAGAATGGTGGAATTGGAATGGAAAACAATAGTTGCATATTTGTTGTATTTGTTTGAAAACTATGTGTTGTATTTTATCAAAACCATGTTGTATTGTTGTATGTTGGACGTGTTGTATTTGGTGTGAAGTATTGTTGTGAACAATGTATTGTATTTCGATGGTACAATTTATTATGTGAATTTTTATGTATTGTTTGATCTTGTTGGATGCATACTTGTGTGTGTTTCTTGTTTGCGCCGCGCCCACGCGCTGCAAAATGGCGCGTCCGGCGGAGGTGCTATTTTACCGCGCCAACGCGCGCTGCAAAATGGCGCGTCCGGCGGGGGAGAAATCGCTCCGGCGCGCGGCAACGGTTTACAGCGGGCAGAATCTGAGGTTTAGCGCGCCGCGATATAGCGCGCCTGCTGGAGATTCTCTAACTAAAGCCATGATTCATGGTGGAAGTTTCAGTGTGGACAGCTAATCCTCAATCTCTTATGAGAATTTTAATTGTTGTTGAATGCTTATGCATTAAACAGGAGTCCATTATATGTTGTCTATGTTGTCCCGGTATGGATGTCTAAGTTGAGAATAATCAAAAGCGAGAAATCCAATGCGAGCTTTCTCCTTAGACCTTTGTACAGGCGGCATAGAGGTACCCCTTTGTGACACTTGGTTGAAACATATGCTATGCAATGATAATCAGTGTTAATCCAAGCTAATTAGGACAAGGTGCGAGCACTATTAGTATACTATACATGAGGCTTGCAACTTATAAGATGTTTTATACATAACACGTATGCTTTATTACTACCGTTGACAAAATTGTTTCTTGTTTTTAAAATGAAAAGCTCTAGCACAGATATAGTAATCAATGCTTTCCTCTGCGAAGGGCATATCTTCTACTTTATTGTTGAGTCAGTTTACCTATTCTTTCTATCTTAGAAGCAAACACTTGTATCAACTGTGTGCATTGATTCTTACATGTTTACCTGTTGCACTTGTTATATTACTTTGTGTTGACAATTATCCATGAGATATATATGTTGAAGTTGAAAGCAACCGCTGAAACTTTTATCTTCCTTTGTGTTGCTTCAATGCCTTTACTAAGAACTTATTGCTTTATGAGTAACTTTTATGCAAGTCTTATTGATGCTTGTCTTGAAAGTATTATTCATGAAAAGTCTTTGCTATATGATTCATTTGTTTACTCATTATCTTCATCATTGCTTCGAATTGTTGCATTCATTACATATGCTTTACAATAGTATTGATCAAGATTATGATGGCATGTCACTTAAGAAATTATCTTTGTTATCGTTCACCTACTCGAGGGCGAGTAGGAACTAAGCTTGGGGATGCTTGATACGTCCCAAACGTATCTATAATTTCTTATGTTCCATGCTACTTTTATGATGATACTCACATGTTTTATACACATTATATGTCATTATTATGCATTTTCCGGCACTAACCTATTGACGAGATGCCGAAGAGTCAGTTGTTGTTTTCTGCTGTTTTTGGTTTCAGAAATCCAAGTAAGGAAATATTCTCGGAATTGGACGAAATCAACGCCCAGGGTCCTATTTTTGCATGAAGCTTCCATAAGTCTGAGGGAGAGACGAAGTGGGGCCACGAGGTGGCCAGATACCAGGGCGGCGCGGCCTGGGCCCTGGCCGCGCGGCCCTGTTGTGTGGGCCCCTCGTGACGCCTCTCGACCTGCCCTTCCGCCTACTTAAAGCCTCCGTCGCGAAACCCCCGATGCACGAGAGCCACGATACGGAAAACCTTCCCGAGAGACGCCGCCACCGCCAATCCCATCTCGGGGTATTCGAGGAGATCGCCTCCAGCACCCTGCTCGGAGAGGGGAATCATCTCCCGGAGGTCTCTTCATCGCCATGATCGCCTCCGGATCGATGTGTGAGTAGTTCACCCCTGGACTATGGGTCCATAGCAGTAGCTAGATGGTCGTCTTCTCCTCATTGTGCTATCATGTTAGATCTTGTGAGCTGCCTATCATGATCAAGATCATCTATTTGTAATCCTTCATGTTGTGTTTGTTAGGATCCGATGAATATTGAATACTATGTCAAGTTGATTATCAATCTATCATATATGTTATTTATGTTCTTGCATGTTCTCCGTTGCTAGTAGAGGCTGCGGCCAAGTTGATACTTGTGACTCCAAGAGGGAGTATTTATGCTCGATAGTGGGTTCATGCGTCCATTAAATGCTGGGACGATGTGAGAAAGTTCTAAGGTTGTGGATGTGTTGTTGCCACTAGGGATAAAACATCGATGCTTTGTCTAAGGATATTTGTGTTGATTACATTACGCACCATACTTAATGCAATTGTCCATTGTTTACAACTTAATGCTGGAGGGGTTCGGATGATAACTCTGAAGGTGGACTTTTTAGGCATAGATGCATCTTTGGATAGCGGTCTATGTACTTTGTCGTAATGCCCTGATTAAATCTCATAGTACTCATCATGATATATGTATGTGCATTGTTATGCCTTCTTTATTTGTCAATTGCCCAACTGTAATTTGTTCACCCAACATCTGCTATCTTATGGGAGAGACACCGCTACTGAACTGTGGACCCTGATCCTATTCTTTACATTTGAAATACAATCTTCTGCAATTGTTCTTTACTGTTCTCCGCAAACAACCTTCATCATCCACACTATACATCTAATCCTTTGTTTACAGCAAGCCGGTGAGATTGACAACCTCGCTGTTACGTTGGGGCAAAGTTCTGTGATTGTGTTGTGCAGGTTCCACGTTGGCGCGCGGAATCCCTGGTGTTGCGCCGCACTACACTCCGCCACCAACAACCTTCAACGTGCTTCTTGACTCCTACTGGTTTGATAAACCTTGGTTTCTTACTGAGGGAAACTTGCTGCTATACGCATCACACCTTCCACTTGGGGTTCCCAACGGGCGTGTGCTTTACGCGTCATCAATTGCCTCCTCCAGAGCGCAACCCGGCGTCGGTGGTCATCGTGACCCTCCCTAGAGAGTTGTGAAGGGTGCTTATGCCAATCTCAACGAACTACGGACTAAGCCCGTGCCCATATTGGATAATGTGGTTGCGCGAATAAAGTTGGGGTGGTGTACACTTATACGCAGTGCTCCTTTTTAAAACCATTTTTCCCACAACACCTTGGTTGTTCAACAAACAACCATACACCACTTTTCCAAACATCCTTATCAAGATCCTTTGCTTTCTTAAACCATACACTTGGGTTAACTTACCCAAGGTTTTTATAAACATTTACAACAAGGTAAACCTTGAGGGGTTCCCAACCTATAGTTTCATGAGAAGGAACTAATACAATACCATGGCCGAGATGAGGGTCATCACGCCATGAGGAGTATGTGTGAGTGGCTCAAGAGGATTATACTTGGTTAAGGTAAGCATGTATAAAGACAACATAGGGTGGATCAAACTTTCAGATTTGGGGTACTACCATACCACTTGGATGGTGAAGATTCACTATCCAACCAATAATCACAAGGGTACACGACATACTTCTCTCAAGTTGATAATTACACCAAGATTCATGACTTTGATACCACTAGATTCACCAAAGTGGTGGGTGTGATGTAAGATTCCATCTTGGAATAGGACATGCCCGAGTTGAGCCTGCAAGAAGACCAAAGGGAACAACACGGCCATGATACCATGCATCCCTCCAACATGTGAGCACGGGTGGAATAGCACCACAAGGGAGTACCCCACTTACAACCATACATAGACAACAAATATAGAGAGAACAACACACATGGAAACAAGATGCTTTGGGACATCAACAAATGACATCCAAGTAGGCATCAAATAGAGTTCAAAGATGGCTTGTCCCTGGTCCTCCTCAAATCCTTCTCCAAAGTCCTCCCCTTCAACTTCTCCCTCGTTCGTATCTAGCGTCGCAAAGATAAACGATGCATACAATCAACATATAACTCAAGAACCAAGAATAAATAAATGAAAGATGAAAATATGCAGGGGAGTAGTTTGGCAGTAACAAAACATGGTTTGGCCATTTTGATAAACAAAAAGTATCAAGGTTTAATTAAAAACATCAAACTCTAATCCTATCATTGCATGTGACACCCATACAATCATAACCAGAGACTAAACATAACTAACAGAGGCTACTGGTATTTCTCCTAGATGCACAGTAACAAAACAATACTAACACAATTGGAATCATTCAAAAACATTTATTTTTCAATTTTTGAGACTCAAAATACTAACCAGAAACAGAGATCAAGTTTTAATTATTAAAAATCGCACAAAAATCCTAAAAATACAAGGCCAGTGGCATCTGAAAGATAATTTTATACTGGTTCTAATGCAATTGGAATCACGTCAATCGGAGCTACCAAACTATTTTTATTAGCAAAACAGTACACTGGCAGATTTCCATTTTTAATTTCTGTTTTACAAATTTCAAACAATTAAAAAGGGTGGGAACGCCCTGGGCCGTGCGGTGCTGTGCAGATGGGCCGGCCCAGTGGGGCTCTCCGGTGGCCGGAGAAAAAGAAAAAAGAAAAAGGCCGGGGGCCCGTGGCGGGCCAGGCCGGCGGACGTGGCCATGCACGCCGACGTGGCCGTGCATGCGTGATACGTCTCCAACGTATCTATAATTTCTGATGTTCCATGCTTGTTTTATGACAATACCTACATGTTTTGCTTGCACTTTATAATGTTTTTATGCGTTTTCCGGAACTAACCTATTAACGAGATGCCGAAGAGCCAGTTGTTGTTTTCTGTTGTTTTTGGTTTCAGAAATCCTACAAAGGAAATATTCTCGGAATCGGACGAAATCAACGCCCAATATCTTATTTTTCCCGGAAGCTTCCAGAGCACCAAAGAGGGGCCAGAGGGGAGCCAGGGGGCCCCACCCCCACAAGGCGGCGCGGCCAAGGGGGGGCGCGGGCCCCCCTACTGTGTGGGTCCCCCGTGGCCCCTCCGACTCCGCCTCTTCGCCTATAAGACTCCTCGTGACCTAAATCTTCGATACCGATTGACGAAACTCCAGAAAGACTCCAGGGACGTCGCCGCCATCGCGAAACTCCAATTCGGGGGACAGAAGTCTCTGTTCCGGCACCCTGCCGGGACGGGGAATTGCCCCCGGAGTCATCTCCATCGACACCACCGCCATCTTCATCGCCGCTGCTATCTCCCATGATGAGGAGGGAGTAGTTCTCCCTCGAGGCTAAGGGCTGTACCGGTAGCTATGTGGTTCATCTCTCTCCCATGTACTTCAATACAATGATCTCATGAGCTGCCTTACATGATTGAGATTCATATGATGAGCTTTGTATCACTATTAATCTATGTGCTACTCTAGTGATGTTATTAAAGTAGTCTATTCCTCCTCCATGATGTAATGTTGACAGTGTGTGCATCATGTAGTACTTGGCATAAGCTATGATTGTGATCTCTTGTAGATTATGAAGTTAACTATTACTATGATAGTATTGATGTGATCTATTCCCCCTTTCATAGTCTGTCGGTGACGGTGTGCATGCTATGTTAGTACTCGGTATAATTGCGTTGGTCTATCATGCACTCTAAGGTTACTTAAATATGAACATCGAATGTTGTGGAGCTTGTTAACTCCGGCATTGAGGTGCTCTTGTAGCCCTACACAATTAATGGTGTTTGTCATCCAACAAGAGAGTGTAGAGTGGTTTTATTATGTGATCAATGTTGAGAGTGTCCACTAGTGAAAGTATGATCCCTAGGCCTTGTTTCCGAACATCGAATCTCTGTTTATTTACTGTTCCACTACATGTTTACTCGCTGCCATATTTATTTCAGATTGCTATTACCACTCATATTCATCCATATTACTTATATTTCACTATCTCTTCGCCGAACTAGTGCACCTATACATCTGACAAGTGTATTAGGTGTGTTGGGGACACAAGAGACTTCTTGTATCGTGATTGCAGGGTTGCTTGAGAGGGATATCTTTGACCTCTTCCTCCCTGAGTTCGATAAACCTTGGGTGATCCACTTAAGGGAAAACTTGCTGCTGTTCTACAAACCTCTGCTCTTGGAGGCCCAACACTGTCTACAGGAAAAGTAGCCAACAGTAGACAGCAAGCTATTTTCTGGCGCCGTTGTCGGGGAACGAAGAAAAGCTACACCACAGAGATTTCTACCTCCCACGTCAACCACGCGCAAGTTGTGGACAGCAAGCTATTTTATGGCGCCGTTGCCGGGGAGGTAAGGTAAAAGGCACTCACACTCCGGTCCCAGGCAACTAAGCTATTTTCTGGCGCCGTTGTGAGTGCTCGAAGCTATTTTCTTTAGATCCTGCAATTGCATCTTTTTGTTTCTTGTTTTTCACTAGTTAGGCATAATGGAAAATAACAGTGAGCTTTTTAATCTATTTCCTGAGTTAAGACATGGATTGTTTGATGCGAAAATTAAAAAACCTATGGAACCTTATTTGCATGCTAGCAGCAATGATATTAGTATGAACTCTTTGAACACTAATGGCAAGAGCTTTACGGAACTTGGCGGTGAACTCTTCCCAGTTGATGACATGATCAGCAGCTTGCATGGCTTTGACGTTCTCCCATCAGGCTCGGGCAGGGCCGGAAAGAAAATTAGTGGCGAGAAGAACTTTCTCGTTATCTCCCACGGCAGCGACTTCCAGGTTGTTTTCAATGGTGCGGAGCCAATCATCCGCGTCTAGGGGAGCGGTGCATTTGGAAAACACGGGCGGATTGGTGTTCTGGAAATCCCTAAGACATGATCTTGGCGCCTCCTCCCCGTGTCCATCTCCTTCTTCATTGCCACGGTTTCCCGCGGCAACTTGAGCAATTTGCCGAAGTGCGGCGATGTTGGATTCACTTTCCGCGCGAGCACGCTGGCGGTCTTCCATCAAAAGGCGCAGGATTTGAGTCATGTCAGGATCCGGGGGTGGCAGTGGGTTTTCGGAAGAGGAACCTCCTCGGCGAGTCTCAACCATCTGGGGAGGCAAAGATGATAGACAGGGTAATGAGATGACGGAAAAAGAGATGTTCGGGAGTTCAAGTGCTTGCCAAGGGGAAGGAATGTGCATGCATAAGAAAAAGGAAACTTCGAAAGAAAAAGAAGCATAACAAACACAAATGCAAACATTCAACCACAACGTCAGCACTACCCAAAAGCATCAAGGTTCACAACCACCAAGGTCACATAAGGACCAACAAGTACGACGTTACATAGGGGACACTATCTCATAACAAGTCTAGCAAGTGCACATCTAGAAGTCATCAAGAGGAGTGGAAAGGCCATCAAACGGGGGCTCCTCGGGGTCTTCCTCCTCATCATCCGGGGTAGCCTCGATGGTGCGGAGAGGCGCGGGTTCTTCGGCCTCGTCGTTGATGAAGGCGCGATCCTCATCATCTTCTTCATCAAGCCCGTCGAGTCCTTCCTCCTCCATGAAGTCCTCATCATCGCTAACAAGAGCGGTGCCCTCCTTACGGAGATCCTCACCCTCGTCCTGGACACCCTCCAACTTTTCTTCGGCATCCCGAAGAACGGACTTAAGGTGCATCACCTTCATGTACCTTGAGCATGTAGTTGGCTTCACGAACCCGGAGCTTCTTCTTCTGCTGGCGACGATACTTCAATTTGGCAAGCTTCAACTCCATCTTGAGTCCCTCCATCTCATGCTTCAGCACTTCATTCTCCATCCTGTTGGAGTCAAGACTGAGCTGGGTCTTGAACAACAGGTTCTCCATCTGGGCGGCCTGGCGTCCAAGGGGACAAGTGTAGGGAGTAATAGTGGGAATCCCTTCCTCATTGCGGCGCCCCAAGAGAGCATGAGGGAGCCCCTTTGCCTCCAACTCGGCACGGTGGTGGAAACAAAGGCGCGCGAGAGATGCTTGCAGCACCCTCACAAGACCCTCCTCCCAAGTGCGGTCGAAGATCTGGACCTCAATCTCCTCGATGTCCCTCACATGAGAGCCCCGGAGCGTGCAAACCACCATCCAAGACATCTCGCCTTCCTTGGTGCACTCCATCTGTCCTCCCTTCACCTCGGGCAGCAGGTGTCCAACGGCCCGCGACACCTCGATGAGGGCGGTCTCAAACAGAAAACGGGGCTGGTCATAGCCCAGCTGGCGGCTCATGGTGAACATCGGTGGGTCCATCTACACAAAATTTTAAGTTGGTAATTAGTAACAAGATCAAAGTGTGCAAAATTTTAAATACATAAGGTAAAAACATTAAAGCTTAATGCAAGTAATATTAAGTCTAAGAGAAATTAGGGGAGAGACTAGGCAATATTTCAGCAATTAGTCATCTCGTTTTTGATATAGAAAATAGTTTTTGTACTATCTTAACGTCCATGCTAACTAGGGTCTCCTAAGGTCGGGATGGTGATGTCTATGCACGCTTCTATTCCTGTAGATAGTGTTGGGCCTCCAAGAGCAGAGGTTTGTAGAACAGCAGCAAGTTTCCCTTAAGTGAATCACCCAAGGTTTATGGAACTCAGGGAGGAAGAGGTCAAAGATATCCCTCTCAAGCAACCCTGCAATCACGATACAAGAAGTCTCTTTTGTCCCCAACACACCTAATACACTTGTCAGATGTATAGGTGCACTAGTTCGGCGAAGAGATAGTAAAATACAAGTAATATGGATGTATATGAGTAGTAATAGCAATCTGAAATAAAGATGGCAGCAAGCAAACATGCAGTAGAACTTGTTGGAAACGGTGTTTCAATGCTTACAAACAAGGCCTAGGGATCATACTTTCACTAGTGGACACTCTCAACAATGCAATCATAATTGAATATAAATATAAGCACTTCACTATGCTATTCTGAATTACTCTCTGGCAAGATAACGAACACTAATTCATCATGTAGGCAAACCTTAAAGATGTATTCCCAAGTACTAATAAACACCCCACGCTGTCACTGTGAGCATTCATAGGAGGTACTAACACACCACAATTTCATAGAGACATCCAACTCAAATCATAATCCAGTGAATAAGTATTCTGTGAAATATAGCCTAAGAGACCCACACGGTGCACACACTGTCACCTTTACACACGTGGGACAAGGAGTCTCCGGAGATCACATAAGTAAAATCCACTTGAATAGCATAACAACATCTAGATTACAAAGCTCATCATATGGATCTCAATCATGTAAAGTAGCTCATGAGATCATTGTATTGAAGTACATGGGAGAGAGAGATTAACCACATAGCTACCAGTACAGCCCTTAGCCTCGGGGGAGAACTACTCCCTCCTCCTCATGGGAGACAGCAGCGGCGATGAAGATGGCGGTGGTGTCGATGGAGATGCCTTCCGGGGGCACTTCCCCGTCCCGGCGGCGTGCGGAACGGAGACTCTGTCCCCAGATTTGGCTTCGCGATGGCGGCGGCTCTGGAACTTTTCTCGTACCGTGGCTTATTCGTATCGAAGATTTAGGTCAGGGAGGCTTATATAGGCGAAGAGTCGGAGTCGGAAGGGCCACGGGGCCCCCTCACAGTAGGGGGGTGCCCCCCCTTGGCCGCGCCTCCACCATGTGTGGGGCCCACCTGGCTCTCCTCTGGCCCCTCTTCGGTGCTCTAGAAGCTTCCTTGAAATATAAGATCGTGGGCGTTGATTTCGTCCAATTCCAAGAATATTTCCTTACTAGGATTTCTGAAACCAAAAACAGCAGAAAACAGGAACTGGCACTTCGGCATCTTGTCAATAGGTTAGTTCCGGAAAATGCATAAAATCATCATAAAGTGTGAACAAAACATGTAGGTATTGTCATAAAACAAGCATGGAACATCAGAAATTATAGATACGTTGGAGACGTATCAGCATCCCCAAGCTTAGTTCCTACTCGCCCTCGAGTAGGTAAACGATAACAAATATAATTTCTGAAGTAACATGCTACTTACATAATCTTGATCATACTATTGCAAAACATATGAGATGAATGCAGCGATTCAAAGCAATGGTAAAGACAATGATTAAACAACTGAATCATATAGCAAAGATTTTTCATGAATAGTACTTTCAAGACAAGCATCAATAAGACTTGCATAGGAGTTAACTCATGAAGCAATAAATTCAAGGTAAAGGCATTGAAACAACACAGAGGAAGATATAAGTTTCAGCAGTTGCTTTCAACTTGTAACATGTATATCTCATGGATAATTGTCAATACAAAGTAATATGATGAATGCAAATATGCAAGTATGTAGGAATCTATGCATAGTTAACACAAGTGTTTGCTTCTAAGACAGAAAGAAGTAGGTAAACTGACTCAACATAAAAGTAGTAGAAAGGCCCTTCGAAGAGGGAAGCAGGGATGAAATCATGTGCTAGATCTTTTCAAGTTTTGAAATCATATAGGGAGCATAGAAGTAAAGTTTTGAGAGGTGTTTGTTGTTGTCAACGAATGGTAGTGGGCACTCTAACCCCCTTGCCAGACAGACTTTCAAAGAGCGGCTCCCATGAAATTTTTTTATTTTTGGGTGACACTCCTTCCAACCTTTGCTTTCACAAACCATGGCTAACCGAATCCTCGGGTGCCTTCCATCAATCTCATACCATGAAGGAGTGTCTTTTTATTTTAGTTTTATTTAGATGACACTCCTCCCCACCTTTGCTTTCTCAAGCCATGGCTAACTGAATCCTCGGGTGCCTTCCAACAATCACATACCATGGAGGAGTGTCTATTTTGTAAAATTATGAAGGTTAATTAATTGGGGCTGGGAACCCCATTGCCAGCTCTTTTTGCAAAATTATTGGATAAGCGGATGAAGCCACTAGTCCATTGGTGAAAGTTACCCAACAAGATTGAAAGATAAAACACCACATACTTCCTCATGAGCTATAAAACATTGACACAAATAAGAGGTAATAACTTTTGAATTGTTTAAAGGTAGAACACGAAGTATTTACTTGGAATGGTAGAAAATACCATGTAGTAGGTAGGTATGGTGGACACAAATGGCATAGTTTTTGGCTCAAGGATTTGGATGCACGAGAAGTATTCCCTCTCAGTACAAGGCTTAGGCTAGCAAGGTTATTTGAAGAAAACACAAGTATGAACCGGTACAGAAAAACTTACATAAGAACATATTGCAAGCATTATAAGACTCTACATTGTCTTCCTTGTTGTTCAAACACCTCACCGGAAAATATCTAGACTCTAGAGAGACCAATCATGCAAACCAAATTTTAACCAGCTCTATGTAGTTATTCATTAATAGGTGCAAAGTACATGATGCAAGAGCTTAAACATGATCTATATGAGCACAACAATTGCCAAGTATCAAATTATTCAAGACATTATAACAATTACCACATAAAGCATTTTCTGTTTCCAACCATATAACAATGAACGAAGCAGTTTCATCCTTCGCCATGAACACTAAAAGCTAAGAACACATGTGTTCATATGAACCAGCGTAGCGTGTCTCTCTCATACACAAGCATGAATTTATTCATAGAATGAAAATAACAAAAACGAAAATAAAAGCACACAGACGCTCCAAGTAAAGCACATAAGATGTGATGGAATAAAAATATAGTTTCACTAGAGGTGACCTGATAAGTTGTCGATGAAGAAGGGGATGCCTTGGGCATCCCCAAGCTTAGATGCTTGAGTCTTATTGAAATATGCAGGGATGAACCACGGGGGCATCCCCAAGCTTAGACTTTTCACTCTTCTTAATCATATATCATCCTCCTCTCTTGACCCTTGAAAACTTCCTTCACACCAAACTCAAAGCAAACTCATTAGAGGGTTAGTGCATAATCAAAAATTCACATGTTCAGAGGTGACACAATCATTTTTAACACTTCTGGACATTGCTCAAAGCTTCTGAAAGTTAATGGAACAAAGAAATCCATCCAACATAGCAAAAGAAGCAATGCGAAATAAAAGGCAGAATCTGTCAAAACAGAACAGTCCGTAGAGACGAATTTTTCTAGGGCACTTAACTTGCTCAGATGAAAATGCTCAAATTGAATGAAAGTTGCGTACATATCTGAGGATCACGCACGTAAATTGGCAGATTTTTCTGAGTTACCCACAGAGAACCCTGCCCAAATTCGTGACAGCAAGAAATGCATTTCTGCGCAGTAATCCAAATCTAGTATCAACCCTACTATCAAAGACTTTACTTGGCACAACAATGCAATAATATAAAGATAAGGAGAGGTTGATACAGTAGTAACAACTTCCAAGACACAACAAAACATTAGCAAAATAAAAACATGGGTTATCTCCCAAGAAGTGCTTTCTTTATAGCCATTAAGATGGGCTCAGTAATTTTAATGATGCACTCGCAAGAAATAAGAGTTGAAGCAAAAGAGAGCATCAAAAAGCAAATTCAAAACAAATTTAAGCCTAACCCACTTCCTATGAAAGGGAATCTTGTAAATAAACAAGTCATGTAAGCATAACGCAACAAGCATAGAAAGGCAACACAAGCGCAACTTCAAGATTCTCAACCTAAAGAGGGGAAACTTAATATTATTAAGATGCATATAACCATGTTTCCCTCTCTCATAATAACTTTCAGTAGCATCATGAACAAACTCAACAATATAACTATCAGATGAAACATTCTTATCATGAGCTACATGCATAAAATTATTACTACTCCCAACATAAGCATAGTCATTCTTATTAATTGTAGTGGGAGCAAATTTAACAAAGTAGCTATCATTATTATTCTCATCAAGTGTAGGAGACATAGTATAATCGTAATAAAATTTATCCTCCATAGTAGGCGGCACCAAAATACCACTATCATTATAATCATCATAAATAGGAGGCAAAGTATCATCAAAGAAAATTTCCTCCTCAATGCTTGGGGGACTAAAAATATCATGCTCATCAAAACCAGCTTCCCCAAGCTTAGAATTTTCCATAGCATTATCAACAATGTTGTTCAAAGCGTTCATACTAATATTATTGCTACTAGCATGCAAATAAGGTTCCATAGGTTTTTTAATTTTCGCATCAAACAATCCATGTCTTAACTCAGGAAATAGATTAAAAAGCTCACTGTTGCTTTCCATTATGCCTAACTAGTGAAAAACAAGAAACAAAAAGATGCAATTGCAGGATCTAAAGTAAATAGCTTCGAGCACACACACACCGGCAACAGTGCTACGAAATAGCTTAGTAGTTGGAGGATGTGAATACCTTTTACCTTATCTCCCCAGCAACGGCGCCAGAAAATAGCTTAGTTGCCGGGGACCGGAGTGTGAGTGCCTTTTACCTTACCTCCCCGGCAACGGCGCCAGAAAATAGCTTAGTTGCCGGGGACCGGAGTGTGAGTGCCTTTTACCTTACCTCCCCGGCAACGGCGCCAGAAAATAGCTTGATGTCTACGCACGCTTCTATTCCTGTAGACAGTGTTGGGCCTCCAAGAGCGAGAGGTTTGTAGAACGAGCAGCAAGTTTCCCTTAAGTGAATCACCCAAGGTTTATCGAACTCGGGGAGGAAGAGGTCAAAGATATCCCTCTCAAGCAACCACCGCAATCACGATACAAGAAGTCTCTTGTGTCCCCAACACACCTAATACACTTGTCGGATGTATAGGTGCACTAGTTCGACGAAGAGATAGTAAAATACAAGTAATATGGATGTATATGAGTAGTAATAGCAATCTGAAATAAAGATGGCAGCAAGCAAACATGCAGTAGAACTTGTTGGAAACGGTGTTTCAATGCTTACAAACAAGGCCTAGGGATCATACTTTCACTAGTGGACACTCTCAACAATGCAATCATAATTGAATATAAATATAAGCACTTCACTATGCTATTATGAATTACTCTCTGGCAAGATAACGAACACTAATTCATCATGTAGGCAAACCTTAAAGATGTATTCCCAAGTACTAATAAACACCCCACGCTGTCACTGTGAGCATTCATAGGAGGTACTAACACACCACAATTTCATAGAGACATCCAACTCAAATCATAATCCAGTGAATAAGTATTACGTGAAATATAGCCTAAGAGACCCACACGGTGCACACACTCGTCACCTTTACACACGTGGGACAAGGAGTCTCCGGAGATCACATAAGTAAAATCCACTTGAATAGCATAACAACATCTAGATTACAAAGCTCATCATATGGATCTCAATCATGTAAAGCAGCTCATGAGATCATTGTGTTGAAGTACATGGGGGAGAGAGATTAACCACATAGCTACCGGTACAGCCCTTAGCCTCGGGGGAGAACTACTTCCTCCTCCTCATGGGAGACAGCAGCGGCGATGAAGATGGCGGTGGTGTCGATGGAGATGCCTTCCGGGGGCACTTCCCCGTCCCGGCGGCGTGCCGGAACAGAGACTTCTGTCCCCCAGATCTTGGCTTCGCGATGGCGGCAGCTCTGGAACTTTTCTCGTACCGTGGCTTATTCGTATCGAAGATTTAGGTCAGGGAGGCTTATATAGGCGAAGAGTCGGAGTCGGAAGGGCCACGGGGCCCCCTCACAGTAGGGGGGCGCGCCCCCCCTTGGCCGCGCCGCCACCATGTGTGGGGCCCACCTAGCTCTCCTCTGGCCCTTCTTCGGTGCTCTGGAAGCTTCCTTGAAATATAAGATCGTGGGCGTTGATTTCGTCCAATTACGAGAATATTTCCTTACTAGGATTTCTGAAACCAAAAACAGCAGAAAACAGGAACTGGCACTTCGGCATCTTGTCAATAGGTTAGTTCCGGAAAACGCATAAAATCATCATAAAGTGTGAACAAAACATGTAGGTATTGTCATAAAACAAGCATGGAACATCGGAAATTATAGATACGTTGGAGACGTATCGGATGGCTCGATACCGGCTACGTGGGGACCCCGGACTAGCTGTCCGAAATACCTCGTTATGCATTCAACTCACGATCCCATGATCAGTGCACCGTGAGCACATAACCGAACTGAATATCCAGATTACATCATCCATTACAGTACCGAATAAATAAGTCTTACAATAGCGAGGTCACATGACCCAGTCTTACATAAATGCCACAACGGGCAAGTTCACAAACATAGCAGCGGATACATGTCAACGTCGTCAGGCCCAAGTCATGCCTTAGACCTACAGGCGTCTGACTTGGAGATCGTCCTAGGTCGCATAGTCGTCCTGGTATCCTCCATCGTCTTCATAGTCCTCCTCATAGTCTGGCCAAGTTAATAGCCAGGGACAAAGCCGTGAGTACATTTGGAATTGTACTCGAAAACCATCAAGAAAGGGTACTTTGCAAGAGTGCAAGATGACAAGTGCTAATCTAAGAAGACAAGAAGGAAGAGCTATTTTCTCAAGTGGAAATAGCATGAGGAAGAGAATCAGTTTCTCTTGTGGATATAGCATGTGAAAGAGACATAGTTTCTCTTGTGGATATAGCATGCACAAGAGCGTCAGTTTCTCTTGTGGATATAGCATGCCGTCATCTCAAGTGATGCGGACACTGGTGTTCCACGGACATTCCACTAAACATCTAGGAGGAAAGATAGCATACCGCCATCTCAATTGATGGGAACGCTTAGGAAGTTCTATGACATATCTATATCTTTATTGAAGAAGGTACTTCAAAAGATATCTATGACATCTCTATATCTTTGTTAAAGAAGAGTTCCTCTTCAAGAAACACTAGGAAAGAGTTCCCCACTTGGTCTCAATTTTTCCTCGACCATCTCCATATGGTCAACACACGCCCATTTTCCGTACCTTACCGGTACATATAAACACAACACTTTCTTTGCAAAGCATTTGTCAAAACAAAACGCAAGCCCAGGTTAAGGTAGACCTTTGCAACCCGTCCATGACCGCGGACGCGGCTATTCGAATAGATTTAACTCTGCGGAGTTTGCGCACTTTCCCCACAAGAACTGATAAATCCGCTGGGATCATCCCCGGATCGTCATACGAAAGTATGCGAGTCTCGGATAACCCGTCATAGTCTTTCGCCCGTCTCCATTGGCAAAAGTCCTTCCCTGCGGGCTTACCCCTTCCCGGCACCCCGGCAGCATACCTCCTTTTGAGCGTATCTCCGGCGCCATGACGGAAGACCCTCAGTAATCGTCCGGCTATCAGTTAAGACAGTGTATTGCCTCCTCCAGAGCGCAACCCGGCGTCGGAGGTCATCGTGACCCTCCCTAGAGAGTTGTGAAGGGTTCTTATGCCAATCTCAACGAACTACGGACTAAGCCCGTGCCCATATTGGATAATGTGGTTGCGCGAATAAAGTTGGGCTGGTGTACACTTATACGCAGTGCTCCTTTTTAAAACCATTTTCCCCACAACACCTTGGTTGTTCAACAAACATCCATACACCACTTTTCCAAACATCCTTATCAAGATCCTTTGCTTTCTTAAACCATACACTTGGGTTAACTTACCCAAGGTTTTTATAAACATTTACAACAAGGTAAACCTTGAGGGGTTCCCAACCTATAGTTTCATGAGAAGGAACTAATACAATACCATGGCCGAGATGAGGGTCATCACGCCATGAGGAGTATGTGTGAGTGGCTTAAGAGGATTATACTTGCTTAAGGTAAGCATGTATAAAGACAACATAGGGTGGATCAAACTTTCAGATTTGGGGTACTACCATACCACTTGGATGGTGAAGATTCACTATCCAACCAATAATCACAAGGGTACACGGCATACTTCTCTCAAGTTGAGAATTACACCAAGATTCATGACTTTGATACCACTAGATTCACCAAAGTGGTGGGTGTGATGTAAGCTTCCATCTTGGAATAGGACATGCCCAAGTTGAGCATGCAAGAAGACCAAAGGGAACAACACGGCCATGATACCATGCATCCCTCCAACATGTGAGCACGGGTGGAATAGCACCACAAGGGAGTACCCCACTTACAACCATACATAGACAAAAAATATAGAGAGAACAACACACATGGAAACAAGATGATTTGGGACATCAACAAATGACATCCAAGTAGGCATCAAACAGAGTTCACAGATGGCTTGCCTTGGTTGGCTTGTCCCTGGTCCTCCTCAAATCCTTCTCCAAAGTCCTCCCCTTCAACTTCTCCCTCGTTCGTATCTAGCGTCGCAAAGATAAACGATGCATACAATCAACATATAACTCAAGAACCAAGAATAAATAAATGAAAGATGAAAATATGCAGGGGAGTAGTTTGGCAGTAACAAAACATGGTTTGGCCATTTTGATAAACAAAAAGTATCAAGGTTTAATTAAAAACATCAAACTCTAATCCTATCATTGCATGTGACACCCATACAATCATAACTAGAGACGAAACATCACTAACAGAGGCTACTGGTATTTTTCCTAGATACACAGTAACAAAACAAGACTAACACAATTGGAATCATTCAAAAACATTTATTTTTCAATTTTTGAGACTCAAATACTAACCAGAAACAGATATCAAGTTTCAATTATTAAAAATCGCACAAAAATCCTAAAAATACAAGGCCAGTGGCATCTGAAAGATAATTTCATACTGGTTCCAATGCAATTGGAATCACGTCAGTCGGAGCTACCAAACTATTTTTATTATCAAAACAGTACACTGGCAGATTTCCATTTTTAATTTCTGTTTTACAAATTTCAAACAACTAAAAAGGGCGGGAATGCCCTGGGCCGTGCGGTGCTGTGCAGATGGGCCGGCCCAGTGGGGCTCTTCGGTGGCCGGAGAAAAAGAAAAAAGAAAAAGGCCGGGGGCCCGTGGTGGGCCAGGCCGGCGGACGTGG
This sequence comes from Lolium rigidum, assembly GCF_022539505.1. Classification (NCBI taxonomy): domain Eukaryota; kingdom Viridiplantae; phylum Streptophyta; class Magnoliopsida; order Poales; family Poaceae; genus Lolium; species Lolium rigidum. Next base: position 6,236,769 of record NC_061511.1, on the reverse strand, counting down.
CCATGCACGCCGACGTGGCCGTGCATGCGCCATGCGCCCGTCCGATCTGGATCCGACGGTCCAGATCCGGCGCGTGCTCGACGTCTGTGGCGCTCACCGGCGCGGAGGAAGAAAGGGGCGGCGCGGCGGCTTACCAGCGGTCAACGGCGTCTCGGTGGCGTGCAGACGTGAAGACGGCGGGGTCGTGCGGCTCGTGGTCGTCTTGGCGGCTCTCGGACACGTCGTCGTCGCCTCGTTTCGCGGCGTCGGCGTCACGGGCATCGTCGGAGCGTCGTCATCGCCGTCGCCTCGCAGTAGATCTGCGCGGCAGAGGCAAGGGAATAGGGTTAGGGTTGCAGGAGATGGCGTTGGCGACGGGAGAGAAAGGAGAGGAGGCGTTGCTGGCGTCGCAGCGGTGACCACCTGCGCGTCACCCACGCGGTGACCGCGGTGAGCGTCTCGGGCGGCGACAGCAGCGGCTTGAGCTGCTGCTCAAGCAGCCACGGGTGGAGTGGGGTGGCGTAACGGCGTGGTGAGTGGGGAGCTGAAGGGAGAGAGGTGGCGCTCGGTGGGGTTTTATAGGAGGGGAGGGAGAGGGCAGTGGAGTGGGCGGTGGCGATGGCCAACCAGCGGCCAAGGGCTGGCGTCACGCGTTGGCCCCACCGTGACGTCGCCCTGGTGGCGTCAGCGAGGGGAGGGAAACGAGGGGGCGCACGGGCAGTCGAGTTTGATGGCGTGTCAAACGAGGAGACGCCATCATGTCTCTGGCTCGGCGTGCGCGGGCTAGGGAGGGGTTAGGGTTTTGGCGTAGGAGAGAGGGGCCGGTGGTGTTTGGGCCTGAGAGGGGAGAGGTAGAGGGGCTAGGGTTGGGCCAGGGCAAAAGAGAGAGAGGTGGCGTCGGCCACGGCCCAAACCAGAGAAGAAAAGGGAAGGGAGAAGAAAAGAGAAGAGAGGGGAAGTCTCCCCTCTTCTTACCTCTCGGCCAAACTCCAAGAGAGAAAAAGAGAGAAGAGAAAAATAAGGGGCAGGGGTGAAAAGAGAGAAGAGAGCCATGCCAATGCATGTGCTAAGTTTTGGTACCAAGTGCATAAGCACATGTGTTGAAGAAAAAGAATTAAATGGACAAACAAGGGGTGTTGGTGTTGGTGGTGTAACCCTAGGTGATGTGATGGCATCATCCAAATAAGAGAGGGAAGTGTTCCCTCTTATCAAGATGGTGATGGGCAACAATAGAAACTAGGGTTTTTAGTAGTGAGGGAAAAATAATAATTAAGGGTGGTGTCAACACACAAGAGGGCAAACCCTACTGATTTAAAATGAGGTACAAAAAATTATCCAAGGTAACTCTCTAATTTTTAAAAAAATTCTAAAGAAAATTTTAAGACTAGACCATGCATGAACACAATTAAAAACTCTAGCAAACATAAAATGAAAAGCTTTTGTTGGTTCAAAATTTTAAGTAGGAGGAAAAATGCAGGTTCTGGAAAATGGGGTGTTACAAGCATGATTTAATATACTTCCCAACAAATGCACTCATCTCAAATTACTCACATTTGCAATAAAGAGATTTCATTAAAGTATTTGATAGAAGCATAATATTTGCAAATCAAGAGATTCATGCCAAGATGCAACCACATGGTTGGATGCTAGAAAAATATGCATGAGAAGATACTTGTTACCGAGATAGCATTGATGTGGATGTAGTAGATAGGAGTTCGTTGATCATCCTAGCTTGCCTCAAATTACCATTTAGTCACCACTTCTTCCTAAATGTGAGACAAGCATCCAATGTATCTCCTTGTACCTAAAACAAAATTAAATACAAAATGGTTCCCAAACTAATTGGGTCCAAAGTATTTAGATACACTACAACATATAGGACAAACTCCACAATACTATGTGCATATAGATATGAAATTGAATTTCATGCACATCTTAGCCAAATTAGGATTTGATGGAGTTTACCCTATATATTGGATCAAAGAAAGTAACACATGCCATAAGATATACATATATTAAATATGCATGCACAATACTTTCAAGAACCAAAGGAAGATACAATTTGGACAAAACACCAAATAAATCAAGAGACAATGGTTGTCCAAATTATATCAAAGAATCAAATCAACACAAGATTGACTCCAAAAACTTATCTCATTATAAGAAGCTAGTTAAACATAAACACAAAGGAATGAGATAACAAACTCCCAATAGAGCAAGGTTCCAACAAATAAACCAAACCCTTGACACTTTTTATGATGGCACAAAGTACCAAAAATAAAATTTATGTCTCCCAAAACCAAATTTTTGATAATGATCAAGAGATGTTAAGCATTCTAACAAATATAGGAGAGCTCCCCCAAGATTAGTGCATTATCTAGGTTTTTTCATATGCATACAAAATGCACAAAACTAGGATCATCACGCTGCCTATATCTACTAAAAATGCTAAGAAAGTTTAAATAGACAAATTAGATCCATAAGATGCAAGGAAGACATATGGGAGTCAATGCACAACAAATTCATGGTAATGAATAAGACAATTAAACACAAGAGCCAATGTAGATATGATCAATAAATATCTACCTCATAATTGATTACCACTTGTCCTAGGACAAGAGGTATTAGGAAATATTTCCCGGTGGCAGTTTGTAAGTATACATAAGATCATATTTACAACGAATAAAGCATATGGTAAAAGATAAGAGTTAACCATCATGCAAAGATAGTTTCTTGATAGCTTCATTTAGTCATACCAACATGCAAAGCAATTAATAGTATTCATACCAACATGCAAAGCAATTAATAGTATGACTTGAAGCACATGGTTTTCCAAAAATGTATTGAGGGACACGTTGTGAAAAACCATGCCAAGAAAAACTTTCACAAATAAGAACCACAAAGATATTAGCAATGAAGCCATTTAAGCAGATTGGAGCTTGTTTGAGCAAACATGCCACATATGAGAGAGATAATTTACAATATCAATTCTATGTGACACAACCTCAAATGTTCAAATTTCTAGGCTTGTAATATGCACAAGGCTTATTACTCCCCCATAATGTGATAAGGAATTTATTTTCACAAGAGGTAAATAAGATCCAACTAGAGATATTAATGGACATTTAGAATTTGAATTTCTCATGAAGATGACATACCACATAGAGACTAGATAATCTTGCAATATCAATTCTAAGTGATATTCCTCATGTACACACATTGTTAGGATCATGAAATTCCCAAAGGAATATCACTCCCCCAAAATGGGATAGTCCATTAATCGCTCATAAGAGCCATATAAGATACAACAAGATGCAAAGTGGCTCCAACACAAATACAAATACAGGGTGTGCAATCCATCATATATAGACTTGATTTCTCAAGAAAAGCAAGTAGGAAGCACAACATATACAAACACATGTTAGGAACAAAACTAACACATGCAAAGGGGCGAGTAACTTTCAATATAAATGAGTTGAGCACATGTTACCGCAAGAAGGAACATTGGATATATGATAGAAACAAGATAACCAAAAGACTTGGCTTGATATAATATAAATGATGAAGATCCCTTAATTCTTCATGATGTAGCCAAGTCTCCAATGCCCTCCAACAAGCACCTATTGATCAAGTTTTGGATTGTTGGTCCCCAACTAAGTTGGGTCCTAAGAGGTTAGTCACAATAGGCTTGGCAACCCAAATGGTTCTTTTCTTGACACCACTTTGAGCACCAACATATTTGGCAAACACATTGCCACCCTCATCCTTACGAAGATAATAAACATCATCAATGGTGATAGAGTTGGATGAGGTACCAATAGTGCAAAAGGAGGAGATGTGGCACTTCTCATAGCATATGTAGCAAGTTCTTTTCTTCTCCTTCTTCTCACTAGATTTCTCCACAATGGGAGCATTGGCTTCATTCTTCTTGGGAAGAGGCATTTCTTCAACTTGAGGTTGAATATGAGTTTGAGCTTGAGGCCGCTTCCCTTTTTGCTTCTTCTTCAAAGGGAAAGTTCTAACATGATGCCCTTCAATTTTGCACTTGAAGCAAACAATCTTGGCCGGGTCTTTGACTTGTAGTTGGCCCTTCTTAATCTTGTTTTTCTTGGACTTGTTCTTGTTGTTGGAGTTGAATCCAAGTCCACTCTTGTCATTGGGGGATTGTTGCACACTCAACATCTTGTCAAGTTTGCATTTCCCTTCATGACTCTTTACCAAGTCGTTCTTCAAGGAAGTGACTTGGGCCTTGAGCTCTTTGATTTCCTCTACATGGTTAGTGACAACACAAGTACTAGAGGAAGTAGAACCTTCATTGTTAGAGCAACAAGGCAAGGAAGATAATTCATCACAAGATTTACAATACTATGAGTGGATGAATTACTAGGACTAACACATGGCAATATAGCATTTTGAGTAGTAGTGCTAGTATCCACATGAGGCTCACAAGGTGTTGCCTTTGATATGATAGCCTCATGAGCTAACTTTAGCCTATCATGAGAAGCTAGAAGATCCTCATAGGAGCTAGAAAGGTTTCCATGATTTTCTTCCAATTTCCCATAATTGCTAGTTAGCAATTTAAGTTGAGCCCTTAGCTCAACATTCTCCTTCAAGATAGATGCTTCACAAGAAGTAGAGTTAGTAGCACAAGCATCATTATTAATAGCAATAGGAGAAGGCAAGTTGGCATGCTCTTTTAGATAAGAAGCTTTAAGTTGCTCATGCGACTCGGTGAGTTTGGTGAGCGCACCCTCAATGACCCTTGAGCCCTTTTTGAGTTGCTCAAAATCCTCAAGGAGTTTAGCATTAACAAACACAAGATTATCATTTTTTAGCTTTAGTCCATTTTCCACCTCAAGAGTTCAATCATGGTTTTACTTTTCTCTAGACAATTCTAGAGCAAAGGTCTCCTCAAGAGCTTCCTTGGTGGTTTGTTCTTCTTCAAGTTCATCCTTTAGGGATGCCACATCATTGGCGTACTCACGTTCAAGAGCACCCATTTTATCAATGGTGTTCTCACGCAACCAAATACATTTTTGGCTCTCAATAGCGGTAGTCAAGATTTCAAAGTAGTGAGAGCTAGCAATTTTATCTTTGCAAAGAACCTTGAATACACTCTTACCCTTATCGCGTAGAGAGATAACCCAATCCTCTTCTTCATATTCATCCTCATCCTTATCACCACGAGACATATTAGGTTCCATGGTAGGAGGTACCGTGGAACCCTTGGCCATAAGGCATATATGAGGACCGTGAGATAAAAATGAGGAGTTACTTGATGCTCCTTTAAAGATCTTGTCTTGACCAATAGAATATTTAGTTTCCTCTACATTGTTAGTCACACAACAACTAGAGGAAATATAAGCATTTTTATCATGGCCACAAGAAAAAGCAAACATATCATCATTATATTTATTCAAGCAACTTACATATGATATGCAAGGACTATCAACACAGGCATGTAAATCATTTCTAGTGCTAGATGTGTTTAAGTCCAAAGATGAACCATTGCAATGAGATATAGATGATGGGTCATCAATAGTAAGCTCAATATCAACATTACAATTTCCATCACCACTCACAATATCATTACCTTGTGTCTTGACACACATCGGTGAAGTGGATGAAGATGAGAACTCATCACGGCCGGAAGTGGAAGCAATACAATCATCCTCAATAATATTGGACACATCATATTTATCTTGAAGCTTTGTCCATAATTCATGAGAGCTCCCAAAAGGCATGATTGAAGAAGTAACTACATTGCTCACAACAATGGAAAACACATGACAAGCAAGAGCATCGAGGCAAGAGTTTTTCTTCTCCTCAAGAGATAAATTTTGAGGATCCTTAGGAGAAGAAAAACCCATGTCAAGAAATCGCTCCATGTCCGGGGAGATACCCCGTAAAATATTAAGCACATAAATTTTCCATAGATCATAATTTGTGCCGTCAAATATAAACAAGTTATTGTGCACTAATCCTCTAACCGACATCTTTACTCTCAAGGCGGTGAAGCCTAAGAATGAGAGACCTTGCCCTGATACCAATTTAAAGGACACGGATGTCGCCTAGAGGGGGGTGAATAGGCGATTTAAACTTTTACGAGATGGGCTTAACAAATGCGAATAAAACTAGCGTTTACTTTTTCAAGCCCAAAGCCTATATACTATGGTTCACCTATGTGCACCAACAACTTGTGCTAAGCAATACAAGCAACTATGTGATAGCAAGATATATAACTTCAAGCACGATGGCTATCACAAGGTAAAGTGCATAAGTAAAGAGATCGGGTATAGAGATAACCGAGGCACGTGGGAGACGAAGATTTATCCCGAAGTTCACACTCTTGCGAGTGCTAATCTCCGTTGGAGAGGTGCGGTGGCTTAGTGCTCCCGAACGCCACAAGAGGCTCACCTTGAGGTGTGGTTGCTCGATGCACACCAATGCCACAAAGGCCTCACCCCAAGATGCGGTACTCACACCACACACCGAACGCCACGAAGGCGCCTCACCTTATTCTCCGGTGACCCTCGCCACAAAGGCCTAGGTCACGGTTCCACTAAGGGATTTCCTTCGAGGCGGAAACCTGTAATAACCCAGAACATAGGAACAACGAAGGGTAGATTTAGAAATGGGATGTGCATTTCATCGCAAAACGGGGGAAATTTTCGCGCCTTATTGCAACTAAACCTAAGAGGGATCGAGGTTCTCTCTCATTTTGCATCTAGGGTTAGGCAATGGGAGTTAGGGAAATTTCGACATGATCTCTTTTGTAACTTGTTACTTTGGGGAATGTTTGCATTTGATAAGTGTTAAACATTTAAATATAAACATCACACAATATAAACAATGAATTTAAAATTCAAACACAAGATACAAATTCAAATCATTTTGAATTTCAAAGTAAATATCAAATACAATATTTAATCAAGAATATACACATTACATAATACAAAAGCTCATAAACCAAAAACTTGAGCTTTATTGATCATCAACACATAATACATAGTCTTTACAATATTCTTGATACAAGAATTGATAAATAATAAACGAAATGAAAATGAAGATTACAATTTGCTCCTATAACTAAAACCTAAACTAAATGCTTGAAGAACATATTCTGGTCATATTCAACTTCAAAACACTGCAAAACAAATCAAACACTAGCCGAATATAAGTGTTAGCTCAAGATTCGGTTTAGACAGTTAGCAAGTGACACAATCTTCGGTTTGGACAGAACCAAGTCACGGCACACTTGTGCTTGTCCAAAACAGGGGACATCACAAGATAGGATCAGCGACGAGACCAAAGCCGAGCAGGCTGCCGGGGGCTCAAGTTTCAGCATATGAGAGCACACGACTCAAGTGTGCTTGGGCGAGCAACGACAAGGCCATGCAAAAGCATAGTCACCAAGCATGCCAGGCTTGTGTGTCAATGCGAGAATAGAAGTAGGGATCATATAAAAGGAGCACAAACCCTAGAAACTAGAACCAGTCGACCAGATAGGATTCACCAGGTAAGGGTGAAGCAAGAACAAGCTCAGTTCATCCAGTTCTTGAGCAAGAACAAAGCCAACACACACAACCACTCAAACCATCGAAATCATGGTGACCTAGAAGATCATCCAAGATCTGGAGGTGAAGGGCTGTGAACAAACCACAAGTCTGCATCAACACAAAATCTCATACTAGGAGCTGGAACAAGGTATACCTAGTTCCTGGAAGTGATCCAATGGATCTAATCCATCATAGGCATAAGCATGGGATGAGCAGATGCTCATATGGGTAGATCATCACTTGGTTTCACCAAGGATTACTGCCGATCAAAAGCTACTAAGACATAAACCATCCGAGATACAAATCATGTGCACTAAGGCTAGAAAGCATGCACGGATGCACACTAGCAAGATCACATGCACGAGATAGCACCGGTAGATAGCATAGATTAGCAGCTAAGACTACACGAAGATCCTAAGCAAGCAACCATCGAAACCCTAGATTTCTTCACGAGGCAAGCATATTGGCATTCATACTTACTATGATCCCCTAATATGCAAGCAAAGTTGAGTAGCCAACAAGATCCAACCACTTGGTGAGCAACCGATCGGTAGCAAGGCTACGAGGTCACATCACACTTAGCACCAAATAAGAACAAGCCAAATAGACCACATCACTATCCGGAAATGGATTCGAGTTTGATTGCTTGTAAAAGAATCATGAACAACAAACTCATATACAAGCCGGACATTTAAATCATCAACGCATAAGCAGTTCATCAGAATTAAGTAATCTAAGCATGAATTTATCACAGATCCATGCTAAGCATGACAGTAGCATACTGTTAAGCAACACAATTTAATTCATAGCCACTAGAGCAAGTCTAGATAGCTAGAAATAAGTCACAGTACAAGTAAGCAACAGCACAGGGATGCTTGAGCATCAGCATCACCAAATAAGTGAATCATTTAACCACAATGTTAGCCGATGAAGCAATCAGCGACAAACAATTGATCAAATTGATCAATCATAGCAAGCCAAGCTACACGGAGAGATTTGCCAACAAGCAAGAAATGATCCAATGGATCATTGGATTGCGAGAATTAATACTTGAATCATATCACAGGCACCTCTGGCACACACACAAGTGTCACAGATGCATCACAAGTGCACCTAGACAAGCAAGCATGATATACCAGTGAGCATAAGCAAGTCATAACCAATCATAGCATGGCTTAGATAGCTCTTGAACAAGCACAGTAGAGCATGGTAAGTGTAGATCATGCTAGGGATAGCAACAAGGCAAGCATAGCATGAACAGCAAGCAAAGCAGCATGTGCCAGTACCAGGAAATGGTAATTGGGCCAGGAGCTTACGATAAACCAAAGCACGAGTAAGATTGCGCAGCGATGAGCATAACTCTAGATGATCACAAGATCACCGGAGAGTGGCATAACATGAGGAGGAAGAAGCACGAGTAACAAGGGAAGCGCACGAGAAGAGAAAGAGGAGGAGCATAGGACTTACCCGCGCACGGAGGCGAGAGGCGTGGCATGGCGAGCAGTGCCCGCGCGGCCATAGCAGCTGCGAAGCCGGGGAAGTCGTCGGCGTTACGCCGACGAACACCACCACAGCAGCACGAGCATGGAGACGACGGCACGGGCGCCGCAAGCAGCACCCGCGCCGGGTCGGTCTCGGAGGCGCACACGTCGACGACGAAGGCGAGAGCTCGTCGGAGACCGCCGGATCGCCCATGGCGATTCTCCGAGAGATCCGGATCGAGGCGATTCGCCGGGGAGAGGACGAGAGGAGAGAAACGGCTCGGACGGAACGATAGATCTGCTCGAGGCGGTTCTAGATCGGTAGGTGGCCACGGCGGAGGAGGCCGGTGATGGCCGGAGCGGGGCGGCGGCCATGGCGGCGACGCCATCGCCTCAGGGTCGCCAGAGATTAGGGTTAGACGAGTGAGAAGAGGGCCGAGTGAGAGTGAGAGTGGTGGGCCGTTTCGGCGTCACCAAACCCAAAAAGGGGCCAGCCTATTTGGGCCGTCCCTGGGTTAGTCTATTGGGCTGGGCCCAATATGAGTCCAAGGGGTATTTTGGTCTTTTTCTAATTAATAACGGATCAAAACTTTACCAAATTTTAATAAATCATAAACAACTCTAAAAATCCAATAAAAATTGGATTTATGAATGAAAAATAAATCTTAACCGAATAAAATATGAAATGGAATTTATGAAACAAATTCAAAATTATGAATTTTCGAATTTAAATAATCACTTGGAATTTTCAATTATTATTTCCTTGTATTTAAAATTCAAGGAAAAATCTCAAATAAGTTCAAAAACTTATTTTTAAACATTTCAAAATGAGATTCTATTATTCCAAGTCATTTCTTTTGAACAAGAGAATTTATCCCAGAAAACTACTATATTCCCTTTTATTCCAAAAACTATAGAGGTAACTCTATAATTTCAAATTATTTTGGAATGACTAAGGTAATTACCAAGTAAAATCATGTTACTTTGAATTGTTGTACTTTGTGTGAATTACAATGATTAATACTTTTAAATCAATTGTAAATTACCGTCAAAGACATAAATCTTAAATACAACCCTAAATTGTAATAACTCAATGGGGTAAAGGGATTCAACATAAAATAATACATCCATGATTGCATTATTTGGATTTTTATAACATTGTCCTTACCGGACAATGATGCTTCTTACGGAACCCGAGGTCCAGGTTCCATCAACCGCATTGAGCCTGCACTATCTCGCAGTCCACAGGCAAGTTCACCCTTGCTCATGTCAACTTGATTATTTTTTACTACTTTTAATGCAAAGCTATATACTTATCATTCCTGCATCGCAAATGAAATGTTAATTTCCAACTATGAATATGACTATGTGGCTGGCAATGGAACCATGGTATGTGTTGATATGGTGGAGGTTCCATTGCAATGGGTTATATCACCCTAGGATTAAATTACCAATGCCGTCCGGTGATTCTAGCGCCGTACAAATCGCGTTGACCATGAGATCTATAATGGCTGCTGGGAAGCCGGTCGTATCTTTTCCCTTCGCACGCCAACGGATTGGTAGAGCCGGCGGGAGTGCGGAGGCACTGCCGTAGGTTGGGATAGCCTTTTAAATCCCCATCCATTAGTGATGATGGCTCTACGATCTATGAAGGATTGTCCAAAGTACACCATGAGTAAAGCCGTATTATCGGGGAAGTCTCACTGGAGGTGTGCGGGTGGACAAAAGGGTGGGTTTGCGAGTCGCGGAGAAGGCGGTGTGGGCTTGGATCTTTATACCTGGCCTCACACCAAAGGAAGTGTGAACGGGGGCAAGTCTCATGCGGATGGCAAAAGGGTGAGATCTCTTGTGGGAAAAGTAACGCACCTCGCGAGTGTATCAAATTGTGGCTGTCACTCCTTGTTCCGGGAAGGGAACTGCGAACGCGGCAGGAAAGGAACTCCACGAAGTTCTAGTCAACCTGTGAAGACTGACGGGCATAGTTTTCATAATAAAAGCAACCTTTTGAAGAAATGATTGCGAAACATGCATTGACCGGCGATTTCTGATCAATGGTCGTAGCTAGTGCATCAAACACTTTTTTTATTCTTTAGAACTTGCTGAGTACCGATGTACTCACTTTCTTCCGACACCCTTGCTAGATCGTGATCCGAAGTGGAGGCCATCAACGATGGAGCACCGAGAGGAAACTACGAGCTGGTCTACGAAGAACTCGATCTTACGGCTGGAGTGGAAGGCGTAGACTATGGGATAGTCTACGGACCGGATGACACGGAGGTGGAGGAGTAGTGACCTACCTTAGTATCATAGAGCCGAGCAACGTAGAACTTACCTAAATAAGTTGTTGAGCTCTTTTCATCTTTAGTATAAGTTGTAATGGTACTTTAGTAGTCTCTTAGGGTGTTCTCATAGGACCTGTGAGAATACCAACTTGTAAGACAATGTTTGTAATAAAGTATGGAGTGTTATGACCTGCAATGTTTACATTGTACCACTCGAGGGATATGGCAATTTGTGAGGAAGCCCCTTCACAAAGATCATATCAACGACTTGTATACTACAACATGCAGTGGTATGCTTGGGTCACCGCAGACTGGTATCGAGCAAATGTTGCGACCTTAGGTTGGAAAAACCTAGTATAGGGAAGAAACCTCGTAGGAGTCTAGTAGAAATAGTAAAGGATTCTCTAGAAATATGGTGGTTATTCACTTGAGAATAGCAAAACCATATATTTTAGTGCGATAATTCTTTATTATAGCTATTATGATGCATTATCACTACTAATATTCTGCTTTTGTATACAGCCATAATGGCGAACACTTTTCCCAAGAGGACTTTGAGGAAAGTTGAGGGTTGGCTTGGTGATTATGATGGACCAATAACAGCTCTCCTCGTGTGGGATGCCGAAGGAACTTCATTGCGATCCACGGATACCCGTTATCAAGTATACTTACTATGATGGGGAAATCTTAGCCAAGTGCAGAGTATCGGTCCAACTACCGGAAAATCTGCATGATGAGCCGTATAATGCCATACGGAGAAGCCAAAACTATCACCACAGCCCTACCATATGGGCCTATTCAAGGCAATCCTTGAGATAAGGCAAGCACAAGTCGGTAGAACTCCTATGTTCGGAGTTTTCTCATATACCTCATGCCGAGGAAGATGAGGATCCCACTCTTAATCATTTGGTGTTAGCCCACGAAGTCCCGAAGCTGCAAGCACAACACATGGATAGTCTGTAAGTCTTTATTGACCACGATGTATCTTTTACACATGAAGATGAGAGGTGAGATTGACCACATGCTAGCTGAGTTCACGGACCACGATAAAGTCCAAACTCGGATGCATGACTTGAGGGCACAACCACAACATACTACACCCTTCTTTAACCCGGACAGTGATGTAGATTTGAGTGACCGAGTGGTTCAAGAGAAATCTACCTACAAGAGACCCACTTACACCTAACTTTGTTCCGCACTATCCACATGTGTCAGCATCGTATGATACTGGATATGGGGGAGACCATTCATGGAACATAAATTGCTCGGAGTCACCGATTGAAAACTCGACGGGTTGGCGTTTCGGGGAACCTTTTGGTGATGAGGAGGAGCCAATTCCATGTGATACCGGAGATGAGAGTGATGCGGTTAACCCAAATGTTAACCAACACTACGAGCGGGGAAGAGAAAGGTACTGATTCCATTTCTTTAGATTTGGAGATGGGTATATCTAAACCATCACAGTACGAAGTAGGTGAGAGTTCTGGAACAAAGAAAAAGAAGAAGAAGAAGATGAGGGGTCAAGTGAATAGGAATCCTCCATGGATGACTGGGAGATGAGGCACTCTGTATTCCACCGGGGATATGTATGAGTCTTTATCTAGTTACTTTGGAATGACGGATCTCTCGTCTCGGCACTTCGTCCGATTCGGATTACATACCCTCTTTGGAAGGACCTTTGTTCCGGACGGTGTTCGGAAGACTAGTCGACTGTATCTTGGTTGGACCCCAGGGATGTACGCGGAGGCGAATGAAGACGATGAGGAGTAGAGCTCCAAGGAAGAATAAAGTAATCTAAGTGGTATTGTAATAGAACGTATTTTAAATTCCCGTTGGCTTGGGCTTGGAAGCCAAATAAGTGGTTTATATATACCACATGTAATATAAGTTTGTGAGTGTGTTATGTTATATATGGTGTATATACATAATAAATGTTTTCTTTGGATTTGCTTCTTGATTTCATTGTGTGACTAGTATTGGACAATGAGTTGAGCTCAGAAAATATTTGCATGGTGTAATTATGAGTAATCGCTCTTTTTTACAGGGCTAGGGGGAAATGGCGTTAGTCGAAACCGAAGAGGCTCGCGAGAGAGCGGGAAGAAAGAGAAAAAGAGGAGGCGAGATGCAGCGAGCTAGAGCGGAAAACGCACCACCACCACCACACCCAATGTTGCACCCGGACTTCCAACGAGATATGAGGTCAATGGAGGAGGATAGGAGGCGTTACCGAGAAAGCCAGAGCAAGAACATGCAAGATTTCTTTACCCATGTCATCAATGATAGGGGTAATGAAGGCAAGGGAGTAACACTATCGGACTTCCAAAATGCAAGACCACTACCATTTACATCAGCTCCAGAACCAATGGATGCGAAGAGCGGCTCATGGATACGGAACGGAAGTTGAAGACCGTTGGTTGCAACGATGAGGAGAAGATTAGATACACCACTTATCTGTTGTCAGGACCAGCAGCGTCATGGTGGGAGAACCTTGTAGCAGTACACCCTCCAGATAAGGTATTCACCTGGGAGGAGTTCAAGAAGAAGTTTCGGGATGCTCATGTTCCGACGAGCGTGGTGGAGTGCGAAGAAGAGGGAATTTGAAGAACTAAGACGAATACTTGCACCAATCATGCGGTATGTTCGGGATTTCAACGAGTTATCCGGTATGCACACGAGGATGTAGATACGAGAGGAGAAGCGGAAGAAACGGTTCATGAAAGGCATGAATCCATACATGAAGATGCAACTAAGGTTGGCAAGGACTGCCGAATTCCGAGAACTGATTGACTCGGCAATCACTTTCGAGGATGATTACAGGCAAGTCCAAGAGGACAGAAGGAAAAGGGCTCGTATAGAGCCAAGGAAGTACCCAATAAGTAAACCAATACACGATCGAAGTTTCAAACCCCGATACGGACCTACTACGGTAACCAATACAACGGGGAGGTCAGAGTCAGAATCCAATCAGCCAAATCATCTGCAACAATTGTGGCCTAAAGGGTCATTTGCAGAAGGATTGCCAGAAACCCAGAATCATCTGTTATGGTTGTGGGAAGGATGGACACATCAAGCCGGAGTGTCCAAACAAGTCGTCGTGGAGCGGGCAGAGCTCTGGAGGACGAGGTGGAAACAACAACAACAACAACAACAACCGCAACAACAACAACAACCGCAACTACAACTACAACAACAAGAAGGGAAAGCCTTATGGAAAGCTGAATTGCACATCTTTGGAACAAGCGGAAGAGTCGGATCAAACAGTCTTAGGTACGCTAAGCATTCTTACTCATCCTGGCAAAGTATTATTTGATACGGGAGCAACCACATCATTTCTTGCATTGGAATTTGTGGAAAAATTCGGGCTTAGATGTTCTAAGTTAGAAACCCCTATAACTGTCCTATCCGCGGGGGGAACGATCTTAGTAACCCACGTGAAAGAAGCCACAAGTCCTAACCATATGTGATCTGTGTGTATTTCGCGGACCTACTCATCATACCCATGAAGGACATATCGGTCATCCTAGGGATGGATTGGTTGACGATGAAAATGGAGCGGTGATTAACTGTGGAGACAAAACAGTATCACTTCGCGACTCCATCGGAGGTCGAATAGTGTTCCAAGGAGATAAGTACAGTGAGTTGGAGATCGGATTGGAACTGAATAGTCTAAAGGAGGTGAGAATTGAAGATATTCCTGTAGTGAATGAGTTTAAGGATGTATTTCCTAAGGAACTACCGGGAATGCCACCCGATAGAGAGATAGAATTCACAATCGACCTGATTCCAGGCACAACACCAATAGCACAACCACCATATAAGATGGGACCAAAGGAGTTAGTGGAATTGAAAGCTCAGATAGATGAGCTGGAACAGAAGGGATTTATTCAAGAAAGTGTGTCACCATGGGGTACACCAGTTATTTTTGTGGATAAGAGGGATGGAGGAAAGAGAATGTGTGGAGATTACAGAAATTTGAACAATGTCACTATCAAGAACAAGTATCCTTTACCCAGAATTCAAGATCTTTTTGATCAAGTTCAAGGAGCAGGAGTCTTCTCGAAGATAGATTTAAGGTCGAGATACCATCAAATCAAGATCAAGAAGGAGGATGTACCAAAAACAAGCATTCGTATCAAGGTATGGACACCATGAATACTTGGTTGTACCATTTGGACTAACAAATGCACCAGCAATTTTCATGAATTTGATGAACAAGATATTCATGAAGTACTTGGACAAGTTTGTGATAGTGTTCATAGATGATATTTTAATCTATTCCAAAGATAAAGAAGAACATGCCAAACATTTGAAGATAGTTTTGCAAACTTTGAGAGAACATCAGCTATATGCGAAGTTCAGCAAGTGCAAATTTTGGTTAGATAGCGTTGAATTTCTTGGACATGTCATAACCAAAGAAGGCATAGCGGTGAATCCAAGCAAGGTTCGAGTCCGTCTTTGGAATGGAAATCACCTAAAAATGCTAAGGAGATACGAGGATTTCTTGGTATGGCGAGGCTATTATCTGGAGGTTCATAGAGGGATTTTCGAAGATTGCGGGACCAATGACCAAGTTACTCAAGAAAAATACTCCATTTGTGTGGATCGATGAGTGTGAAGCCGACTTCCAAACACTCAAGGATAAGTTAACCACAGGCTCAGGTGTTAGCAGGTTCTCGAACCTGGAAAGGATTACACGGTGTATTGTGATGCTTCCAAGAATGGACTTGGATGTGTTCTTATGCAAGATCGGAAGGTAATAGCTTATGGATCAAGACAGATTGAAACCACATGAACACAACTACCCGATACATGATCTCGAGTTAGCGGCAGCTTGTGTATGCTTTGAAGAGTTGGAGACAATTTCTATATGGATCCAAGTGTGAGTTATACATCGATCACAAAAGTTTGAAGTATTTCTTCACCCAGAAAGAATTAAACATGAGACAGAAGAGATGGTTGGAGTTGATTAAGGATTACGACCTTAAGATCAATTATACACCAGGCAAGGCTAATGTAGTAGCAGATGCCCTAAGTAGGAAAAGTACGGAGAATCAACCTACGGAATGGGAGATTCCAAAGGAACTTCGGAAGGAGTTAGAAGATGCTCAGATCTTGTTTATTCAAGGTGATGCCAAAGGAAGTATAGCAACCATGAGGATTATGGATGAGATGTACTCGGATTTGAAATATGAGATTATCCGGAAGCAAGCGGATGATTTGTTCATTCAAGAGGAAATCAAGAGGATTGGCGAAGGAAGACCATCAGAATTCCATCTAGGGGATTTTGATTCATTATATTTCCGAGAAAGGATCCGTGTACCGGATGATCCAGGAGTGAAGTCAATTATATTAAAAGAAGCACATGAAACCCCTTATTCCATACATCCAGGAAGTACCAAGATGTATATGGATTTGAAGGAGATGTTACGGTGGAACAACATGAAAAGAGAAATAGCACAATATGTCTCGGAATGTCATACATGTCAACGAGTGAAGGCAGAACATCGAGTCCTGCAGGGATTACTCAAACCACTAGAGATACTGGAATGGAAATGGGATGAAATCGGAATGGATTTTGTTCTTGGTTTACCAATGACTAGTAAGAGGAAGGATATGATATGGGTAATAGTGGATAGACTTACCAAGAGCGCTCATTTCATAGCCGTAAACACAAAAGATACTCGCGGAAAAGCTTGTGGATATTTATGTGAAGGAAATTGTGAGTAAACATGGAGTACCAAAGAAGATAGTCTCGGATAGAGGTTCGATTTTCACATCAGCATGCTCGGAAACAACTACAAGAATCTTTGGGATCCAAGTTGGATTTCAGGTACAGACATATCATCCACAAACCGGAGGACAAACCGAAAGAACCAATCGGATACTTGAGGACATGCTTAGAGCTTGTGCTACGAACTTTGGAGGCTCATGGGAGGATCATTTACCTTTAGCGGAGTTCTCATATAACAATAGTTATCAGAGTAGCATTCAGATGGCACCGTATGAAGCATTGTACGGAAGGAAGTGTAGATCACCAATTTGTTGGTTTGAAACCGGAGAAAACAAAGAGTTTACACCGGATTACATCAAAGAAAGACAAGACGTCATCGAGGTGATCCGGGATAGACTCAAGATAGCTCAGAGTCGTCAGAAGAGTTACGCCGACTTAAAGAGAAGAGATTGGGAACCGAAAGTGGGAGACATGGTTTATTTAAAGGTTAGCCCAATGAAAGGACTTAAGAGGTTCGGAGTGAAAGGAAAGTTAAGTCCTCGATATATTGGACCATTTAAGATACTCGGTCGAGATCGAGGAACGACCTTTGAGTTGGAATTACCAGCACAACTAAGTCAAGTTCATAACGTATTTCATGTATCCCAACTCGAGAAAATGTTTGAAGGCACCTGGATGATCCTATCACATATGAAGAAATAGAATTGCAATCTGACCTAACTTATGTGGAAAGGCCCGAAAAGATCTTAGAAGTTCAATGGAAGAAGTTAAGAAACGAGGCAATCAAATATCAGTAAAGTGCAATGGCAACATCATCCCGAGCGAGAAGCTACTTGGGAGACGAGAAGAAGAACTCGGGAAGTCTTACCCGAGATGTTCGTGTACCAATCTTAACTTCGGGACGAAGTTTCGTTAGGGGGAGAGGCTGTAATAACC
Source organism: Lolium rigidum (assembly GCF_022539505.1). Lineage (NCBI taxonomy): Eukaryota > Viridiplantae > Streptophyta > Magnoliopsida > Poales > Poaceae > Lolium > Lolium rigidum. Next base: position 6,218,801 of record NC_061511.1, on the reverse strand, counting down.
TGAACATAGGAACAACGAAGGGTAGATTTAGAAATGGGATGTGCATTTCATCGCAAAACGGGGAAATTTTCGCGCCTTATTGCAACTAAACCTAAGAGGGATCGAGGTTCTCTCTCATTTTGCATCTAGGGTTAGGCAATGGGAGTTAGGGAAATTTCGACATGATCTCTTTTGTAACTTGTTACTTTGGGGAATGTTTGCATTTGATAAGTGTTAAACATTTAAATATAAACATCACACAATATAAACAATGAATTTAAAATTCAAACACAAGATACAAATTCAAATCATTTTGAATTTCAAAGTAAATATCAAATACAATATTTAATCAAGAATATACACATTACATAATACAAAAGCTCATAAACCAAAAACTTGAGCTTTATTGATCATCAACACATAATACATAGTCTTTACAATATTCTTGATACAAGAATTGATAAATAATAAACAGAAATGAAAATGAAGATTACAATTTGCTCCTATAACTAAAACCTAAACTAAATGCTTGAAGAACATATTCGGTCATATTCAACTTCAAAACACTGCAAAACAAATCAAACACTAGCGGAATATAAGTGTTAGCTCAAGATTCGAGTTTAGACAGTTAGCAAGTGACACAATCTTCAGTTTGGACAGAACCAAGTCACAGCACACTTGTGCTTGTCCAAAACCAGGGACAGCACAAGATAGGATCAGCATGAGACCAAAACTGAGCAGCTGCAGGGGCTCAAGTTTCAGCATATGAGAGCACACAGCTCAAGTGTGTCAGGCAAGCAACAACGAAGGCCATGCAAAAGCATAGTCACCAAGCATGCCAGGCTTGTGTGTCAATGCAGGAATAGAAGTAGGGATCATATAAAAGGAGCACAAACCCTAGAAACTAGAACCAGTCGACCAGATAGGATTCACCAGGTAAGGGTGAAGCAAGAGCAAGCAAGTTCATCCTGTTCTTGAGCAAGAACATAACCACACACACAACCACTCAAACCACCAGAGATCATGGTGACCTAGAAGATCATCCAAGATCTGGAGGTGAAGGGCCGTGAACAAACCACAAGTCTGCATCAACACAAAATCTCATACTAGGAGCTGGAACAAGGTATACCTAGTTCCTGGAAGTGATCCAATGGATCTAATCCATCATAGGCATAAGCATGGGATGAGCAGATGCTCATATGGGTAGATCATCACTTGGTTTTCACCAAGGATTACTGCCAGTCAAAAGCTACTAAGACATAAACCATCCAGATACAAATCATGTGCACTAAGGCTAGAAAGCATGCACAGATGCACACTAGCAAGATCACATGCACAGATAGCACCAGTAGATAGCATAGATTAGCAGCTAAGACTACACAGAAGATCCTAAGCAAGCAACCATCAGAAACCCTAGATTTCTTCACAGGCAAGCATATTGGCATTCATACTTACTATGATCCCCTAATATGCAAGCAAAGTTGAGTAGCCAACAAGATCCAACCACTTGGTGAGCAACCGATCGATAGCAAGGCTACTGAGGTCACATCACACTTAGCACCAAATAAGAACAAGCCAAATAGACCACATCACTATCCGGAAATGGATTCAGAGTTTGATTGCTTGTAAAAGAATCATGAACGACAAACTCATATACAAGCCGGACATTTAAATCATCACTTGCATAAGCGAGTTCATCGAATTAAGTAATCTAAGCATGAATTTATCACGGATCCATGCTAAGCATGACGATAGCATACTTGTTAAGCAACACAATTTAATTCATAGCCACTAGAGCAAGTCTAGATAGCTAGAAATAAGTCACGAGTACAAGTAAGCAACGGCACGGGGATGCTTGAGCATCGAGCATCACCAAATAAGTGAATCATTTAACCACAATGTTAGCCGAGTAAGCAATCATCGACAAACAATTGATCAAATTGATCAATCATAGCAAGCCAAGCTACACGGAGAGATTTGCCAACAAGCAAGAAATGATCCAATGGATCATTGGATTGCAGAATTAGTACTTGAATCATATCACGGGCACCTCCGGCACACACACAAGTGTCACGGATGCATCACAAGTGCACCTAGACAAGCAAGCATGATATACCAGTGAGCATAAGCAAGTCATAACCAATCATAGCATGGCTTAGATAGCTCTTGAACAAGCACAGTAGAGCATGGTAAGTGTAGATCATGCTAGGGATAGCAACAAGGCAAGCATAGCATGAACAGCAAGCAAAGCAGCATGTGCCAGTACCAGGAAATGGTAATTGGGCCAGGAGCTTACAGTAAACCAAAGCACAGTAAGATTGCGCAGCAGTAGCATAACTCTAGATGATCACAAGATCACCAGAGAGTGGCATAACATGAGGAGGAAGAAGCACAGTAACAAGGGGAAGCGCACAGAAGAGAAGGAGGAGGAGCATAGGACTTACCCGCGCCTGGAGGCAGAAGCTGTGGCATGGCGAGGCAGTGCCCGCGCGGCCATAGCAGCTGCGAAGCCAGGGAAGTCGTCGGCGTTACGCCGACGAACACCACCACAGCAGCACAGCATGGAGACGACGGCACGGGCGCTGCAAGCAGCACCGCGCCGGGTCGGTCTCGGAGGCGCACACGTCGACGACGAAGGCGAGAGCTCGTCGGAGACCGCCAGATCGCCCATGGCGATTCTCCAGGAGATCCAGATCGAGGCGATTCGCCAGGAGAGGACGAGAGGAGAGAAACGGCTCGGACAGAACGATAGATCTGCTCGAGGCGGTTCTAGATCGGTAGGTGGCCACGGCGGAGGAGGCCGGTGATGGCCGGAGCAGGGCGGCGGCCATGGCGGCGACGCCATCGCCTCAGGGTCGCCAGAGATTAGGGTTAGACGAGTGAGAAGAGGGCCGAGTGAGAGTGAGAGTGGTGGGCCGTTTCGGCGTCACCAAACCCAAAAAGGGGCCAGCCTATTTGGGCCGTCCCTGGGTTAGTCTATTGGGCTGGGCCCAATATGAGTCCAAGGGGGTATTTTGGTCTTTTTCTAATTAATAACAGATCAAAACTTTACCAAATTTTAATAAATCATAAACAACTCTAAAAATCCAATAAAAATTGGATTTATGAATGAAAAATAAATCTTAACCAGAATAAAATATGAAATGGAATTTATGAAACAAATTCAAAATTATGAATTTTCAGAATTTAAATAATCACTTGGAATTTTCAATTATTATTTCCTTGTATTTAAAATTCAAGGAAAAATCTCAAATAAGTTCAAAAACTTATTTTTAAACATTTCAAAATGAGATTCTATTATTCCAAGTCATTTCTTTTGAACAAGAGAATTTATCCCAGAAAACTACTATATTCCCTTTTATTCCAAAAACTATAGAGGTAACTCTATAATTTCAAATTATTTTGGAATGACTAAGGTAATTACCAAGTAAAATCATGTTACTTTGAATTGTTGTACTTTGTGTGAATTACAATGATTAATACTTTTAAATCAATTGTAAATTACCGTCAAAGACATAAATCTTAAATACAACCCTAAATTGTAATAACTCAATGGGGTAAAGGGATTCAACATAAAATAATACATCCATGATTGCATTATTTGGATTTTTATAACATTGTCCTTACCGGACAATGATGCTTCTTACAGAACCCGAGGTCCAGGTTCCATCAACTGCATTGAACCGCACTATCTCGCAGTCCACAGGCAAGTTCACCCTTGCTCATGTCAACTTGATTATTTTTTACTACTTTTAATGCAAAGCTATATACTTATCATTCCTGCATCGCAAATGAAATGTTAATTTCCAACTATGAATATGACTATGTGGCTGGCAATGGAACCATGGTATGTGTTGATATGGTGGAGGTTCCATTGCAATGGGTTATATCACCCTAGGATTAAATTACCAATGCCGTCCAGTGATTCTAGCGCCGTACAAATCGCGTTGACCATGAGATCTATAATGGCTCTGGGGAAGCCAGTCGTATCTTTTCCCTTCTGCACGCCAACGGATTGGTAGAGCCGGCGGGGTGCTGGAGGCACTGCCGTAGGTTGGGATAGCCTTTTAAATCCCCATCCATTAGTGATGATGGCTCTACGATCTATGAAGGATTGTCCAAAGTACACCATGAGTAAAGCCGTATTATCGGGGAAGTCTACTTGGAGGTGTGCGGGTGGACAAAAGGGTGGGGTTGCAGTCGCGGAGAAGGCGGTGTGGGCTTGGATCTTTATACCTGGCCTCACACCAAAGGAAGTGTGAACGGGGGCAAGTCCCTGCGGATGGCAAAAAGGGTGAGATCTCTTGTGGGAAAAGTAACGCACCTCTGAGTGTATCAAATTGTGGCTGTCACTCCTTGTTCCGGGAAGGAAGCTGCGAACGCGGCGAGAAAGGAACTCCACGAAGTTCTAGTCAACTCGTGAAGACTGACGGGCATAGTTTTCATAATAAAAGCAACCTTTTGAAGAAATGATTGCGAAACATGCATTGACCGGCGATTTCCTGATCAATGGTCGTAGCTAGTGCATCAAACACTTTTTTTTATTCTTTTAGAACTTGCTGAGTACCGCTGTACTCACTTTCTTCCGACACCCTTGCTAGACTGTGATCCGGAAGTGGAGGCCATCAACGATGGAGCACCAGAGGGAAACTACGAGCTGGTCTACGAAGAACCTGATCTTACCGGCGGAGTGGAAGGCGTAGACTATGGGATAGTCTACGGACCAGATGACACGGAGGTGGAGGAGTAGTGACCTACCTTAGTATCATAGAGCCGAGCAACGTAGAACTTACCTAAATAAGTTGTTGAGCTCTTTTCATCTTTAGTATAAGTTGTAATGGTACTTTAGTAGTCTCTTAGGGTGTTCTCATAGGACCTGTGAGAATACCAACTTGTAAGACAATGTTTGTAATAAAGTATGGAGTGTTATGACCTGCAATGTTTACGTTGTACCACTCTGAGGGATATGGCAATTTGTGAGGAAGCCCCTTCACAAAGATCATATCAACGACTTGTATACTACAACATGCAGTGGTATCTTTGGGTCACCGCAAAACCGGGCCTTACACAAAGATTAGGGCACACATCCACAACTTAATTGGAAGCTCCCAACAAATCGCCACAAAGGCCTAGAATCCGTCTAGGGTTCCAAGAACCCAAGAGTAACAACCTTCTTGCTTTCACCACCACGAATCACCGTGGAGAACTCAAACCGATGACCAAATGCAATGGCAAGAACACCACAAAGATGCTCAAGTCCTTCTCTCTCAAATTCCAACAAAGCTACAAAATCTATTGGGGGAATAAGAGAGGAAGAACAAAGAGGAGAACACAAAATCCTCCAAGATCGAGATCTAGTGGGTTCCCCTCACAAAGAGAGGGATTTGATTGGTGAAGATGTAGATCTAGATCTCCTCTCTCTTTTCCCTCAAGAATATGCAAGAATCATGGGAGGAATCAAGAACTAGGGCAAGCTTTGAAGGACAACAATGGAGGGGGAGAGAGAGAGAGTGAACCAACCAGCCCAAGGAGGAAGAAGGGGTGCTTAAATACCCCTCCCATCGAAATATGACCGTTTGAGTAAGCTCAGGCCGGATTTTTCGGGCCGGATTTTTGCAAAATATCTGGGGCCCGAAAAACGGCTAAGGACCAGAAAAAACATGCCCCAGGATGGGGCCCGGATATTTGGCCGGATTTTGGGGGGGGGGGGGGGGGTTATCCGCCCCAAACTTGGGCCGGAATATCCGCCCCCCTAAAAACTAGCAGAAACCTCAAACTGAAACGGGCATAACTTTAACATCCGGACTCCGATTTTGATGATCTTGGGCTTGTTTTAAAGCTAGGAACAAGCTCTACAAGATAATGCAGGGAACCATCATAATCCAACAATGTAGGATATAAAAAAAAGATGAAAGGTTTGACCTATCTAAAAAAGACATACCGGTAAAAACCTCCAACCTTGAAAATGCAACAAGTTGCCCGTGCAACAACCATTCTTGATGAACTAGAGCTTGTCATGAGAATAAGCACAAGCTCTAAAACATCACATGGATAAGATCCAAATAACAACCAAGAAAGATGATGCAATGATGCAAAGGTTTGAGCTCTCCAAAGGATACGATCGAGTTACTCACTCGAGAGCCCCCTTGATAGTACGGAAACTAAACTATAAACCGGTCTCCAACTACACTATGAGACCGGTGAGAAAGAACCCCTATCAAGAACAAACCTTATACTTGCGCAAATTCCACTTGAGCTTGATGACGACGATCTTGACCGCAACAAGATGGAACGCCTTTCTTGATTGTGCTTGCTTGACGAAGTCTTGTGGATTGCTCCCCCATAATCCACCATGGGAGAGCTTCTTCTTAGGCGCATCTTCACATATCCATGATCACTATATGGATGGCAAGATTCAAGCAAAGGATCTCTTCGAGATGGCTCATCTTGAACTTGCACTTCATTTCTTCATGGCAAGCTTCAAGCATATGATCTCTTCAAGTTGGCTCATCTTGAACTTGCACTTCATTTCGTTGATGTCTTGAAGTTAACCTTGAGAGCTCACTTCATATTCATCTTCAAGACATACTTGACACTTGATCTTCTTCATTTGCTTCTTATTGCAATCTTGAAGCCAGCATATGGTTCAAGCATTGCCTATGGACAACTCCTACAATATAACTCAATGCAAACATTAGTCCATAGGGATTGTCATTAATTACCAAAACCACACATGGGGGCTCCATGCACTTTCACCATCTTATTGCGCAGAGTCCACAGAGTCCAGGTCAAGGCCGCGAACAATAACCAGAAGAGGCGCCTCCTCCTACCAGTGATGTTCGCACGGGCCTCGATGAACTCCCCGAGGGCCGAGGCCTGCCACTCAGGCCCCAGCGCCTCCTGCAGGAAGCTCCAAAGGAAACGTGTCGCGGGGCAGGAGAACATGATGTGTGCCGTCGTCTCCGGGACAGCACACAATGGGCAAAGCCCGTCGCCTGGCCCGTGCCTCTTCAAAACCTCCACCCTAGAGGGGAGGCGATCTCTAAGCAACTGCCATAAGAAAATCTTCGTCTTAAGCGGGATAGGAGCTTTAAAAAGCGGGGCCGTCCAGGGGAAGCAGAGGCCCCCTAAACATGGCCCTGTAGGCCGTCCGCACGGAGAAGGAGCCGAAAGGCATTAAGCGCCACGAAGGCGTATCTAATCCTCCCGGCAGAACGTCCGGGAGGAGGTCCCGCAGCGAGGCCAGACTCAGGGCTTCCCCCTGGGTTAGACCGCGGCGGAACAAAATACCTCATCCCTACTGCGCCACGTCGGCAACAAGGATAGAAGGGTTAGCGCAAATGGCGAAGAGGTCCGGGAAGTCAAGACTCAGGGGGCGGTCGCCAAGCCATGGGTCGAGCCAGAACATGGTCCCTCTACCATCGCCTATGGAGAGGGAGAGTCCTGCTCTAATCTCATGCTTGATGTCCTGGAGGGCTCTCCAAAACTGAGATCCCTCCCGGCGGTCACAAGCAAGGAGTGGTCGACCCTGTAGGTATTTAGCCTTAATCAACTTAAGCCACAAGCCCCCGTCGTCCGACAGGATCCTCCACACCCATTTCAACATGAGGGCCACGTTCATGTGGCGCGAGGAAATAATCCCTATGCCCCCAAGGTCCTTGGGGGCGCACACATCGGCCCATTTGACCATGTGGTATTTCTGGCGTCCTGTCTTGTCTTGCCAAAAGAAGCGGGAGAGCTCTTTGTCGAGAGTTGCATGTACCCCTTCAGGAAGGATGTACAGACCCATGATATACATGGAAAGACTAGACAGGCACGAGTCAATGAGAATCGTCTTGCTACCCTTGGAGGTGAACCGCCCACACCATGGTTCAGCCTTCGCTCTAACTCGCCCCATCAGGGGGGCGAGATCTCTAATAAGGATCCTAGAATCCCTAACAGGAACTCACAAGTAGTTCATAGGGAAAGATGACAACCTGCAGTTGAGGTTGTCAGCGATCCGCTGCTGAATATCCGGGGGGTACCCCAAGACCACAACCTCACTTTTATCAAAGTTAATTTTGAGGCCCGACATGGCCTCAAAACAGAGGAGTAGGAACTTGGTGTTCTGCATATCTAAGTCCGAGCCCTCAAACATAATCATGGTATCATCCGCATACTGGAGGTGAGTCACCCCTCCGCCAGGGATGAGGTGTCCCACCACACCAGTAATATGGCCCGAGATCCTAGTCCTCTCCAGGATCTCGGCCAGGGAGTCCACCGCAGCGTTGAAGAGGATAGGGGACAGGGGTCACCCTGACGCACTCCACACGCCGGCCTAAAATAGGGACCCACTTCCCCATTAATGTTAATGGCCGTGCTGCCATATATCATGATCTACATAACCCAACCAATCATCTGGTCGTCCACGCCCCTCCTCTGAAGAACATGTCGGAGGAAGGACCAGTCCAAGCGGTCGTAGGCTTTCTGGAAGTCCAGTTTTAAGAAGACACCCCTCTGATGTCGACTCCTGACCTCGTGCACGATCTCATGAAGTGCAAGAATGCCATCGTGGATGTGGCGACCCTTGAGGAAGGCGAATTGGTATTGGTGCGTAATCCGCTCCATAACCGGAGCCAACCTCACCGCGCACACCTTGGAAAACAACCATTGAATCACGTTGATGACCGTAATTGGCCTGAACTGGCGAATATCCGTGGCCCCCACTAACTTGGGGATCAAGGTAATGACGCCGTAGTTCAGACGACCCATATCAAGGGTTCCCACATAGAACTCCTGAAACATGGGCAGGATAGTCTCCTGGAGTTTCGCCCAGAATTTCTGGAAGAAGACAACCGGAAGCCCATCCGGGCCAGGGGCCGAGTTAGCCTTCATGCCCTCGAGTGTGCTCCGAACTTCCGTTGAGAGGAACGGAAGGGTGAGAGCGGCATTCTCATCGTCGGAGACCCAGGCCCTAGCTGGCCATAGGTCTGCCGTGAGGGCCACCCCAGTTCTGGGGCCAGCCGCAAAAAGACCTTTATAGAAGGTATAAATATGGGTGGTGATCTCTCCGGCCTCCTCTAGAAGGAGATCACCATCCCAGAGACAGGGGATGGAACACTTCCGGCGACGGCCATTCGCAATCGCATGGAAGTAAGCAGTGTTCGCATCCCCCTGGAGGAGCCAATTCTGGCGACTCCGCTGTCGCCACAAAACCTCCTTCCCGCGGTAGATCTCCATAAGCGAGTGTTTAAGGGCATATCGTTGAAGCCACTCCTCAGCGACTAACCCCTCCTCGTCCGTGATGCGGTCTAACTCCTGGATTTGGCAGAGGATAAGGTCCTTCTTCTGGCGTACCTTCGCCCCGAGGTTAGCCCCCAGCCTCTCATAAACTGGCGGGCGATCTTCGCGCAGTGATGCCACACATCAACTGCATTGAAGACCCTCAGAGGGGAATCCGCCACTCGTTCCCACTTGTAGCCAACCGCCTCCACGAACCCTGGCTGACTGAGCCAAAAGTTTTCAAAATGGAAGCAGTTAAGCCTCGGGGGGCAGCGCCCCCGGAGCATAGCAGGAGTGGGGAGTGATCAGACCCAATCCTAGTAGCCGCCCTAAGAGAGCACAGTGGGAAAGCCATTTCCCACTCAACCGACACAAACACCCGGTCCAGCACACTCTGGATCGGATCAGTGCGGTTGTTGCTCCAAGTGAACCGGGCGCCCACGCGCGTGATCTCTCTAAGGGCGAGATCCGCAAGGCAATCGTTGAACATCCGCATCCTAGGGATGTCCACCCGGCTCGAGCTCTTGTCCTCCGGGGAGCGAATCAAGTTAAAATCGCCGGCCACCACCACTGGGGTGGTACACCGGTCAATCTTATCTCGCAGCTCCGCCAGGAAGGCCTGCGACCTCGAGTGGTCCGCCGGCCCATAGACGATAATAACCTCCCAGCTAAGGTTAGATCGTTTATGGGTGGAGGCCATACTCACAAAGAACTCGCCGTGCTCCATGTCCTCAACCTAGAAGGTATCCTCCTTGACGCCTAGGAGGATGCCCCCGAATGCCCTAACGCAGGCTGCCAATGCCAGGCGAACTTGTGCCTACTAAGACCCTCCAGCTCGTGGAGGAGGAAGGACTCCTTAATCGTCTCTTGAAGCCCCACAATATCCACGTTCTCACGCCGTATGTACTCCTTCAGTTGTTGTTTGCGACCCGGGGACTCGAACCCCCTGATGTTCCAAATGAGTGAGAAGAATGGGCTACTCATTGGATCATATCAGATTGGGGGGTTCCCCTACTGGGAACCGAGCGAGCCCTACTACGCATCGAGGGTCCGTACGGTGGTCTAGGAGGTCTCCCTCGCGATCCCCCAACCTGGGGGGGCACGTCAGAGCAATCCACAGGGATAGACCCATCGGAATGCTCTGGACCAGACCCAGGTGCCAGCTGCACAGGGTCGGTCAGGGACGCAGTGGTCGCCCTCTCGCGCTCCAACTGAGCGCGAGAAGTGGCGAGCATGCCATCGTAGACCTCCTTGGCCTGAATCGCCGCCAGCTGTTCAGACCGTGGGCCGCGTTCACGCCTGAAAATCACACCGCAATCCGACGCCACCTGACCCGGGTGGTCAAGCGACGCCGTAGCAAGAACAGAGAACCGAGAACCCGAGGGGGGAGGTGGGGCAGTGGGAGGGGGCGAGGAGTGGGGTGGGTACCTGAGTCGAGGTTGCGTACCGCAGCCCGCCTCTCCGCCTGCTCAGCTACAGTCGGCTCCATCGCCTCAGCCCCGGTACGGGAACGAGCGAGCCTAGCGCTGTGGCGGGACGGCTGGGTGGACTGGCGCTGGCGCCTCGGGGCCCTCGCCTTGGCACCAGTCACAGGAGTGTCGGGGAAGACCGAGGCTGGCTCCAGGACGGTAGGACCCGGGTCGCAGGGCTCAGTGGCGAGGTGGGAGTAGAGCCCGGGGAGCGCGTGTAGCAGACCAGACCTGGCGACCTCGGCGACTGCGGGGGGCACACATCCAACCCCACGCTCGCAGACGACGTCTCCTGTGGGAAGTTGGATCCATACTCCATGATGGGCAGGCCGCCGGACGCCACGGTGACGACCGGGGGAGCGCGGGGGGAAAGACGTCCCCAATTTGGCTGGCGCGCTCCTGTGAGACAACGCCGACCTAGGCAGCGCCGACTGCGCCCCAGGCCCGGCGTCCAGAGCTGCTGAAGCCCCTGCCCCGGCGCCAGCGTCAGGAGGCTGACGCAAAGAGGACTCCACGCCGTCGCCTCCCAAGTCATCCTCAGAGTCTCCGTGGGAAGAAGCATCATCATCCTCGGTGTCGTCGTCATGGTGGGACTGAGAGGGGTCGAGGGGAGGAGACCGAGACCCCGCCTAGGCCTTGTCCCCCTCCACCTCAACCATCAAGGCCCGGCCACCCTTCCCAAAGAAGACGTGGGGAAGAGTGCAGGTGAGCTTCGCGGGGTCCGGGCACAGGATCAGCATGCGCACCGGCCCAGCGCCTGGGGGAGAGAGAGGGTCCACGGTGACAAGCTTGCCTATGGTCTGAGAAATGAGCTCAATGATATGCTCACTCCTAGCCTCCTCAGGAATGCCGTGGACCCGGACCCAAACCTCCGACAAAGTATCCAGAGTAACAGGATCCACACAAGACGGCCTGACAGAGACGCCGATGTTGTTGGCCGGAAGGATAGTCGTGTTGCTCCAGGAAAGGGCGCGAAGGAGCTCAGCCGAGGGGAACGCCACTGCAAACTCAGTAGGCGAGATCTCTCTCACGTTCCACACCCAAGTCGACTCCAACTGAGCGAGCTCAGCGCGGATCGTGTCGACTGTCACCTCAATCTGTAGTGGGGGGTCCTGCTCCGGAAGCACGGTGATCACTGCGAGGTGTTGGGGGTGCTTAGCTCCCCCCCCCCCCAAGGTCGATGTAGTAGAATCCCCCATCGATCTCGTGTCTGAGGTACTCGATGACCTCCCGACGCCTGCGGCTATTGAAGCGCTTCGTGCAAGCCGCAGCTTGGTGGGCCGGGTCAACACATAAGAGGCATTGCTCCGGCCTCGTGCATGCGGACCGAAAGTGCCCCATCACCCCACAGTTGAAACAAATGTTGGAGGTGGGGAATTTCTCTGACGGCGCCGACACCACCAGCTGGGTATCGGCACGGCCATCGAGCGACGGTCCCTGCGGAGGTACCATAGGTGGGTGCCCAAGCTGGCTCCCACCCGCGGCGCCTCCCGCAGAGGCCCTCCTCTTCTTCGGTTTCTTCTTCTTCTTCGCAGTGGGCGGACCTGCAGGTTGTGCCCCCGGCGCGTCCCAGCGCTGCTCGCGATGAAGCGACGTCCGGCCGTGGTCCTCCCGCCAGGAGGCATCCCGGCCATGGTCCCTGGCCAGTTGCGGAGCGCGTTGCACCAGCTCATCCTGTAGGGCGGCCTCCCTGCGCGACGCGGCACGAGACGGGGCACGTCGGCCCGGCGAGTCGCCACGGGCAGCAGGAGGTGCGGCGGCCCCTGGTGGCGCGAGGAGAGCTCCCGCGCCCGGCCGCCCTCAGTCCGCCCAACGGTGCGCCCGTCCCGCCCTTGTCTGCGAGGCGACGGCGCCGGCGACCTCCTGCGGGGAGAGGACCGATGCGGTGAGGACCGACGCGGTGGGGAGCGGCGCGGCGGACAGCGTCTTGCCGGGGGCCGGTATGGCTCGGGGGCGGAGGAAGAGGTGAAGCAGGGCGGATGCGGCGGTGATGCTGAGGCGGTGACCTGCTCGACGACGGGCTCCGTGCCCGCTTGAGTACCATGTCGCGGAAGCTGGTGGTGAGCGGCGGCGGCGGCGGGTGGACGCGAATCTCGCGGCGGAGGCGGCGTGGCGGCGTACCTGGTCGGGGCGAGCGGGGTGGGCAAACCCTAAGTGGTTTGACCCCTTTCGGAGCCAGAACCACTTGGGCGCTGGAGCGGGCTGCGTGGGCCCGACGCATCGCACGTCCTGGCGCCTCCAGGCCAGCACTGGCCCAGGCCCATGCGGCCCAGACGGCCCAGGGGTGTGCGGCGAGCGAGCCTCGCGCGAGGCCAGCTCCTCCCCCGACAGGCATGGCGGTGGCGTTATCGGAGCCATCTGCTCCGCCCCGCGTCCGACCGCCTTGCCCGCGTCCTCCGGCGGCCCCTCCGTCCCCGTGGAGGCCACCTCCCCCGAGCTCCTTGCCGGCCGAACCCTAGGCGGCGACGGTGCAGCAGCGCGTGACGTACCAGCCGGCGCCCGCGACGGCGGAGGGCGGCGCAGCACCTCCTGGCGGCTGATACGTCTCAAACGTATCTATAATTTCTTATGTTCCATGCTAGTTTTATGACAATACTCACATGTTTTATATACACTTTATATCATTTATATGCATTTTCTGGCACTAACCTATTAACAAGATGCCGAAGCGCCGGTTCTGTTTTTCGCTGTTTTTGGTTTCAGAAATCCTACACAGGAAATATTCTCGGAATTGGACGAAACAAAAGCCCAGGGTCTTATTTTCCACGGAGCTTTCCAGAAGACCGAAGGAGATACGGAGTGGGGCCACGAGGTGGCGACACCACCAGGCGGCGCGGCCAGCAAGGGGCCTGCGTCGCCCTATGGTGTGGGCCCCTTGTGCGCCTCCCGACTCTGCCCTTCCGCCTATTTATTCCCTCTGTCGCGAAAACCCTATTATCGAGAGCCACGATACGAGAAAAGTTCCAGAGACGCCGCCGCCGCCAATCCCATCTCGGGGGATTCAGGAGATCGCCTCCGGCACCCTGCCGGAGAGGGGACTCATCACCCGGAGGACTCTACATCACCATGATCGCCTCCGGACTGATGTGTGAGTAGTTCATCCTTGGACTATGGGTCCATAGCAGTAGCTAGATGGTTGTCTTCTCCTCATGTGCTATCATGTTTAGATCTTGTGAGCTGCTTATCATGATCAAGATCATCTATTTGTAATGCTACATGTTGTGTTTGTTGGGATCCGATGAATATGGAATACTATGTCAAGTTGATTATTGATCTATCATACATGTGTTGTTTATGATCTTGCATGCTCTCCGTTGCTAGTAGAGGCTCTGGCCAAGTTGATACTTGTAACTCCAAGAGGGAGTATTTATGCTCGATAGTGCGTTCATGCCTCCATTGAATGCAGGACGAGTGACAGAAAGTTCTAAGGTTGTGGATGTGCTGTTGCTACTAGGGATAAAACAACAATGCTTTGTCTAAGGATATTTGTATTGTTTACATTACGCACCGTACTTAATGCAATTGTCTGTTGTTTGCAACTTAATACTGGAAGGGGTGCGGATGCTAACCCGAAGGTGGACTTTTTAGGCATAGATGCATGTTGGATAGCGTTCTATGTTCTTTGTCGTAATGCCCTAAGTAAATCTCATATTAGTCATCATGATATGTATGTGCATTGTTATGCCCTCTCTATTTGTCAATTGCCCAACTGTAATTTGTTCTCCCAACATGCTATTTCTTATTGGAGAGACACCACTAGTGAACTGTGGACCCCGGTCCATTCTTTTACATCTGAATACAATCTACTGCAATCATTGTTCTCTGCTATTCTTTGCAAACAAACATCAGTCTCCACACCATACATTTAATCCTTTGTTTACAGCAAGCCGGTGAGATTGACAACCTCACTGTTATGTTGGGGCAAAGTATTTTGATTGTGTTGTGCAGGTTCCACGTTGGCGCCGGAATCCCTGGTGTTGCGCCGCACTACACTCCTTCACCAACAACCTTCACGTGGCCTTCATCTCCTCCTGGTTCGATAACCTTGGTTTCTTACTGAGGGAAAACTTGCTGTTGTACGCATCACACCTTCCTCTTGGGGTTCCCAACGGACGTGTGTTTGACGCATCATCAAGACTGTTTCCTGGCGCCGTTGCCGAGGAGATCAAGACACGCTGCAAGGGGAGTCTCCCACATCCAATCTCTTTACTTTGTTTATTGTCTTGCTTTATTTTATTTTATTTTCTGTTTTGTTTGCTTTCTTTATATCAAAAACACAAACAAATAGTTATTTGCATTTACTTTATTTTATTTAGTTTGCTTTACTTATTTACCATTGCTAAAAATGAGTAATCCTTAAGTTGAAGTTCGTTCGTTTAAGTAACAAGGGGGACAATGTTTTAAAGATGCTTGGTATAGAATTAGCGATGCTCATCATAGGTGCACTAAGAAACACTCCACTATTATCCTACTTAGAAACTTTTATGTTGGTATCTCTAGCTGGAATAGCTATGTTTTTGATACTCTTGCGGGAGGTAATTTCCTAGGCACTCCTGCTTTAGAAGCTAGTTGCATTATTGAGAGTCTAGTTGGAATACCACCTGTTAATAAAGCTAAAATTGAAATTTCTCTTGAAGATGTCATGAAAAAGTTGGAGGCCATAGAGAAAAATCTTCCAAATGTTGAGACTAAATTGGGAATATTACTTGATAACACTGATAAACTTGATAAATCTCTAGGTGGAATTAATGAGAGAATTGCCGTCTTAGAAACTTGTGCTACTCATGATAATCAAACCCATAGGATTAGTGAACTTGAAGAAGCTATGGGAACCTTGGGTTCAACTTTTTCTTCTCTTAAGTTTAAGGAGAAAGCTTATGTGGGTAAGGAGCAAAAGTTCATGTATGTCTCTAAGGTGCCTAAGCCAAAGAACTATTATAAGTCTGAAATTGATAAAGCCCTTAGTACCACTATGGGAAATTTAGATAATGGAGCATCTAAGATACCTATTGTGACAAATTGTATTTTTAAGGAAAATCATGATGTTGATGCTTCATCTCTTGATAATACTTGATTCACACTTTCTGCGCCTAGCTGAAAGGCGTTAAAGAAAAGCGCTTATGGGAGACAACCCATTATTTTACTTCTACAATTTTGTTTTATATTTGTGTCTTGGAAGTTGTTACTACTGTAGCAACCTCTCCTTATCTTTATTTTATTGCATAGTTGTGCCAAGTAAAGTCTTTGATAGTAAGGTTGATACTAGATTTGGATTTCTGCGCAGAAACAGATTTCTTGCTGTCACGAATGTGAGTAGATCTCTCTGTAGGAAACTCAGAAAAATCTGCGAAAAATCATGAGTAATCCTCAGATATGTACGCAACTTTCATTCAATTTGAGATTCTTCATCTGAGCATGTTAAGTGCCTCTGAAAAATTCGTCTTTACGGACTGTTCTGTTTGACAGATTCTGCCTTTTATTTCACATTGCCTCTTTTGCTTGTTGAATGGATTTCTTTGTTCCATTAACTTTCAGTAGCTTTGGGAAATATCCAGAAGTGTTAAGAATGATTGTGTTACCTTTGAACATGTGAATTTTTGATTATGCACTAACCCTCTAATGAGTTTGTTTTGAGTTTGGTGTGGAGGAAGTTTTCAAGGGTCAAGAGAGGAGGATGATACAATATGATCAAGAAGAGTGAAAAGTCTAAGCTTGGGGATGCCCCGTGGTTCATCCCTGCATATTTCAAGAAGACTCAAGCATCTAAGCTTGGGGATGCCCAAGGCATCCCCTTCTTCATCGACAACTTATCAGGTCACCTCTAGTGAAACTATATTTTTATTCCGTCACATCTTATGTGCTTTAGTTGGAGCGTCTGTATGTTTTTATTTTTGTTTGTGTTTGAATAAAATCGGATCCTAGCATTCCTTGTGTGGGAGAGAGACACGCTCCGCTTGTTCATATGAACGCTGGTGTTCTTAGATTTACTTTTAATGTTCGTGGCGAAGGTTGAAACTGCTTCGTTCATTGCTATTTGGTTGGAAACATAAAATGCTTCATGTGGTAATTGGTATATGGTCTTGAATAATTTGATACTTGGCAATTGTTTTGAGTTCTCAAATAGATCATGTTTAAGCTCTTGCATCATGTAGTTTGCACCTATTAGTGGAGAATTACTGTAGAGCTTGTTGAAATTTGGTTTGCATGATTGGTCTCTCTAAAAGTCTAGATATTTTTTGGTGAAGTGTTTGAACAAGAAGGAAGACAGTGTAGAGTCTTATAATGCTCGCAATATGTTCTTATGTAAGTTTTGCTGTACCGGTTCATACTTTTGTTTGCTTCAAACAACCTTGCTAGCCAAAGCCTTGTACTGAGAGGGAATGCTTCTCGTGCATCCAAAACCTTGAGCAAAAACCCATGCCATTTTTGTCCACCATACCTACCTACTATGTGGTATTTCTCTGCCATTCCAAAGTAAATTGCTTGCGTGATACCTTTAAAATTTCATTCATTGTCTTTGCAATATATAGCTCATGGGAAAGTAGCTTAAAAACTATTATGGTAAAGAATATGTAGCTTATTTATCTTATTTCTTATAAGTTGCTTGTTGAGCGGTAACCATATTTCTGGGGACGCCATCAACTATTACACCTTTGTTGAATATCATGTGAGTTGCTATGCATGTTCGTCTTGTCTGAAGTAAGGGTGATTTATCATGATCAAATGGTTTGAGTATGCATATTGTTAGAGAAGAACTTTGGGCCGCCAACCAAAGCCATGTATCATGGCGGAAGTTTCAGTTTGGACATTAATCCTCAATCTCTTATGAGAATATTATCTGTTGTTGAATGCTTATGCATTAAAGAGGAGTCCATTGTCTGTTTTCTATGTTGTCCCGGTATGGATGTCCTCGAGTTGAGATCTATCAAAAACGAGAAATCAAACGCGATCTATCTCCTTGGACCTTTGTACATGCGGCATAGAGGTACCCCTTTGTGACACTTGGTTGAAACATATGTAATGCAATGATAATCCATGGAAATCCAAGCTAATTAGGACAAGGTGCGAGCACTATTGGTATTCGATGCATGAGGCTTGCAACTTATAGGATGTCTTATGCATAACATATATGAATTATTACTACCGTTAACAAAATTGTTTCTATGATTTCAAAATAAAAGCTCTAGCACAAAAATAGTAATCCCTGCTTCCCTCTGCGAAGGGCCTTTCTTTTACTTTATGTTGAGTCAGTTTACCTACTTCTTTCCATCTTAGAAGCAAACACTTGTGTCAACTGTGTGCATTGATTCCTACATACTTGCTTATTTGCATTCATCGTATTACTTTGTGTTGACAATTATCCATGAGATATACATGTTGAAGTTGAAAGCAACTGCTGAAACTTATATCTTCCTTTGTATTGCTTCAAAACCTTCTACTAAGAATTTATTGCTTATGAGTTAACTCCTATGCAAGACTCATTGATGCTTGTCTTGAAAGTACTATTCATGAAAAGTCCTTGCTATATGATTCAGTTGTTTAGTCATTGTCTTTACCATTGCTTCGAATCACTTCATTCATCTCATATGATTTACAATAGTATTGATCAAGATTATGATAGTAGCATGTCACTACAGAAATTATCCTTGTTATTGTTTACCTACTCGAGGGCGAGTAGGAACTAAGCTTGGGGATGCTTGATACATCTCAAACGTATCTATAATTTCTTATGTTCCATGCTAGTTTTATGACAATACTCACATGTTTTATATACACTTTATATCATTTATATGCATTTTCCGGCACTAACCTATTAACAAGATGCCGAAGCGTCAGTTCCTGTTTTCTACTGTTTTTGGTTTCAGAAATCCTACACAGGAAATATTCTCGGAATTGGACGAAACAAAAGTCAGGGTCTTATTTTCCATGGAGCTTTCCAGAAGACCGAAGGAGATACGGAGTGGGGCCACGAGGTGGCGACACCACCAGGCGGCGCGGCCAGGAAGGGGCCCGCGCCGCCCTATGGTGTGGCCCCCTCGTGCGCCTCCCGACTCTGCCCTTCCGCCTATTTATTCCCTCCGTCGCGAAAACCCTATTACCGAGAGCCACGATACGAGAAAAGTTCCAGAGACGCCGCCGCCGCCAATCCCATCTCGGGGGATTCAGGAGATCGCCTCCGGCACCCTGCCGGAGAGGGGAATCATCACCCGGAGGACTCTACATCACCATGATCGCCTCCGGACTGATGTGTGAGTAGTTCATCCTTGGACTATGGGTCCATAGCGGTAGCTAGATGGTTGACTTCTCCTCATGTGCTATCATGTTTAGATCTTGTGAGCTGCCTATCATGATCAAGATCATCTATTTGTAATGCTACATGTTGTGTTTGTTGGGATCCGATGAATATGGAATACTATGTCAAGTTGATTATTGATCTATCATATATGTGTTGTTTATGATCTTGCATGCTCTTCATTGCTAGTAGAGGCTCTGGCCAAGTTGATACTTGTAACTCCAAGAGGGAGTAATTATGCTCGATAGTGGGTTCATCTCTCCATTGAATGCGGGACGAGTGACGGAAAGTTCTAAGGTTGTGGATGTGCTTGTTGCTACTAGGGATAAAACAACAATGCTTTGTCTAAGGATATTTGTATTGTTTACATTACGCACCGTACTTAATGTAATTGTCTGTTGTTTGCAACTTAATACTGGAAGGGGTGCGGATGCTAACCCGAAGATGGACTTTTTAGGCATAGATGTATGCTGGATAGCGGTCTATGTTCTTTGTCGTAATGCCCTAAGTAAATCTTATATTAGTCATCATGATATGTATGTGCATTGTTATGCCCTCTCTATTTGTCAATTGCCTAACTGTAATTTGTTCACCCAACATGTTATTTCTTATTGGAGAGACACCACTAGTGAACTGTGGACCCCGATCCATTCTTTTACATCTGAATACAATCTACTGCAATCATTGTTCTCTGCTATTCTTTGTAAACAAACATCATTCTCCACACCATACGTTTAATCCTTTGTTTACAGCAAGCCGGTGAGATTGACAACCTCACTGTTAAGTTGGGGCAAAGTATTTTGATTATGTTGTGCAGGTTCCACGTTGGCGCCGGAATCCCTGGTGTTGCGCTGCACTACACTCCTTCACCAACAACCTTCACGTGGCTTTCATGTCCTACTGGTTCGATAACCTTGGTTTCTTACTGAGGGAAACTTGCTGCTGTACGCATCACACCTTACTCTTGGGGTTACCAACGGACGTGTGATTGACGCGTCATCAGCGGCGCTGAGGGGGGACCGGCACGGCCGACCACGTGGTAGTCGCCGAAGGTCACCGTCCCCGGCGGCGAGCACCGCGCGGCAGCCTCCGCGCACGCCGCCACCTCCGCGTCCTCCTCGTCCGCCACGTCCGCCCATCACCATCCCTGGATGGACTCCGGGAACTCCACCACCACCCCAGTCCACGCCGGCGACATCGCGTGGCGGCAGCCGGCGACAGTACCGCGCGATGGGAGCCTCAAAGACGTCGCCTTGCGCCCATCAGCTCCGTCCTTCCTCGCTCGCTTTCAGTGCCGTTGCGGCATTATTTTCTCAGTCCAGTCCAGCTCGCGATATCCATTCCATTGCTTCCGTCGAGATCCATTATGTTCACAAACTCTTTACTTAGTGTAGTTAGTGATTGCTGGCCTTGTTATTTCAAAGTTCGGCTTTCAAGCCTTATTTTTAAAAAAAGTTCATGGTGAATGAAGCCTCTGGTCCTGCACAAAAGCTTTGGACGCCACTTTTTGTTTACATTCGGGTGGAACTAGAGACTGTGGCTGCGTGCATCAGGATTTCGCTCGCTGTGCATCCAGGGTACCGACGGGACACTTCCATGGCTAAGTTGCATGCCGGAGGAGGGAACTAGCGATCAAAGCTCTCTACTTGGATAAAAACTGTCGTACCGTTGCTGCTCTGTGCTCTCCACTCCACAAACAGCATACCAAATGATTAATTTGCCCTGCCCGACTACCTTTGGGTGGCAAAGATCAGACAGTCAAAAGCGAAACTGAACTTAAATATTTTTTCAGGCCGCTGTATTCTCTAACACAAGAGTACAGATAGTCAATCCAGGATACACTCTTAACTAATACTAAAACTCATCACCATAGCTAAAGTAAAAACATATATTGCATTTCAAAAGTCCATTTGCCATAGAAGCGTCGTCAAATCACTCTTGATCCAAGTCCATTTCGTCGCCATCTTGAGTTGCCATGATGCTATTTACTTGCTCACTATTGGGGGATGACACCATCTGCTCATGGCAAAACTTCTTCTGCGGATATGACTCTAGACACGCTCCCAGCCGCTTCAGGTCTCCCTTTACAACTGCACCAGTAAATATGTAGCCAATCTATTAACCAACATATTCCACTTACAGAATGACGATAGTACCAAGTATAATTGCCCTATTCATGTTGTATAATAGCATAAGTTGATCACAATGCTTCATGTTGTTATTTGCATCGCAGTGTGCCCTGGTTTGGAATTTATCTTGGTTTGCGTATTGTTGCTAATTAGTTGCACAAACAAATAAGGGGATTTGTCAGGTCAGACAAGTCCTTTACTACTCCCTCAGTCCCATAATATAAGATGTTATTACAATAACGCGGACTTTTGGCTCATGGGAGCCACGCACACCCATAGATCCACCGTGCAAGATTGCTTTGAGATTGAGTTCAATGTAAAGAAATTAAATGGCCACCAAATTTCATTTTAGCAATACAGGCGAACACTTGAACATATACGGGAGGCATTTAAGACCTGCCTCCGAATTAAGTGCCTGCGACTCAGAACGTGTACTACATGATTCAATCCAGCACCTGTGCCCACCCAGGTTTTAATCCTGAGCATTTAAGTTGCTCCATCGCTCAGCTCAACTATCAGATAATTTATTTGTCCGGTCTAGTAGAATGGAAATCATTTTTTTAGCACTGTTAAATGTGCAACTTTGTTCCTAGTTCTTTTCTTGGGTTTGAAATGCTCACTTGGAAGTGTCACGGATTTATGATTTCGGAGGGTACGGTTTCTTCATATGTCGCTAATCTAGTCTAGATGATAATCAAAATCCTTACTTAGTAAAGATGCTCAAGGTAAGTCCCTGGAAGGCTGGAACATGTAATTAATTAGATTTAAAAATATTTTCGTTGGAGTAATATCTTTAAATTCCTTGGAATATGTGTTGTGGTTTTTCTCTTCTTCTTAAAGTTTACCGGGAAACTTTTTTTGTTAAACAATCCTGGAAGTAGTAATAATGTTCTAACCTTAGTATAGCAAGATTAGGGTGCAAATCACAATTAACAACTTCAAAATCGGACACAGGGTTCATCATGTCCCTTGACTCCTGTCTGGCTGTCTGGCGAAGTCGAAGAAACCTAGCCCCTTGAAGAAAAAGAACTTGAGCCTCCAACAGCTCTATTGACTTTTTTATCCATGAGGAGCAAAGAGCATTGAAAGCTCTGGTCCAAGTGGTACGGAGGCCAGGGAAAAATACGAGCATGAAGAAACCATGCTAAAGATCAGTACGCCAAATAATTTAGTGGTCCCAGGACAGATGTCAGGCAAAGACGTGGGGGGTGGTAGCACCCGTGAGCTCCTCTGTAATTCCCGTTATTACAACCAATATACTCCCTCCGTCCCACGAAGATTTTCTGAGATTTATCAAATTTTGAATGTATCTAGATGCTATTTGGTGTCTAGATACATCAAAATTTTGACAAATCTGAGACAATCTTCGTGGGATGGAGGGAGTATGTATTAAGTAAGCAGCGTCAACAGTGTGTGCCTACCATATAAAGCTTGGATCCTGGTCAAGGACAGAACTACAGAACAGACTACAGCAATATGGTATGAGCTTGATGGCTTTCCGGTCCATGTCAATAGCAGTTAAAGCCATTGTGTCGAATAAAGCAGGCAGGCTTGACTAAAAGCTGGTAGAAAATAAGATGAAAAACATGCATTTACCTGGAGCAGCGGCCATATCAACATGGAATGAGACGGTGCTGTAGGATATTTCTTTGGTTAATCTCACGCATTGATAGACTCCTTGAAGTATCTTGTTTTCCATGTCAACAGCGATGATCCAAGTCCCCAACTTCTTCATGTAGCGCTTGGCCATGAAGCAGACGACATTGTCTTGGTGCAAGCTCATCCTGGGCATGTCTAGGTAAAGGGAACCAAGAGTGCGCTGGCCATCTTCCTCGTCGTCGCTGTCCCACTCCGACGTCTCGGGCAGCAGTCCATCATAGCATACACCGTCGGCCACCGAGAGGTCCAGGTCACAGACATCCTGGTACTTGCGCCAACCATCGAGGTGGCACCAAGGGGTTGTCATGGTGGTGGTGGTGCTCCATGAGGTAACACGCCAGCTCTCAAAGATTGGGCTGCACACCACCTCGACGAACCTGATGCAGAGGTGGCTGGAGCCAGATACTTTTTGGATGAGCACATCGCGAGGTGTTGATACACACAACACGCGGGGCGCTGATTCCTTAGAGATACTTGTTGATGGCAGCGGGAGGTAGTGGACTTTTGGGCTCTCCCCGTCGAGCACGTCGCAGAAGAGGATACCAGTCCAGATGTCGACAAAGGCGACCATGGAGCCACCGACAGGGATCGCATTGTACGTCATGTGGAGGATGCTACCGTCGCCAGGTGCTGCCAAGACGGGCCTCTTGATGGTCCAAGTATGTGTCAAGGAGCTGTAGAGGAAGAGGTCGAACTCCCCTGGCTTTTCATTGACTAGTCCGGTGACGAGGTAGTCACCGTTGCCTCCGTGGGGCAGGATGCAGGCAGAATAATGTTGGGGGTCCAAGCGCTTATCGCCGCTGGGTTGCGGGATCGGGTACAGCGAAGGGGCGCCGGGCTGGTAGAGGAAGAACTGGGATTCCGACGACCGATCCTGGAAGAAGGGGATGCTGAGGAGGACGAGGCCCTCGAATGTCGCCACAATGATGGGCTGCTCAGTGAACTGGGTGCCGGCGCACGAGATGAGGATATTTGAGAGTCGAGGCGGACGTGCGACGAACAGGCTGACCTGGATGGCGATGTCGTACTGGTTGTCGTCCGGGTGCCTGATTTCGTAGCGGGTGGTGGTGGCGTTGGTGCTGGTGCCGATGGAGAGATTGCGGTCGAGGAGGCAGCTCTCGAGGGGGCCTACATCAGCTTCTTGGGCGTCGGCAACATGAGGTCGCCGTAACATCAAGGTATAAAAATCCATCCTTGGCTGGTTGAAACCTCCGATGGATCTAGTGCAACCTTAAGGGTCAGGCTGCGAGCTCAAGCCAGATGAGCTGGAGACGGAGACGGAGACGGAGACGGGGAGTGGTGGAGGGGAGGAAGGGGAACGAGTTGGAGAGGGAGACGGGGAGTGGTGGCGGCGGCCATCTAGGTTAGGGTTATGCTTATGCACACCGCACGCGCAAAACCTCAATCCAACCTCGGTCTGGGCCAACTTGGGATTTGTGTGAACAACTCGGCCATACCGTGCGTTTACTCGGCTGAATCAAAGCTAACAAGGCCCGCTACAGCGTTTGGCTTGGATCCATATATTGGGCCTCTTTCCAGGCTCCCACGCTGCTTAGAGTGGCAAATTCTATTTAACGCTCAGCCGTGCTGTTAATAGTAGCAATTCCTTTTTTTTGTTTTGAGAAACTAGGAAAATTGCCCGTGCGTTGCTACGAAACTACTATATCTGTCCATATTATTTGTCGTGGATTTAAGCATATCTATTCACAGAATGTGGAATAGAGAATTTTAATTAAAATTGCTAATTTTAGCTAGGACATAATTTAAAATCAAGAAAGTTAACATAGATACATGAGTATTATAGGTACACAGTTTTTAAATTTACTATATGAAAATAATATAATCCTAGAAAGTAATCAATCTATCATGGTATGTACTAACACAATAAATTAGCACAATGTTTCAAGCGATAATATCTAAGCAAACATAATTTTTGGTTGTCAAGATAAAATGAGCAATGGCCAATGAAAATTTAATAGAAGTGTACTAAGAGTATGCCTCTATGACACTTAATCTTTGTAAAAAAAGAGAAATCCTCTATTTGTCTCTGTTTAGAAAAAATAGCCGGCTATAACCCCACTATTGCATTTTCCCGTATGATGATGTGGCTAAGCTGCTATAGCCCGGCTAGAGGTGCCAAAGTCCTTAAATAGCCGGCTATAATTAGGCTATAGCCGGGATATAGCTGTTTTAAGGGGCCGCGGCTATAACCTATAGTCAGCTATTTAAAACCATGCTATTTGTACATTTCAGAAAATATCGTCTCACCACAAAAATATTAATTGCACTAACAACCCTGAGAATAATAAGGGCTAATAACTAAGATGAGCTACTCTTAGAGTCTTAGTACACTTCTGTTAAGAACAAAAGAATAAAAAATCTTGATTGTCCTCACGACCGTGTGTATACACTATGGCAATTATATGTCACCTCTTAGACTTGCATGAGAACAATGAGGAGAGAAAAGTAACCTATTTTTAACTGACTGTGTTTTACAAGAAGCGCAAAGTCCTCCCTATTTATTGCTTCCGAGGATGAAGTTTTCAGGCCTTCTTTTAATAGATGTGTCAAGGTGACTGAAGATTGCATATTTGCATTTGGACTGAAGTCACTTAACATATGATGCAAGATTGACTGTTGGGAAGGAGAAGATCTGGTCAGGCTAGATATGTTCCCGTTTCACATGGACATGCGTTGAATCCTACTTTCAGGTCACATGAAAACACAACGCAAATACCAATTATCTGAAGTCAGGCCCTGATAAAAGTTCTCCTTCTTCTTTGGATCAGTCCCATTCATAACCATCCCGTTTTTCATGTCACTGGTCGGTAATGAGGCCGTATCAGACGGCTCTGTTCGTATGTTGTAGTCCCTGCCTCCCTGGAAGTGGTGTCTGGATCGGGAACTGCAGCACGTGTGCAACCAAATAGGAGCAACATCAACACATATAGCCGCCATCCCCGGCCCCTGCACACTGCATCACATCTTGCCGCAATCCCGTGTCGTGCTTCCTGACCGACGCACCGACGCCCCGGTGAACCTCTCGCTCGGACAGCTCGCCCAGATGGAAAGCTCCTCGCCCACGAGACCCCTCGCCTTGCGCTTCCAGAAGCAACAGCAGCAAGGCAGGATTGCAGGAAGCTCCATCGAAAGAGGCAATGCGGCTGAAGCGAACCAACAATTTGTTACAGGATTGCCTCAGGAGATCTTGTGATCTGGAGCTGCAAAATCAAAACAGCGAACCGGCCAACACAGATCCTTGTCACCAACCCGTCAGCCACCGCGGAATCATGGGAGAAGAAGAACGGCCAGGCTACAGTCCTCCACTACGTGGGGTCGTTGAATTCCTATGATCAGTTAGAGCGGCGGGCGACCATGAAAACGGGATGACGGAAATCTTGGGGGGCGGAGCGGGACGGCAATGGAGGCGGCGTTGATCGCCATCTCGGTCTTGATGAAGCAACCTGGCTCTCTGATCACGTATTCACTACCAGCGATTCGGCGGTGGCAGAAAAGGATCCGTAGCAGCCGTTCGGCTCCAGGGCGGAGAAGAAGTAGCTTATGGAATCGCTCATGGTGCTGGCATCGATGCTTGCGTTGTTGGATTATATTTAACGGAATCTTCTGTTTTGGAGCCGGACAAGGAATCCTACTCGTGCACATTGATTGTCAACGCATCGGGACATGACCGTCGTATCTTCAGATGGATCATGGCTGCACGCGTTGGGACGGACGAAGGCGCACACGCGATGGACGAAAGCGCATTGAGACGGACCAAACCAAGGAAACGTTAGCTCCTTTATTATTAGGTATAGATAGATATAGATATAGTCGCATTTCCTGTATGCCGACCAGGCGCCGCACGTCCCCGCACGGTTAGGCGTTTCTTTCCTGTTTCTTCCTCTCTTTCCTTTTCTTTTATGTTTCCTTTTTTTCCTTTTTCGTTTTCTTTTTTTCTGTGTTTCTTTTTTCTATTTTTTCGTCTTATTTTTATGCTCAAAAATAAATTTTGCAAATTTTCAAAATGTGTAAATCGTAAAAACGTTCATATTCGAAAGATGAATGAATTTCGAAATTCAAACAATTTCAAAATTTGAACGAATTTCGAATTTTGAACGATTTTTGAGTTTTCAACAATTTTTAAAATTTGAACGATTTCTGATTTTACAAACAAATTTTGTATTTCGAACAAATTTAAAATCAAACATTTTTTAAATCTACAAACAAGGAACTTTGAACAAATTTTGAAAAAAAAGGAAAAAAGAAACTAAAAAACGTTACTTTTAGTAATAAAAGTTTAAACAAAAAAGGGGAAAATAATTTTTTTCAAAGTCGCGTTCTGGGCCTGGCCCGTTTATTTCCTGCAGTTCGCTACTTCGCGGGCCTACCTTCGACGGGACATGGCTGGATTTGATCGATCCATATCGACTGGTCTGGTTTTGCCGTGAGTAGTACTAGTGCTAAAAACGCTATGTCAATAAGCATGCACCCCTTACAAATCTCGTCAACGCAGAGAGAAGGAATTAGGTTACAAGATTATTCGTCCAGGGAACACTTCTCGTCTACTCAGAGACGATGAATATTATGTCCGAGGAACGCATCTTGTCTACTCAGGGAACAAGATTATATTGCGTTTTCTCGAACAATATGTAAAACGCGGAAATGAATCTTTGACAACAAAGGAACATATTATTATGTACTAGGCAACACGAAATCACATAGGAAACAAAAGAAAACAATCAGAAACATATCACGTATATTCAGGAACAAAACCATAGATTGAGGGGGATAAATAAATGTTTAGTGAGTAACAATTTGGAGTTAAATGGGAACAACTCTACAAATTGAGGGGAACAAACCCATGTACAGATAGGAACAACTTGTAGGCACATATGGAACAACCCTATAGATTGACCGGAACAAACCCATTTTTAGATAGGAACAACTTGGAGGAATACGAAGAACAACCTACAATTTGAGGGGAACAAAACAATTTCTAGTTAGGAATAACTATGTAGTATGTAGGGAATAACTCCATAGATAGAGGGGAACAAACCAACTTGTAGTTAGGAACAATTTTGAGTCAAAAGGGAACAACCCCATAGATTGAGGGGAACAAAACCCATAACTACTATATTAAAGTGTAACAAACATCTTTTTTCTCATAATTTTGAATTTTTTTTCAAATTAACATGGTGGTGACACATCTACGTTGGAATGGATATATTTCCTCTGGTTTTTACCGTGTACAATTTTGGTGCCTTCCAAGAATTATTTTGGTCTGGTCTCTTCTCTTCTTTCTAGGGGCTGCATTGTGTTGGTGTGTGACTTTTGCAATTTATGGTGGGTCCAGCTGATCTCCTCAGTTATTGCGTGATGGATTTGGTCATGGACACCGCTTTGACCTGAATCCTTTTATTCCTCAGTTCACGCCTGATGGCTAGAAGACTCCCTCGAATTTCACGACCTCCTTTATCTTCCTCTTCCTAGAGTGCATATCAATCAGCCTTGCCTTGACATGCTCTACCTCCATTGTATTCCCTTGCCCTGGATTCTTCGCTGCACAAGCTCTCCGTTGCCTGACCGGCGGACTTGAGTGACACCATGGTGGTCACGCCCCTGCTCAGCCACGCGGAGGAGTATAGGGCACTCGGAGGGCAGCCCACGGAACGGCGTCACGGCGGTTGGCCGGTTGCGAGTCGTCGGAGCGGGGCGACGTGCCGCAGTGCCAAGTGCGTGCTGTGGCGGGAGCTCTGCGTTTCGCGCGCGTCGCAAATGGTGTCAGCCCTTACAAGTCACGGCTTTCTCATTGCCGGGGATAGAGTGGGTGGGCGGCAGGTGGCCGGCGCTCGCGAGTTCCGCTGTGGCGCGGCGGGCGCCGTCGTCCCGAGCCACTTCGCCCACATCTCCCGCTTCTCCGAGACGTCCAGCTGGGACTTCTTATCGCGGTGGTGCGGCCAGCACCTGTTGTATGTGTGGGACTAGTGCGAGCACGCGGCGCCGGGCCGCCGGCGACAAAGACGTGGGCGCATCCGCGTCGTGTTCCGCGGCTTCATGCGCTCCCGCACGCGGGCGTGCCTGGTAGCCGGACGCGCCCGGCTGGAGCCCCGCGTGTGCTGCCCCTGCTGCGGCGCGTGCGTGTTGACCGTGACGGCTGCGGACCTCGCGCTGTGTAGGGCTTGCTGTCGCCTCGGCGCGCACGAGGGCTGCCTGGAGTACTTCGTCAGGCGGCAGCAGCTGGCTCGCTTGCCTCTCTGACTGCGAGGGCGAGAGCGAACGTGATGCTGCCAACTCTCCTCTGTCCGACTTGGCGGCCGCGAGCCGTGGGCGGTGTCGTTCGTGGCAGTCGCCGTCAGGGCTGTCATCGGCGCCTGCCTCGGCGTGCATGTCTTGGTGGTGTTCCAGATGATGTTGGCGACTCGCCGGCGTGGGTGCTTCACGATGAAGGCGACCACACGCTCGCGCTGCTGCAGTTCACGGATTCTCCCAGTCACCTGTCCTCTGTCCTGGTGTCCCCCCTGCCGTTGACATCTTCGTTTGCGATTCCTTCGACAATGACGTCTCTTCTTTCCTTCTCTGATACAGGGTGCTTCGGTTTGACCTGTAGATTGGGTTGGACTTTTTTCCCTGACGACTTGGTTTTCAGTTTGATTTTTGTTTGCATGCTGCTCCTGCTATTTAGTTTGGCGACCACGATGTTTCTGTGGTCGTCTCCAGAACTCCTTTCTTTCACAACTCCCATCCTCGGAGAAGGCAGGAATCTTAATCCCTTTTCAACCTTTATTATTAAATTCGTCAAACTGAATCCAATACGTTTTCTTTTTCTTAGTTTGTTCTTTACATTGCAATTGGCAAAGGATCGAATCAGGAGTTTCACATCTACAGCTGTTGTGATGTCTTTTTTTTTATGGAAACCATGCTTAGCACGTCGCTGCAACAAAAATGCAGGTTCTGCTCTTCTTCCCGATTGATGTGCTGCTAGGTATTTTGGTCCATTGAAGGCAAGAACATCACATCTGCTTCGATGTATGCCATGGAGCTGCTCTTTGTACAACAATACAGTGTACTCTGTCTGGTAGTGCATGCTGAAGCCATGGCCTGTATGGTTGATGCAATGTCAGCTCCATACTTATTTATCTAGGTTTTTTCTGCAGGTTCTCTATGAGTGTGCCTGCTGTTGCGTCGTCGGCGAGTCCGTCCTGCTTCTTCGCCTCCTCCAGTTTTGCAGTGTTGTCATGGCTTTGAAGATGCAACTGCTGTGTGGCCGCTTTACCATGCTGATGATACACATCGATCCGAGACAGGTGATAATTATAATACTGCTGCTGATTTTAAGATAGATTTTGTGTTCGCATGGTGACACAAACGTAGATAGATTCCAGTATTCACATTTGCTTTTAACGTCTCTTCTTCAATGCTTATTCTTAATAACGCCAAAATCGAAGTGCAGTCCAAAACTAAATTCCCTGACATTATATCATGTTTAGAAACATATCTTGGATATGACTTTATCATAGAGTGACGAAGTTGGTGTTAGCATCAGGTGTCTCATGGTATTTTCGATGTGAATCCAACTGTTGAATACTAATTGGAACGTTTAGCTGTACATTCCTTATACAAAATTGCAGAAAATTGTACATAATCTCCTGAAATTTTACAAGCATAATAAATCTAAATATGAGATGTTTTGTCCTGTTTCTTTTCTATGTGCTCTTCCACATTTATAATTTAGCAAATTGCTAAGTATTATTTTAGCTTTAATGCATACTGCATCCTTATTCATATCATTCTTAGTATTACCAGATTCGGGATTCTGTGTTTGGTTTCTTAAGGTCTCATGACGCTGGTGATTTGTTTTTACAATAGAAGTACATCAAGGTGTTGTGGTAGGATAATTATCCTAACATGGAGACCCTCTTTAAAGGAATAAGACAACCTTTATTATCGTACACAATTATGGTATGGAACTTTTTGTTTGCAGAATGGTAGCATGCTTAGCTTAATGAATTGCGATCAAGGTTATAGAAGGCTTGAATTTATAAAAATGTTTTCAATTTATAAGCCAAGAAGAAACATTAAGGTTAAAATATGTATTCCATTTGTCAATACTAAAAATCCTTGCATTCCTACTCTGTTGTATTCATTAGATAGTTTTCTCGGCAGTAAATTTCTGAAAATATTGGATGGTTATTATTGTTTAACTCTGCCAACTATAAATGGATTTGTTCTATGATTTCTTTCTGAGGTATGGCTTGCAGATTTTTGTCATCTTCTGACAGGGTTGTTTTGTTCTCAAATGGACCAAAACATCAAGGTGTTGTGGTAGGATAATTATCCTAAC
This sequence comes from Lolium rigidum, assembly GCF_022539505.1. Lineage (NCBI taxonomy): Eukaryota > Viridiplantae > Streptophyta > Magnoliopsida > Poales > Poaceae > Lolium > Lolium rigidum. The sequence continues at coordinate 6,187,670 of NC_061511.1, read as the reverse complement.
ATGGAGACCCTCTTTAAAGGAATAAGACAACCTTTATTATCGTACACAATTATGGTATGGAACTTTTTGTTTGAAGAATGGTAGCATGCTTAGCTTGATGAATTGCGATCAAGGTTATAGAAGGCTTGAATTTATAAAAATGTTTTCAATTTATAAGCCAAGAAGAAACATTAAGGTTAAAATATGTATTCCATTTGTCAATACTAAAAATCCTTGCATTCCTACTCTGTTGTGCTGTGAAAGCATCAGGCTTAACTCATCGTTGTCTAAATGTTCTAGCAGGGGGATGCATCTAAATTTGCTGCGCACAGGTACTAAAGACTACAGAAGGAACGATTGTACTGCAAGTGACCTTCGATCATTTTAGTGAAATGCTCTGGCGCCAGGTGTTGCCACAAAATTCGGAGCTCCATAATGGCCTTCATTCTTTTACTAGGTCTGTCCACTCAGCTTTGCTTCATCATCTGGTATGTCAGTCTTTTTTAGTTAAGCTTCGTTGAACTTCCTGACAGTTTTGGGCTTCCCTGGGACTCAATCAGCTAGAGATATTTTGTTGGGCACATATATGTTAAAAATGATTGTATTCAGGGTTTCTGAAAATTTCTCTCCAACTAGATAAGTAGCCATTTCTGCAATACACAAAACTGCATCTTTAATATATTTATTAAGTTATTTGGGTCAATGCATCATGCGTGTATGCCCTAATTAGACAGCAGTACATAATTATATATGGAAAATAGTTTGTTATCTAGCAGATTAACTCCTGTAAGTACATATGGATTAACCCAGGTTCCATTGCATAATTCTCTTAGTCTCCTTTAACACAAGACCCCTCTTTCAAGATGCAGGGTTTGAAATGAATTGAGACTCTTAACATTCTACTTGATTGTAGATGAAACTGAAGGCTTCGCACGTTGGGATCTCCTATATATCATTGTTGGTTTGTTATATTCTGTTCCCAGAGTTACATATAGAGTTCAATTTTCATGTCTCAAGCACTGAAATAATTGGCATGGGTGCTACAACAGTTGCATCCAGCAGCTGTGCAATCATGCATCTTAGTAGTACAGGAAATATGAAGGATGGTCCATTTGAGAACAAAACAACCCTGTCAGAAGATGACAAAAATCTGCAAGCCATACCTCAGAAAGAAATCATAGAACAAATCCATTTAGAGTTGGCAGAGTTAAACAATAATAACCATCCAATATTTTCAGAAATTTACTGCCGAGAAAACTATCTAATGAATTACAGTTTTCCCCACAAAAGGATACAACCTCCACAACAGATGGCAAAAAAGGAAAGAAAATCAATACCAAGTGCTACGTCAACTAAAAAAAGGTATGTAACTACTTATTTCATATCAGTATCACTATTTACTACAGTGGTGCAAGCTTACGATTCATTAATTGTCTGCATAAAATTCATAAGAAGAAGGCCACGAAAGAATTATTCTCAGCTGAATAAAATTATTCACTTGGCCAGGTAAACATACATGACATCTATCAGTAAGTAAACTGAATATCAGGACATAATTTTAGCTTTTCTTTCTTGCAGGAATTGTCTAAGTTTTGACTTTATCAGGTCAAGCTGATCTAAATGAAAGAAACAAAAGATACTGGTCTCAATGTAACAGTCTTTACATGGCAACAGTTACTCTGCAAAGCCCCTTACTAGAAATATAATACTCCGTATGTAATATCAGTCTGTCAGCCACTGCCAAGCATGGCTACTTCCTACATGGACCATGGTACAGTATTATGTGTATCCATGTATAGTTATCTTACTTATCTTCCTTTGTTTATCAGGGATTACTACTATGCTATGTTTGTACAATATAATCAAATATTCTTAGCAGATTAGAGCTTTGCAGACTTGCAGGCTTCTAGACGGAGGTTTCCTCATGCTTCACTCTTACAGGATTTGCATGAAAGGGCTGATGGAAAGGATAACCAAGTTGTCTCTTAACTACGAGCTGTAACATGGACGAACTGTTCAAGTGATCCGGAAAAGTATTCTTATTTGCTCTGCAAGTTTGCTGTGGCATTTTTGCTTTGTACACGTACAGATGCCAAAGGATTATAACAGTAACTAAAGATGAACATAATTCGCGGTTCTCCACTGTCAAATCAGTCAAACATGTTTCTAGCTTCAGGTTCTTGCTAACAACTCTATTCACATTGCTCGGGAATCGGGATATCTTCAGTCCAGGCCGCAACTATTGAGTCCGCTTTCAACTAACATGTTTTACTTGAACACCACAATAAACACTGACATTCATTATACAGTGGTACATAATTAATATGTTGGTTTCCCTCTTTTCTGATGTCACAAATCATTTGTTCCTCCTTATGACAATATATTAATTCTTACGCACGACAATATATTTCAACAACCTTGAGATGCTTCAACAGAAGGCAATGTTCCTTTGGGTTGTAGCTTTCACCTGTACCTAGATCACGAGAGAGGGAGCAACCAACAAAATAAACAAGCATACGCACCCCTTTACTACTTTTACATACTTTTTTCTCGAAAAAGATTTACATACTTACATAAATAGCATTATAGTCTTGCACGTTATATTGCCCTGCCTATGCCAACAATTAGTACCAATCAGTCACCATATGGCGCGGCGTGCCGCCGCGCCCTTCATTGCTAGTGTGTAGATATGAACCAACATGGAGGCATATGGAGAAAAACTGAAAGTGCATGGGCCCCCATGTGTGGTTTTGGTAATTAATGATAATCCCTATGGACTAATGTTTGCATTGAGTTATATGTGTAGGAGTTGTTCATAGGCAATGCTTGAACCAAATGTTGGCTTCAAGATTGCAATAAGAAGCAAATGAAGAAGATCAAGTGTCAAGTATGTCTTGAAGATGAAGTGAGCTCTCAAGGTTAACTTCAAGACATCAACGAAATGAAGTGCAAGTTCAAGATGAGCCAACTTGAAGAGATCATATGCTTGAAGCTTGCCATGAAGAAATGAAGTGCAAGTTCAAGATGAGCCATCTCGAAGAGATCCTTTGCTTGACTCTTGCCATCCATATGGTGATCATGGATATGTGAAGATGCGCCGAAGAAGAAGCTCTCCCATGGTGGATTATGGGGAGAAATCCACAAGACTTCGTCAAGCAAGCACAATCAAGAAAGGCGTTCCATCTTGTTGAGTTCAAGATCGTCATCATCGAGCTCAAGTGGAATACGCAAGTATAATGTTTGCTCTTGATAGGGTTTCTTCCTCACCGGTCTCATAGTGTAGTTGGAGACCGGTTTATAGTTTAGTTGTCGTACTATCAAGAGAGCTCTCGAGTGAGTAACTCGATCGTATCGTTCGGAGAGAGCTCAAACCTTTGCATCCTTGCATCATCTTTCTTGGTTTTTATTTGGATCTTATCCATGTGATGTTTTAGAGCTTGTGCTTATTCTCATGACAAGCTCTAGGTCCTCGAAAACGGATTTCGCATAGATCACTTGTTGCGTTTTCGAGTTTGGTGATTTTCTCGGTTTCTCATGTTGAGGTGTTGCACCTCTAAATATAATAGAAAATCACCCCCACTAGTTTCCATATTTTCACTTTTTGTTGGGTATGCTCTTGTCGTCCTCTTTCCAACAAAATTGGCTTTACTCTATTCGGAGCTACCAATCTTAAGTAAGACCCGGTTTCCGCCTTTTGGCTAAGGACTTTTGGCGAAGTGGCTCAGTGATACCCTGGATAGGGGCCGGATTTTTGGCCGGACTTTTGCCCGGATTTTCCCAGGGCCGGATATTTCAGGGGTGCCGGATAATCCGGCCCTCGATTTGTCCCAACGGCTCGATTTTCTTGGGGGGTATAAATACCCCCTTCTTCCTCCTTGGGCTGGTGCTTCTTCTACTCTCTCTCTCCTCCATTGTTGATCTTGAGAAGCTTGCCCTATCTCTCTATACCTCCATGATTCTTGCCCCCTTTTGAGGGAAAAGAGAGAGGTGATCTAGATCCACACTTTGACCAAACCAAATAATCTCTTTGTGAGTGAATCTTTGGGATCTAGATCTTGGAGAATTTTGTGTTCTCCTCTTTGTTCTTCCTCTCTTATTCCCCCAATAGCTTTTGTAGCTTTGATAGAATTTGAGAGAGAAGGAATTGAGCATCTTTGTGGTGTTCTTGCCATTGCATTTGGTGCATAGGTTTGAGTTCTCCACGGTGATTCGTGGTGGTGAAAGCAAGAAGGTTGTTACTCTTGGGTTCTTGGAACCCTATACGGATTCTAGGCCTTTGTGGCGATTTGTTGGAGCCTCCAATTAAGTTGTGGATGTGTGCCCCAATCTATGTGTAAGGCCCGGTTTCCGCCTTGAAGGAAATCCCTTAGTGGAATCGTGACCTAGGCCTTTGTGGCGAGGGTCACCGGAGAATAAGGTGAGGCGCCTTCGTGGCGTTCGGTGTGTGGTGTGAGTACCGCATCTTGAGGTGAGGCCTTTGTGGCGTTGGTGTGCATCGAGCAACCACACCTCAAGGTGAGCCCATGTGTAGATAGGAATTTTGAGTTAAATGGGAACAACCCTAAAATTTGAGGGGAACAAACCCATGTGTAGATAGGAACAACATGGAGGCACATGGGGAACAACCATATAGATTGAGGAGAAGAAAAGCATTTGTAGTTCTTTTTATTCATATGTAAACAACCCTAAAATTTTAGGGGAACAAACCCATGTGTATGTAGGAACAATATGGCGGCACATGTGGAACAACTGTAACACCCCGGAAAAACCCAATATTAGATTTTTCTCTGTTGCTTGTTTTTCTGTGTCGTTCCAAGTTCATCATGGCATATGCATCATATCATTCATGTTTTTAACAAAATAAAATTATTTTTATAAAACCTCCTTTGCCTTTTCTTTTAAATAAAACCTTGATCCCCCCTCTCTTATTCGTTATTTTATAATTAAGCTTGTTCAACAATTAACTTTGAAATAAAATGTGTTTTGTTTTGGTTTCAAAATAGTGTTTAAATTAAAAGGAGAAAATGTTTGAAAAGAGGGAAAACCCCCTAACCCCTTCCTGGACCCTTTCCCTCTCTCAGGCCCGTTTCTCCCCCTCCAGCTTTCTCCCTGGCGGCCCAGCCCCCTTCCCCTCCGGCCCACCTACTTCTCTCTGGCAGCCCACGTACCGGTTCAGTGGAGACCGATCTCCCCCTTGTCTTCTTGTGGCACGCCACGAGCGTGAACCCTCCTGTGCCCGACGCCATCGCCATGGCTCTGGACCGCTTCGCTTTCCACCTGCTCCCTTTCCCTCCTTTTATTCTCCACCACTAGACGCAGAGAAACCCTATCCCTCTCCATCTTTACCTCCTCCCACTGCCATCCCCTCTCTGTTTCCTTTCCCGTCTTCCAAGCCAAACCAGAGCAAGAGGAGTACAGAAAATTCAGTTAAAGATTCAATTAACAAGAAGCTTCGCTGAAGAAAATCGACAAGCACCTCCGTCCCTGCACCACCGTCGACTCCGGCCTCCTCGAGCATGTCCTCGTTATCCTGGTGAGCCAGCGCCCCTTCTGGTCCACTCTCCTTGGTTGTTATCCCCCTCTCAATCGCTCCGACGACGTGGCCGTCGTCTTCTCCATCGCAGGTGGCCGCCGCCAGAGATGATCCGCTGGTTCCAGCCCTCGCTCCGCCTCTTCCTGGTTCAGCACAACGAGGCGCGACGCGCAAGCCCTTTGCCCCGTTCTAGTTCGTCCTCCTTCGACAAGGCCATCCTCGACCTGGGGCATCACAAGTTGGTATCAGAGCCAGGTTGTCGATACCCGACTAGTCCGAACCTGTAGGTTAACCTTGCCAACGGACGTTGTTGTGTCTAGTGTCAAAACTTATTTTCTGAAAATTCGTTGGATAGTTCTGATTAGCTCTGATTTTTCTCCTTATCTCTATTCTTGCTCCTCTTACCTTTGCGAGTTTTGAGTCCTCTTTCTTATCTGAGTTCTTTGAGTCATAGGTACCAACACGGGTTGGACGATCTCTGCCTTTAACCTGATAGGTTTGATCTTGAAAGTTTCCGACAGAAGCACATCATCAACATCGGAACAACGACTTCTTGTTGGTGGTGTCGACCATTCTACATGGAGCAATAATTCTTGTTAGTGGTGTCGAGGAGTTCAACACATCGCCAGAAGATCCGATAGTTCAACCTCTCTCACTCGTACCATGGCATCGAGCCTCGGGGCGAGGTTCCTTGTTAGTGGTGGCGTTTATAATGCCCCAGAAAAACCCAATATTAGATTTTTCTCCATTGCTTGTTTTTCCGTGTCGTTCCAAGTTCATCATGGCATATGCATCATATCATTCATGTTTTTAACAAAATAAAATTATTTTTATAAAACCTCCGTTGCCTTTTCTTTTAAATAAAACCCTGATCCCCCCTCTCTTATTCGCTATTTTATATTTAAGCTTATTGAACAATTAACTTTGGAATAAAATGTGCTTTGTTTTGGTTTCAAAATATTGTTTAAATTAAAAGGAGAAAATGTTTTGAAAAGGGGGAAAACCCCCTAACCCCTTTCATGGACCCTTTCCCTCTCTCAGGCTCGTTTCTCCCCCTCCAGCTTTCTCCTCGGTGGCCCAGCCCCCTTCCCCTCCAGCCGACCACCTTCTCTCTGGCAGCCCACGTACCTTTTTAGTGGAGACCGATCTCCCCCTCGTCGTCTTGTGGCACGCCACGAGCGTGAACCCTCCTGTGCCCGACGCCATCGCCATGGCTCTGGACCACGTTGCTTTCCACCTGCTCCCTTTCCCTCCTTTTATTCTCCACCACCAGACGCAGAGAAACCCTAGCCCTCTCCATCTTTACCTCCTCCCGCCGCCATCCCCTCTCTGTTTCCTTTCCCGTCTTCCAAGCCAAACCAAAGCAAGAGGAGTACAGAAAATTCAGTTAAAGATTCAGTTAACAAGAAGCTTCGCTGAAGAAAATTGACAAGCACCTCCATCCCTGCACCAGCGTTGAATCCGGCCTCCTCGAGCATGTCCTCGTTATCTTGGTGAGCCAGCGCCCCTTCTGGTCCACTCTCCTCGGTTGTTATCCCCCTCTCAATCGCTCCAACGATGTGGCCGTCGTCTTCTCCGTCGCAGGTGGCCGCCGCCAGAGATGTTCCGCTGGTTCCGACCCTCGCTCGCCTTTTCCTGGTTCAACACAACGAGGCGCGATGGACAAGTCCTTTGCCCTGTCTTGGTTCGTCCTCCTTCGACAAGGCCATCCTCGACCTGGAGCGTCACAACAACCATATAGAACCAGGGGAACAAAAACATTTGTAGTAAGGAATTTTTTTGAATCATATGATAACAACCCTAAAATTTGAGGGGAACAAAACCATGTGTAATTAGGAACAACATGGATGCACATGTGGAGCAACCATATAGATTGAGGGAACAAAACCATGTGTATGTAGGAACAACATGGAGGCACATGTAAAACAACCATATAGATTGAGGGGAACAAAAACATTTATAGTTAAGAACAACTTCGAATCATATGTGTCGTTGCCAATTCGATGGTACCCCGGAGGAGGGATCCTCATGGAGGGAGAAGAAGTAAGGGACATAGGTCGGAGAGCTTTCGGGACGGTGGTACGCGATTTACCCAGCTTCAGAACACCTGCTCGAGGACAGGGACTACTGATGCTTGTCTGGAATTATCTGGGCGCTTTCGTGTTGTTACAATGAGTTGTGGTCGTGCCACTAAGGCTCCCAGAATCCGGCTTATAAAGGTGCCAGGATCAAGGGCTTCTACGGAGAGTCCTAGCCGGAATACAATCTTGCCTAACTATGGAACATTACATTGTTGTGCACGTCAAGGATCCACCTACTTCCTAATTTGCCGTACTGGATCCGGCTACCCCTAATCGGCCAGGCCAGATCCGACTCCAAGGGTAGGTCGGTTGGGATCTGGCTCCTTGTTCTTGGGCTGGACTTCCTCCATCTTGATCAACAACAACTGGGCCACCCTATGGGCCGTATGTCACCATCACCGTCTGTGGGCCACCCGGGCTTGCCGGATCTAGCCACTTTCGATTGTACACCCATAAAGTATACCCACAACAGTAGCCCCCAGAGTTCTCCAAGGTTCTCCACATTTTCCGTCTTGCACGAGCCATGAATGTATCCGGCAAACTTCCCGGAAACCTAGGAAATCTTGAAGAAATCCGACTTTATGAAACTTCTTTCCAGCTTATACGCCGGAAAATCCTTCATCCCGCGGGACTTCATTCATCGACCAAATTTTCATAATTGTTCTCCGGATTACTTCCCTACAGATATTTTGCTAAGTACTTGGAAACTTACCCGGATCTTTGAAAAGATCAAATGGTTCTACCTATCTTCGCACCAATTTCGGGTAATTCCAACGGTAACTTGATCTTTGGCCGATTTTACTGCTAGTGTTTTGGACACATGTCACTCATCCAACAGCGCGATGCTTGCATTCCAACCATAGGATGCAGAGCACGAATCTCATCCCACGGCTATAAATATCACCGTCGCCCATTTCACCAACCCATTATCCCCCTCTTAAGCTCTCTGCTCAGCGCCGCCACCGAGCTTTCACCTCTGCCGCGTCGGACTCTCGCCGGAACCTCGCTAGAGATTCTCCACCGCGTCGTGTTCTTCGGGTGTTCTTAAGATCAGCGAGCCACCGCGCTGGAACCTTGTTGTCGGCGACTCTGACCACCACGTCGTCCATTACCGGTAAGTACTCCGGCAGTGAGATTTTCAACGGAGTTCGTAGGGATGATCAAACGTAGCTATGTTTTCGGCTAGCCTTACTCAAGTTAACCTCTTTACGTAGATGTCTTCATCTCCACCTCCCTCGCAGTCGGAACCGATCGCGGCAACGCCCTTGGCCTCCGCTCCTCCTCCCGTCATCCCAGTCCGACCGGATCCTTCACAGGGATCCTGTAGGGATTCGTAGCATAGAAAACAAAAAATTTCCTACCGCAAGAACGAATAACAAGCCAAGATCTAATCTAGTATATGGTAGCAATGAGGTGATGATTAACATACCCTCGAAGATCGCTAAGCGTTAACGAGATAAATCTCGTGGTGGATGTAGTCGATCACTTGCCGCTTTCAAAAGCGTGTAGAAGATCTTGACGGTGCCACAATCGGGCAGCACCTCCGCACTCGGTCACACGTACGGTGTTGATGACGACGTCCTTCTCCCCATTCCAGTGGGCAGCGGATGTAGTAGATCCTCCTCATAATCCCGCCAGCATGATGGCGTGGTGACAGTGGTGGTGGAGATCTCCGGCAGGGCTTCACCGTAAGCGTTGCGTGAGAAGGAGGAGGGAGTAGCTAGGGTTTGGGAGAGGGGGTGCTCTTGGGCGCTGGCCTTGGTGCCCCTTGGGTGGTGCGGCCAAGTCATATCCCGCCCTCTCCCTCTCTTTATATAGGTGGAACCCCCAAGGGTTTGCCCAAAATCCGAATAAGAGTCCAACTCAAAAACTTCCATATGGGTGAAACCTAGGGGAAGTGGGATTGCTCCCTTTCCTTCCCCTATGGCCAGCCATGGAGGTGGAGTCCACCATGAACTCCACCTTCCCCTTTGACTGGCCGGCTAGGGTTGGTGGAGTCCATCCGGGACTCCACCTTCCATGGTGATTTCTTCCGGAAGGTTCTAGAACATTCTAGCGCCTTCCATAAATGCACCGGATCATTTCCAAACTTGGAAAGTGACTTCCTATATATGAATCTTATTCTACGGACTATTCCGGAACTCCTCGTGATGTCCTGGATCCCATCTGAGACTCCGAACAACATTCGAACTCCATTCCATATTCCATATCTACTTAAAACAACATCAAACCTTAAGTGTGTCACCCTATGGTTCGAGAACTATGCGGACATGATCGATACTCCTCTCCGATCAATAAATAATAGCAGGACCTGGAGATCCATAATAGCTCCCACATATTCAACGATGACTTCGTGGTCGATAGAACCATTTACATACGATACCGATTCCCTTTGTCACGCGATACTTTACTTGTCCGAGGTTCGATCATCGGTATCTCCATACCTAGTTCAACCTCGTTACCGACAAGTACTCTTTACTCGTACCGTGGTATGTCATCTCTTGTGACCTAGTCACATATTTGCAAGCTAATCAGACGACATTCTACCGAGAGGGCCCAGAGTATATCTATCCGTCATCGGGATGGACAAATCCCACTCTTGATCCATATGCCTCAACTCACACTTTCCGAATACTTAATCCCATCTTTATAACCACCCATTTACGCAATGGCGTTTGGTGTAATCAAAGCATCCTTCCGGTGTAAGTGATTTACATGATCTAATGGTCGAAGGACTAGGTAACTATGTATCGAAAGCTTATAGCAAGTTGAACTTAATGACTTGATCTCATGCTATGCTTACTATGGGTGTGTCCATCACATCATTCACCTAGTGATATGATCTTGTTATTAATAACATCCTATGTTCATGATCAGGAAACCATGATCATCTATTAATCAACAAGCTAGTTAAATGAGAGGCTTACTAGGGACTTTGGCTGTTTACACAACACAAATGTATCAATGTTTCGGGTTAATACAATTATAGCATGGAGTGTAAAAATTTATCATGAACACTCCCCACGCTGTCTATCAGCCGCGTCAGCCGGCGACTGCTGGTGGCACTGTTCTTCTCCAGCCGCACCGGCAGGCGCGGTCAGCTGGTAGATTCTTGATACGTTTCCAACGTATCTATAATTTCTTATGTTCCATGCTAGTTTTATGACAATACCTACATGTTTTGTTCACACTTTATAATGTTTTGATGCATTTTCTGGGACTAACCTATTAACAAGATGCCACAGTGCCAGTTCCTGTTTTCTGCTGTTTTTTATTTCAGAAAAGCTAGTTTACAAATATTCTCGGAATTGGACGAAACAAAAGCCCATGGAGAACCGGATTGGATGAAGTGGTTCCGTATCTCAATGTGCTTCGTCTTTCCATGGAGAACCGGATTGTAGGCGATCTTGATTGCGCTCTCATTGTCACACAAAAGAGGCACCTTGCTATACTCGAGTCCATAATCCCGCAAGGTTTGCCTCATCCACAAGATTTGAGCGCAACTACTTGCCGCAACAATATACTCGGCTTCCGCGGTGGAGACGGAGACACAATTTTGCTTCTTCGAGACCAACACACCAAAGATCTTCCAAGAAAGTGACACGCTCCGGATGTAGACTTCCTATCAACCTTGTCGCCCGCCCAATCGGAGTCGGTGAAACCAATCAAGGCAAAGTCCGTGTCCCTTGGGTACCATAGTCCGAAGTGTGGGGTATCAACTAAATATCGAAAGATCCTTTTGACCGCCACAAGGTGGCTTTCCTTCGGACTTTCTTGAAACTGTGCACACATACAACCGCTTAACATTATATCCGGGCGAGAGGCACAAAGGTAAAGAAGCGAACCTATCATCGAACGGTAGAGCTTGGTATCCACCGCTTTGCCGGTCTCGTCAAGAGTGAGTTGACACTTGAGATGCATCAGAGTTCCAATGCCTTTGGCTAACTTCATATCAAAGCGCTTGAGCATGTCTTGGAGGTACTTTGCTTGATTGATGAAGGTGCCTTGTCGCATTTTCTTGATCTCGAACCCAAGAAAGTACTTGAGTTCACCCATCATTGACATCTCAAACCTATTTTTCATCAACATAGCAAACTCATCATTGAATTTTGTGTTAGTCGAGCCAAATATGATGTCATCTACATAGAGTTGGCATACGAAAAGCTCCCCATTGACCTTCTTAGTAAAAAGAGTGGGATCGATTTTCCCCACTTCGAAACCACGGTCTTCAAGCAACTCCTTTAGATGCTCATACCAAACTCTAGGAGCTTGTTTGAGTCCATATAGGGCCTTTTTGAGCTTGAAGACATGGTCCGGAAATGGGGGTCCTCGAACCGGGGGTTGCTTCACATATACTTCCTCATGTAAAGGACCATTAAGAAAAGCACTCTTAACATCCATTTGTTGCAACTTAAAGCCATGATGAGAGGCAAAGGCCAAAAGGATACGGATGGACTCAAGCCTTGCAACGGGTGCAAAGGTTTCACCAAAGTCAACGCCTTCGAATTGAGAGTAGCCTTGTGCCACCAATCTTGCTTTGTTTCTGATGACCATGCCACTTTCATCTTGCTTGTTCTTGAAGACCCATTTGGTGCCGATAACATTGCGGCAATGATCGGGTCGCTTCATGAGAGTACACACATCATTCCTCTTGAAGTTGTTGAGTTCCTCTTGCATTGCATTCAACCAATCGGGATCTTCGAGAGCTTCATTGACTTTGAGTGGTTCCGCCATAGAGACAAAGGCATGGTGCTCACAAAAGTTTGCTAGTTGCCTCCGGTGGTTACTTTGCTCTTTAGATCACCAATGATATTATGCAAGGAAAGAGACTTGAGACGCAAGTGTCTTGTAGTAGGGTCTTCACGGCGAGTGTCGGCTAAAGGAGATGATTCTTTTGAGTCCTCTTGGCCTTCACCACGGTTTAGGTCCTCGCCTTGACCTCCATTTTCGTTGAAAGGGGCATCATTGTCATGAGAGCCGGATGGCTCGGGGGTATTAGGAATAGTATTGTCCATAAAGATTATCCCCGAACCACTCGGAGAAGAACTTGAAGCTTGACCTTGGTCACTTGATGTTGGTTGTTGTGGTAGATGAGCTTGCGGTGAATGTTGTTCCTGAGCTTGTTGAGGAGAACTTGGACTTGATTGTTGTTGTAGATGTCGAGGTTGAACTTGAGGTTGAGGTTGAACTTGAGGTTGTTGTAGAGGTTGACTTGCATTTGTAAGATCAACGGAAGAAGCTTGGCCTTGTGGTGTAGATGGCTCCACTTGGGTGGAACTTGGTCCTTCCCGGTACTCATAGAAGGTAGCTCTTGAGGTCGGCGAATGCCAACACCCATCCTTCCTATGGTATCCGGGGGAATCGCATCTCCTTTCTCACAAGAAGCACTTCGCTCCTCCAAAGATCTATCATCTTCATCGAATGTCACATCACAAGATTCTACAACACGCCCACTTGACTTGTTGAAGACTCTATAGGCGTGAGAATCCGTAGCATAGCCAACGAAAATTCCTTCTTGAGCTCTTGAATCAAACTTGGATAGGCGTGTGTCTTTGACAAGTATGTAGCATTTGCATCTGAAGACCTTGAAGTATGACACATTTGGCTTGTTGCCGGTGAGGACCTCATATGGTGTCTTCTCAAGACCTTTGCGAAAGTAGAGGCGATTAGTAGCGTGGCATGCGGTAGAGATAGCTTCCGCCCAAAAATTGTAGTTAGACTTGTATTCCATCATCATGGTTCGAGCGGCTTCGATCAAGGTTCGATTCTTCCTTTCGGCGACCCCATTTTGTTGGGGAGTATATGGCGTGGAGTATTGGTGTTGGATTCCTTCTTCGCCAAGGAAGTCATCCAAGGTATAGTTCTTGAACTCCGTTCCATTGTCGCTCCTTATTGCGAGGATCTTGCTGTCGTACTTGCGTTGAACTTGGTTGGCAAACTCCATCATGGTCCGTTGAGTCTCACTCTTGTACTTGAAGAAGAATACCCAACAATAGCGTGAATAGTCATCAACGATGATGAGGCAATACTTATTTCCTCCAAGACTTTCATGAGATGGTGGACCGAAGAGATCAACATGTAGGAGCTCCAAGCATCTTGTGGTAGAGATGATAGTCTTGGCCTTGTGAGGAGCTCCATGCATTTTTCCTTGTACGCAAGCCCTACAAACACGATCCTTGCAAAAAGAGACATCTTCTTTTAGTCCGAGAATGTGGCCACCCTTGTGGAGATTTTGCAAAGTCCTCATGTTGACATGGGCTAGTAGGCGATGCCATAACCAACCCTTGTCACCTTTGGCGAATAGGCAAAGAGCGGAAGATGTTGTCTTTCCGGAGAAATCGACAACATACAAACCGTTCTCTACATATCCAACAAAAGCTACATTGAGTGTCTTGCTCCACAAGAGGACCACCATATGTTCATCAAAGAATGTGCATAGACCCATACGAGCAATTTGATAAATGGAGAGTAAGTTGTAACCAAGGGTCTCGACAAGGAGGACATTCACAAGTGAGATGTCGGGTGTTACCACCACCTTGCCAAGACCCAATACCTTAGAGCACGTGTTGTCGCCATATGATACGGTAGAGTGAGAAGGCTTGAGGTCGACAACAATATCCTTGCTTCCGGTCATATGACTTGTGGCTCCACTATCAACCACCCATTTAGCGCCACCGGAAGCATAGTCCTACAAGGAATCAAGTCTTGGATTTAGGTACCCATTTTTCAATGGGTCCTAGCATGTTAGTAACAAGGGGTTTGGGAACCCAAATAGTCCAATCAACATTGTCCTTTTGAGGACCAATAAAGCGAGCACGAATATGTCCATAGTAATCAACAAAAAGAACATGAGAAGGGTTGTTAGAGCCGGCGAAACCCGTCGAGGTGGAGTTGGGTACTCCATCCCTTCTTGAGCTATCGTCGCTCTCCTCAAGGTTGATCTCCATGTTCTCCTTATTCTTCTTCTTCTTGGTCCTCTTGTTCCTCTTCCTCTTTGGCTTGATAGCTGCTCCTCCTTCATTGCACGAGCCCTCTTTGGCTCCATCTCTAGCTTCAATGACTCCTTCCAAGTACTTGGCTTGAACTTGGAGTCTATCAACTTTGGCCTTCAAACGATTGACTTCATCCGTATTGTGTGGAAGATGATTGTTTGCAGAGAAAACAGTAAAACAAGTATTGCAGCAGATTTGTATTTCAGTATTAAAGAATGGACCGGGGTCCACAGTTCACTAGAGGTGTCTCTCCCATAAGATAAAAGCATGTTGGGTGAACAAATTACGGTCGGGCAATTGACAAATAGAGAGGGCATAACAATGCACATACATGTCATGATAAATACGGTGAGATTTAATTGGGCATTACGACAAAGTACATAGACCGCCATCCAACTGCATCTATGCCTAAAAAGTCCACCTTCGGAGTTATCATCCGAACCCCCTCCAGTATTAAGTTGCTAACAACAGACAATTGCATTAAGTATTGCGCGTAATGTAATCAATAACTACATCCTCGGACATAGCATCAATGTTTTATCCCTGGTGGCAATAGCACATCCATAACCTTAGGGGTTTCTGTCACTCCCCCAGATATCAATGCAGGCATGAACCCACTATCGAGCATAAATACTCCCTCTTGGAGTTACTAGAATTAACTTGGCCAGAGCCTCTACTAATAACGGAGAGCATGCAAGATCATAAACAACACATAGGTAATAACTTGATAATTAACATAACATGGTATTCTCTATCCATCGGATCCCGACAAACACAACATATAGCATTACGGATAGATGATCTTGATCATGTTAGGCAGCTCACAAGATCCAACAATGAGGCACAATGAGGAGAAGACAACCATCTAGCTACTGCTATGGACCCATAGTCCAGGGGTGAACTACTCACTCATCACTCCGGAGCGACCATGGCGGTGAAGAGTCCTCCGGGAGATGAATCCCCTCTCCGGCAGGGTGCCGGAGGAGATCTCCAGAATCCCCCGAGATGGGATTGGCGGCGGCGGCGTCTCAGTAAGGTTTTCCGTATCGTGGTTCTCCGTATCAGGGGTTTCGCGACGGAGGCTTTAAGTAGGCGGAAGGGCAACGTGGGGGGCCACACGAGGGCCCCACACCACAGGTCGGCGCGGCCAAGACCTGGGCCGCGCCGCCCTATGGTGGCGGCCCCTCGTGGCCCCACTTCGACTCCTCTTCGGTCTTCGGAAGCTTCGTGGCAAAATAGGACCACGGGTCTTGATTTCGTCCAATTCCGAGAATATTTCGTTACTAGGATTTCTGAAACCAAAAACAGCGAAAACGACAAGCTGGCTCTTCGGCATCTTGTTAATAGGTTAGTTCCAGAAAATGCACGAATATGACATAAAGTGTGCATAAAACATGTAGGTATCATCAATAATATGGCATGGAACATAAGAAATTATCGATACGTCGGAGACATATCACACGTCTCTCTTCGTTCTCCGTCAAGGATCCGACATGGCTTATTTTTTACTATATGTCGACGACATAATACTCACGGCCTCGAGTTCTGAGTTCCTTCGCTCCATTATTCAGAAGCTTCTGTCTGAATTCAAGATGAAAGACCTTGGTCCTCTTCACTTCTTTCTTGCAGTCAATGTTCGTCGCACCTCGCACCCCTACAGGATTTTTTCTCTCACAAGAACGCTATGCTGAAGTCATTCTTGATCGAGCTGCTATGTCAAATTGCAAGTCTGCTACTACTCCCATCGACACCAAACCGAAGGTCTCTTCTTCCACCGGTGTTGAGGTCCCTGATGCTTCCTTCTACCGTAGCATCGCCGGAGCACTGCAGTATTTGACGCTGACACGCCCTGACATTGCGTATGCTGTTGGTCAGATTTGCTTGCATATGCACTCCCCAAATGATGTTCACTGGAACCTTGTTAAGCGACTACTTCGGTACATCAAAGGTACTTCAGGACATGGGCTCGTCCTTCATGCTTCGTCTACCACTGACATTGCTGCTTATTGCGATGATGATTGGGCCGGTTGCCGGACACACGGCGCTCCACTTCTGGGTTTTGCGTCTACCTTGGCAGCAGTTTAATCTCCTGGTCGTCTAAGCGGCAACCCACTGTGTCCCGTTCGAGTGCCGGAGCTGAGTACCTCTCTGTTGCTAACACGGTTGCTGAATGTTGCTGGCTGCGTCAACTGCTTGGTGAGCTTCACTGTCCTATTGACAAAGCTACTGTGGTGTTTTGCGACAATGTCTCAGCGGTCTACTTGTCTGCCAATCCCGTTCATCATCGCCGGACTAAACATATTGAGCTAGACATCCATTTTGTTCGTGAAAAGGTTGCACTTGGTCAGTTTCGTGTGGTACATGTGCCTACCAACGACCAGCTCGCTGATATCATGACAAAGGGAATTCCTACTTCTAGCTTCGAGAAGTTTCGGTCCAGCCTCGGCA
This sequence comes from Lolium rigidum, assembly GCF_022539505.1. Classification (NCBI taxonomy): domain Eukaryota; kingdom Viridiplantae; phylum Streptophyta; class Magnoliopsida; order Poales; family Poaceae; genus Lolium; species Lolium rigidum. Next base: position 6,170,637 of record NC_061511.1, on the reverse strand, counting down.
CCATCTCTGATGACGCTTCGACTGCGCGGGGGGGGGGGGTGTTAGAGAACATCACGTCTCCTCCTTTGTGTTGGTTTAAACCTTGTATAGCTGCCTGATGGCGTGTAACTCACACGTTCGTTGGGAACCCCAAGAGGAAGGTATGATGCGCACAGCAGCAAGTTTTCCCTCAGAAAGAAACCAAGGTTTATCGAACCAGGAGGAGCCAAGAAGCACGTTGAAGGTTGATGGCGGCGGGATGTAGTGCGGCGCAACACCGGGGATTCCGGCGCCAACGTGGAACCCGCACAACACAACCAAAGTACTTTGCCCCAATGAAACAGTGAGGTTGTCAATCTCACCGGCTTGCTGTAACAAAGGATTAACCGTATTGTGTGGAAGATGATTGTTTGCGAGAGAAAACAGTAAAACAAGTATTGCAGCAGATTTGTATTTCAGTATAAAAGAATGGACCGGGGTCCACAGTTCACTAGAGGTGTCTCTCCCATAAGATAAAAGCATGTTGGGTGAACAAATTACAGTCGGGAAATTGACAAACAGAGAGAGCATAACAATGCACATACATGTCATGATAAGTATAGTGAGATTTAATTGGGCATTACGACAAAGTACATAGACCGCCATCCAACTACATCTATGCCTAAAAAGTCCACCTTCAGGTTATCGTCCGAACCCCTTCCGAGTATTAAGTTGCAAAGCAACGGACAATTGCATTAAGTATGGTGCGTAATGTAATCAACAACTACATCCTCGAACATAGCGCCAATGTTTTATCCCTAGTGGCAACAGCACAACACAACCTTAGAACTTTACGTCACTTCGTCCCGGTGTCAATGCGGGCATGAACCCACTATCGAGCATAAATACTCCCTCTTGGAGTTAAGAGCAAAAACTTGGCCGAGCCTCTACTAATAACGGAGAGCATGCAAGATCATAAACAACACATATGTAATAACTTGATAATTAACATAACATGGTATTCTCTATCCATCGGATCCCAACAAACACAACATAGAGTATTACGGATAGATGATCTTGATCATGTTAGGCAGCTCACAAGATCCAACAATGAAGCACAATGAGGAGAAGACAACCATCTAGCTACCGCTATGGACCCATAGTCCAAGGGTGAACTACTCACTCATCACTCCGGAGGCGACCATGGCGGTGTAGAGTCCTCCGGGAGATGAATCCCCTCTCCGGCAGGGTGCCGGAGGAGATCTCCAGAATCCCCCGAGATGGGATTGGCGGCGGCGGCGTCTCTGGAAGGTTTTCCGTATCGTGGTTTTTTGCCTCAGGGGTTTCGCGGCGGAGGCTTTAAGTAGGCGGAAGGGCAACGTGGGGGGCCACACGGGGGCCCCACACCACAGGTCGGCGCGGCCAAGGGCTGGGCCGCGCCGCCCTATGGTGGCAGCCCCTCGTGGCCCCACTTCGTATTCCTTTCGGTCTTCTGGAAGGTTCGTGGCAAAATAGGACCCTGGGTCTTGATTTCGTCCAATTCCGAGAATATTTCGTTACTAGGATTTCTGAAACCAAAAACAGCGAGAAAACAACAACCGGCACTTCGGCATCTTGTTAATAGGTTAGTTCCAGAAAATGCACGAATATGACATAAAGTGTGCATAAAACATGTAGGTATCATCAATAATATGGCATGGAACATAAGAAATTATCGATACGTCGGAGACGTATCACTGCCCTATCTCATCACTTTGTGTATCGTGGATAGAGATCTAGAGGCTGGTTAGGTTTTGTAATGTGTATATAAATACACAACCCCTCAATCAATACAATTGCGTTGAGCAAATATTCCTAACCTACACTTACTCTGCTTCTTGATGATCTGATAGTAAATGTACTGAGCAGATCTGATGTATCATCACATTAATCTAAGTTTGTTGTGCTTCTGTTCGTATTAAATCTCCTGTTCGCAATTGTTAGTACTATTGTGCTGACTTCGGTGCCGATTATGGTCCAGCGACTTGTATGCAAGCTTGGGATAGCAAGTTTTCGATAGATCTGTATCGATTCTCTTTTCACTTGGATCCTTTTACAAACAAACAGCTACTTCTGGAGATCAAAACAAGATTCAATTATATGCAAGTGCTCGCCCGACTTCATCATCCTACCCCAGACGACGATGAAGAACGGGAGTGTTGTTGGAGGCATGAAAAAAGGTCAGAGTGTTCGTCACATTAGGATCCGGAAAGAAACAAGCATGTATACAAATTTCTTGCATTTATTTGAGTTGTGTATGCTCAAGGAAATATTTACATTTGAATCAGAAGATGATTATAAGATGTCGTCACTAGCATGCACTTGATGTTTATGTTATATCTCCTACGAGAAGTATGTGTTAATTTGTACACAATAAAGGTTAAATATCCAGTCAGAAAATCACATGATGTGCATGAAAAATCTTTCTTTCTAGAAAATATACACTCTTAAAACTGAAATACTTAATTTAGATTTTAATGTGATGGAAAAATCACGTGAAGTATCATGCATCGCCATCTCACTTTTCCATCAACAAGCCTGCTCTACTCCTAGCCACCAGAAAGGTGAAGCAGTGGGGTGAGGTAGCAACATATATCGGATGGTATAGGAGGCAGTAGCAGTTTGCATGAATGCAAAATACACTCGACAGTGGTAGCTTGGATGAATGTAAATCCCGTTGCAACGCACGTGCATTTTTCCTAGTCTATCTATACCTAATAATAAAGAAAATAAGGTTTCTTGTTGGTCCGTTTTTTTCTACCCCTGTATTTCAATCACAATTACAGGACAATGCCACCGGCAAGTAAAAAAAAAAACGATTCGTTGAAAAGTTCTGTCTGCCGACGATCCAGCGATTCGTCCGTGTGACCGTGTCCTCTTTCCTTAGCTCCAGATCGCTGTTCGGCCCAACTAATGCCTCCCCGTATCATTATGGGCTGGCCCAGCCAAGAGCCAGCGCCAACGAAGTACAAACCGATAACAACTCTCTATGTTCGATGCACTACCAGTCCCCACGTTTTCCTTCGTCTATGGTATGTGGCCAACGTGTATATAAATCGGGACGACGCGGCCGGCTCGATCGCACCTCACGATTCCCCAATCCAGAGAAAGTAAGAACCGAAGCGGCTAAGCCCCGGCGGCGACCGGCAAGGCGTCTAGACGGATGCGGTGGCGGGTTGGTGTAGATGCTTCCTAGAACAGCGTGCGCGTCCTAAGCAATCAGGCAAGGCAGCAGCACCTCCTCCGTCTTGAGGCGGGTAACAAAAGCGGCAGCGGTGGTGCTTCGCATGGACGTGCTCCAGCGCGAACTGCGGCTTCTACGCGCCCCGAGATGTGCAGAGGTTGCGGCGTCCTGTGTTGTGTAGAGGACGACGGGGGCGGCGGGCCGGCGGCGGGAGGCTCACAAGCCGCGAGATGAGGGCAACATGGGTGCCGATGGTGGGTTTCTTCCCTTATTAGGGTGGGTCGAGGCGGTTTTTGCCCGTGATTTAGGCATGATTAGCGCGGAAAGAAGAGGGCTCAGCCTTGTGGACTGCAATGTCATTGAAGAGACATACACCGTCAGATACAAAGGAATAAAAGGTCAGGATCCAAAGTTTCTGCCATGTTCGCGCTTTTATAAGTAGTTGTAGATTTAGGCATGATTAGCGCGGAAAGAAGAGGGCTCAGCCTTGTGGACTGCAATGTCATTGAAGAGACATACACCATCAGATACAAAGGAATAAAAGGTCAGGATCCAAAGTTTCTGCCATGTTCGCGCTTTTATAAGTAGTTGTAGATTTAGGCATGATTAGCGCGGAAAGAAGAGGGCTCAGCCTTGTGGACTGCAATGTCATTGAAGAGACATACACCGTCAGATACAAAGGAATAAAAGGTCAGGATCCAAAGTTTCTGCCATGTTCGCGCTTTTATAAGTAGTTGTAGATATACATCACTTGGTTTCCCTGCTACCCTCGGCTCCTCGCCGACTCGCCGTGATGCGCTGCCGTCCGCCCTCCGTTGGTTCAGCTTCTTTTTGCTAGTATAATCCATGGACCCATGGGCTAGACTGCCACAGCCAAAGATCCAGTGGTCATTTTTTATATCAATTTTAAGCTCTTTTGCTAGTAGTTGTCACCTGATCTAAAGACACTGCATAGTCGATTCTAGTTTAACTGTCAGTACACTTCTTGCTATGAAAAATTTCAGAAAACAATTGCGGCTTGGCAAGAAACCAGGTGCGCACTCTGAACCTGCATCTTATGCATGCAGTTATTTGTACACACAGCTGCAACAATTCTTGCTATGCAAAATTTGCATTTTTGTTCGTACTGCTAGGACAAGAAGGTTGTACTGTCGTATTGGTGTACCATTGGTCAGTGATGGTTTTATCCTTTTTGTTGACACTCTTATTGAGACAAAAAATGTTGTAGCGATGGTGATTAAAAAGTGTACCGCCGCAATGAATATTTTCTCCTACGGAATTGAACAAATTATTATTTTGTGTCAATTTACTTGATCATAGAACTGTTTAATTTTTAGTTGATGGTTTGCCATATTACATATTCACCACCAAAAGAAATAGAAGATAAGCAAATGCAGTGCATATGCATAAGAGAAAATGCCAAAGTACAAGCCTTCTCCGATTGTTACTTTCGATACACCTTCTTTGATTTCAGGAAGTGCAATAATATTTGATAAATCAGTACACACCTTTTATTTGCTAAGTTCAAGCGCTTGGAGCTGCCTCGATTCCTATTTTATTTTTTCTGTAATCATCTCTTTTGCGGTATTATTTGAAGAGAGATGGGAAGTGCAGGTTCTCGGTGTGCAGAAGTACAAGTAGCGCTTGGAGCTGCAGGTACTCCAAAAATAGTCATTGCAAGCCCGCTGCCACTATCTCCGATCCGCTAATGAAGTTATGAAATGCCAAATAATAAATGCAGTCCTGACAGTTCAAGCGATGTGGTCCCGATAGTACAACCTTTTTTGTCCTAGCAATTGAAGTCGTTTTTCAAAAAAAAAAGAACTCATCCAAAAAGATTATCCAATCGCTATACTTGGTAGATTCATAGGACAAGCAGTTCAACCTTCACAGGGCTTGCAATTCAAATGTAATGGGTAGGCAGTTCAACCTTGACAGGCACGCAGGTCAACCTTGCAGGTGGACAATTCAACCTTGACGAGCACGCATGCCAACCTTGACGGGCACGCAGTACAAGCATATTGCACGATGAGTACAAGCTCATAAAAATTATCCTATGGGAAGTGCGAGCATGCTGATTTTTTTGAAGAAACAAATTGCAGTTATCTCTTTTTCATCTCCTTTTTGATGTAAACCAGAATTATTACTTTCGATACACCTTCTCCGATTTGTCGCGGCGGCAACTTCTTTTGCGGCGGCAACTTCTTTTGCGGCGGAAACTTCTATTCGCCCGTTCAAGTCCGACAAACGGAGGAAGTTCAGTTCTATCATTCTGTTAAGTACAACCCATTGTCCGAAGAAGTTCAAGTCAGTCCTTAGATTATTAAACTAGTTCTCATTCCATATAAAACCTTCTTGGTAATTAAAATGTCTGTTGGGAAGTACAAGCAACAGCGCCGGGAAGTACAAGACTTCAGGTCTAGAAAGTACAAGGCTTCTCTTCCAGGAAGTTCAGAGTACACATAAAAAATTAATAAAAATCATCTAATTATTTACCTCATGGGAAGTACAAGCGGTGATTTCCAGAAGTACAAGCGGTGACTATGGGAAGTACAAAGGGCTAGTTTTGGAAGTGCAAAAGAAAATTATAGTTGTTTTACTAAACACTTTATGTCAACATTGAGAAGTACAACAGATTAATTTTGGGAAGTACACGGTTCATCTTGTAGTACACTAAAAATAACAAAAAAAAACGTCCAAATTAATCTCATGGGAAGTACAAGATGTGATTCCCAGAAGTACACGCGATAGCTACAAGAAGTACAAATGGTCGGTTTGAGAAGATTAAAAGAAAATTTTAGAATTTTCCCTGAACACTTTCGTGAAACCACGCCATGAAGTACAACCACGCTTCCCAAGAAGTACAACACCATGTCGAGGGAAGTTTAATGCACTGTATTTGCGGGATGGAAATCTATTGTGAAAATAAAATGTTGAAAACAATCTCGTCATCCGTGAGGAAGTTCAAATAGTTGATGCTGAGAAGTACAACCATTCAACACGAACAGTACATCCACTTAATATAGGAAGTACAAAGAAAATCGCACAAAATACAAATGTACAAAAACAAAAATAATCCCATCACCCGCGAGGAAGTTCATATACTTGACAACGAGAAGTACAACCATTTGGTACGAGCAGTACACACATTTAATATAGGAAGTACAAGAAACCCGTGAAGAAGTACAAGCAGTAATTACAGGAACTTTAAATTGTACAAAGAAAATACTCACACACAACTTCACATAGCAATATTGGGAAGTTCAAATATTAAGATCCAGGAAGTGCAGAATCTCTTAAATAGAGTCTAGGGAAAATCTAAAATTATCTTTCCGAAACAGATGTTTAATTATTGTTAAACACACTAATATCAAAACATTTCTGGAAGTACAACCACGAAGGCCAAGAAGTACAAGGACATGTCGCGAGAAGTTCAGATGCGCATGGTTGTGCTACACATTTTGTGTGGTCGTGGACCTCAAATGGGCAGTGTACGAGAAACTACACCAAGAAGTACAACCGCATTGCACGATAAGTGCAAGTTCATGTCGAGAGAAGTTCAGTGCTCTATTTTTACGGGGCGGAAATCTATTGTCCAAATCTCATCGATTTGATCACCAACCACTTCAACCATTGTCACCAAAAGCTTTATATGGTAGAATATATGTCTAATTTCATTACCTACAACATTTTACAACAAATAAATGGATCTAATCCATCAAATTCAAACCGTTATCCCACAAAATATACCGGAAACATGATTTCAAAACTTCTAAAATTACTTTCAAATCGTTTGGAGTTGGCAAAAATGCTAGATACGAAAAAGATGCGCCATTTTCAAACCTTTCCAACAGTATATCATTTGCATTGTTTAAATATACCGCATGGAAATCGCGGGGAAAATCATTCGGTGCCCGTCACATAAAAAAGGCGGACAGTAATTCGTGTTATTCTATTAAACTGTAAGGAATTAGAGAAAACAATTGGAATAAGAAAGTTGCGCCTAGTCCATAGCTTTCCAACGCCATATCATTTGCATCATTCCGATATACGGTTGAAACAAATCATCCAAATTACTGTCCGCTCGTTTTTTGAGTACGTCCGAATTTCGGTATTTTCAAAATTGTTCAAAAACTGTGAGGATTTTGAAAAAACATAAAACATGAAAAAGTTGCGCAATTTCATTATCTTTCCAACGGTATATCATTTGCACAGTTTCGATAAGAGATTCAAAAACCGAACTAAAAGTTCGTTTTTCTGGCCATATAGAAGCGTTTTCGTATTTTCAAAATTAATTTTAAACCGTGCAAAATCTGTGAAAAGTGTGAACATGAAAAAGTTGCGGTTTTTCATTATCTATCCAACGGTATATCATTTGCATAGTTCCGACAAATGGTTGAGAAAAACGAAGTAGAATCAGTAGCTCTGAAGAAAATGGGAAGTTCAGCTAGTTTGACAGAAAGTTGAACCCTGTTATCCGGGAAGTACAACCTTGTGTCTAGAGAAGTACAAGTCGGTGCTCAGAATATTATTCTGCAACCGATTGCAGAATAGTGCTGGTATATAAATATATATATATATATATATATATATAGTAAGCATTCAAGTTGATCGATATGAACAAGGTCTAGACATATTCAAAACAGAAAAAGCATGTATCTACCCCTAGCCCTTAACTATGTCTTACGAAGTCAAGCATGAAGAGAAGTGGTTTTGGGTTTCAAACATGGAAATTTCAAAAACTTCCCAAAAGCTTAATTTTAGAGTGAATAAGAAGGATCCAAGCTTACCTTTTCATTTTCTGGATTTATGCTTGTTTAAATCTTGGTCAAACATAGGATTTGACCAACACACATATAGTCTTCTTATGCCATATAGTAAGCATTTAAGTTGATAAACAAGCATGCATGTCTAGACATATTCAAATTAACCCGACAAATCATGTATCTACCCCTAACCCTAAACTCTGTCTTATGAAGTCAACCATGAAGAGAAGTGGTTTTGGGTTTCAAACATTGAGATTTCAAGAACCCCCCAAAAGCTTCATTTTAGAATGACTAAGAAGGATCCATGCTTACCTTTTCATTTTATGTTTTAAACTTGTTTAAATCTTGGTCAAACCTAGGATTTGACCAAGATTCAAATGGGCATAAACATTAATGCAGAAAAAACAAAAAAAATGAAAAACCAACGCACATATAGTCTTCTTATGTCATATATATACTAAGCATTCAAGTTGATAAACAAGCATGTCTAGACATATTCAAACCCGACAAATCATGTATCGATCTACCCCTAACCCTAAACTCTGTCTTATGAAGTCAACCATATGAAGAGAAGTGGTTGTGGGTTTCAAACATTGAGATTTCAAGAACCCCCCAAAAGCTTCATTTTTGAATGACTAAGAAGGATCCATGCTTACCTTTTCATTTTCATGCTTTAAACTTGTTTAAATCTTGGTCAAACCTAGGATTTGACCAAGATTCAAATGGGCATAAACATTAATTCAGAAAAACCAAAAAAATGAAAAACCAACGCACATATAGTCTTCTTATGTCATATAGTAAAGCATTCAAGTTGATAAACAAGCATGTCTAGACATATTCAAACCCGACAAATCATGTATCGATCTACCCCCTAACCCTAAACTCTGTCTTATGAAGTCAACCATATGAAGAGAAGTGGTTTTGGGTTTCAAACATTGAGATTTCAAGAACCCCTCAAAAGCTTCATTTTTGAATGACTAAGAAGGATCCATGCTTACATTTTCATTTTCATGTTTTAAACTTGTTTAAATCTTGGTCAAACATAGGATTTGACCAAGGTTCAAATGGGCATAAAAATTCAAAAAAAAAACCAAAGCACATAGCCTTTTTATGTCATATAATGAGCATTCAAGTTGATAAACATGGTCTAGACATATTAAAACAAGAAAAATCATGTATCTACCCTGGCCCTAACCCTAAACTCGATCTGTCTTATGAAGTCAAACATGAAGAGAAGTGGTTTTGGGTTTCAAACATGGAAATTTCAAAAACCTCCCAAAAACTTCATCTTAGAGTGACTAAGAAGGTTCCATGCTTACCTTTTCATTTTCATGTTTTAAATTAACTTGTTCAAATCTTGGTCAAACATAGGATTTGACCAAGATTCAATTGGGCATAAATATTCAGAAAAAAATTGAAAATAAGAAACCAACGCACATATAGTCTTCTTATGTCATATAGTAAGCATTCAAGTTGATAAACAAGCATGTCTAGACATATTCAAACCCGACAAATCATGTATCTACCCCCTAACGACCCTAAACTAGATTTGTCTTATGAAGTCAAGCATGAAGAGAAATGGTTTTGGGTTTCAAACATGGAAATTTCTAGACCCCCCCAAAGCTTCATTTTAGAGTGACTAAGAGGATCCAAGCTTACCTTTTCATTTTCATGTTTTAATCTTGTTTAAATCTTGGTCAAACCTAGGATTTGACCAAGATTCAAATGGGCATAAAAATTCAAAAAAAAAATAAAAAAATGAAAAACTAAAGCACATAGCCTTCTTATGTCATATATATATAGTAAGCCTTCAAGTTGATGAACAAGCTCTAGACATATTCAAAAAAAGGAAAAGCATGTATCTACACCCTAACCCTTAACTGTGTCTTATGAAGTCAGGCATGAAGATAAGTGGTTTTGGGTTTCAAACATGGAAATTTAAAAAACATCCCAAAAGCTTAATTTTAGAGTGACTAAAAAGGATCCAAGCTTACCTTTTCATTTTCATGTTTATGCTTGTTTAAATCTTGGTCAAACATAGGATTTGACCAAGATTCAAATGGGCATAAACATTCAGAAAAAAATAAAAAACCAACGCACATTAGTAGCCCAAAATCGAACCAGTAGTTGGATATTTTTGAACTTGATCTGTAGTAGTGGGCAAAACCCTAGATTAACCTATATTTAATCATAGATTCGTAGGTCGATTTTTCTACTTTTTTATTATTACTATGCAACACATGTGTGTTTGCCCGTCGCGTGAAACTCGGAGGATGAGGGATCACTCGGAAGGACAGAAGAAGGGAGAGAATTATGGTGTCTCCCCTTTTTCGGGTGACGATGTTGACTATTGTGCAGGGTTTGTCAGTGAGCAGGAGGTGCGAGCAAGCGAGCGAGCGAGTCGAGCGAGGCCGAGAATGAGAGAGATTTTTTTGTGAGAGGGACAACCGAAGGATCCTGAAGGACCCAGAGACTTCCAATACGCATCCTGATGCGTCTTCTCTTGACAAAGAAGATGGGCTGGGAGTTTGCATACCTACCGCACGTGACTTGTGCTCACCGAAGTGTGGGACCTCACGCATGGGCACCACACGTAAGTGACGGACCTGTTGGTGTAAAAACTCGGTTGATTATTATAGTGCATTAGAACAAAGTTTCCTATGGATTCAAGGGTAGGAAATCCAAGTTAACTCATTTACATGACATTAATTTTTCCATGAAGCATAGTTAACACATCTATCAATTGGTACATTTTGGAGTGACTAAGAAGGATCCATGCTTACTTATTCGTTTTCACGTGTTAAACTTGTTTAAATCTTGCTCAAACCTAGGATTTCACCAAGATTCAAATGGGCATGAAAATGAAAAAATGAAATACCAATGCACATAGTCTTCTTATGTCATATAGTAAGCATTCAAGATGATAAAAAAGGTCTAGACGTATTCAAACCAGGCAAATCATGTATCTACTCCCTAACGACCCTAAACTCTGTCTTATGAAGTAAGGCATGAAGAGAAGTGGTTTTGGGTTTCAAACATGGAAATTTCAAAAACCTCCCAAAAGCTTCATTTTAGATCTTGGTCAAACCTAGCTAGTAGTTGACCAAGATTCAAATGGGCATAAAATTAAAAAAAAATCAGAAAATGAAAAACCAAAGCACATAGCCTTCTTATGTCATAAAGTAAGAATTCAAGTTGATAAACAAGGTCTAGACATATTCAAACCCGACAAATCATGTATCTACCCCTAACACTAAACTCTGTCTTATGAAGTCAAGCATGAAGAGAAGTGGTTTTGGGTTTCAAACATTGAGATTTCAAGAGAACCCCCCAAAAGATTCATTTTAGAGTGACTAAGAAGGATCCATGGTTACCTTTTCATTTTCATATTTTAAACTTGTTTAAATCTTTGTCAACCTAGGATTTGACCAAGATTCAAATGGGCATAAATATTCAGGAAAAAACCAAAAGAATGATAAACCAAAGCACATAGCATTCTTATGTCATATATATAGTAAGCATTAAAGTTGATAAACAAGGTCTAGACATATTCAAACTAGATAATCATGTATATATCTGCCCCTAACCTTAAACTCTGTCTTAATTATGAAGTCAAACATGAAGAGAAGTGGTTTTGGGTTTCAAACATGGAAATTTCAAGAACATCCCAAAAGCTGGTACATATTAGAGTGACTAAGAAGGATCCAGGCTTACCTTTTCGTTTTCATATTTTATACTTGTTTAAATCCTGGTCAAACCTAGGATTTGACCAAGATTCAAATGGGCATAAAATTCAAAAAAAATAGAAGAATGAAAAACAAAAGCACATAGTCTTCTTATGTCATATAGATAGTAAGCATTCAAGTTGATAAACAAGGTTTAGACATGTGTTCAAACCAGAAAAATCATGTATCTACCCCTAACCATAAACTCTCGGTCGATCTTATGAAGTCTAGCATGAAGAGAAGTCGTATTGGTTTCAAACATTGAAATTTCAAGAACCTCCCAAAAGCTTCATTTTAGAGTGACTAAAAAAGATCCAGGCTTGCCTTTTCATTTTCTTGTTTTTAAATTGTTTAAATCTTGGTCAAACCTAGCTAGTATTTGACCAAGATTCAAATGGGCATAAAATTAAAAAACATAAAAATGAAAAACCAAAGCACATAGCCTTCTTATGTCATATAAAATAAGCATTCAAGTTGATAAACAAGGTCTAGACATATTCAAAATAGAAAAAGCATGTATCTACCCCTAACCCTTAACTCTGTCTTATGATAGTCAAGCATGAAGAGAAGTGGTTTTGGGTTTCAAACATTATATTGAGATTTCAAGACCCCCCAAAAGCTTCATTTTAGAGTGACTAAGAAGGATCCAGGCTTGCCTTTTCATTTTCATGTGTTTAAAACTTGCTAAAATCTTGGTCAAACCTAGGACTTGACCAAGATTCAAATGGGCATAAACATTCGAAAAAATCAAAAAATGAAAACCAAAGCACATAGCCTTCTTATGTCATATATATATATATATATATATATATATATATATATATATATATATATATATATATATAGTAAGCATTCAAGTTGATCGATATGAACAAGGTCTAGACATATTCAAAACAGAAAAAGCATGTATCTACCCCCTAGCCCTTAACTATGTCTTATGAAGTCAAGCATGAAGAGAAGTGGTTTTGGGTTTCAAACATGGAAATTTCAAAAACTTCCCAAAAGCTTAATTTTAGAGTGAATAAGAAGGATCCAAGCTTAATTACCTTTTCATTTTCAGGATTTATGCTTGTTTAAATCTTGGTCAAACATAGGATTTGACCAACACACATATAGTACTTACTTATGTCATATAGTAAGCATTCAAGTTGATAAACAAGCATGCATGTCTAGACATATTCAAATCAACCGACAAATCATGTATCTACCCCTAACCCTAAACTACTGTCTTATGAAGTCAACCATGAAGAGAAGTGGTTTTGGGTTTCAAACATTGAGATTTCTAAGAACCCCCAAAAGCTTCATTTTAGAATGACTAAGAAGGATCCAGGCTTACCTTTTCATTTTATGTTTTAAACTTGTTTAAATCTTGGTCAAACCTAGGATTTGACCAAGATTCAAATGGGCATAAACATTAATTCAGAAAAAACAAAAAAAATGAAAAACCAACGCACATATAGTCTTCTTATGTCATATTGTAAGCATTCAAGTTGATAAACAAGCATGTCTAGACATATTCAAACCCAACAAATCATGTATCGATCTACTATACCCCCTAACCCTAAACTCTGTCTTATGAAGTCAACCATATGAAGAGAAGTGGTTTTGGGTTTCAAACATTGAGATTTCAAGAACCTCCCAAAAGCTTCATTTTTGAATGACTAAGAAGGATCCATGCTTACCTTTTCATTTCATTTAACTTGTTTAAATCTTGGTCAAACCTAGGATTTGACCAAGATTCAAATGGGCATAAAAATTCAAAAAAATCAAAAGAATGAAAAACCAAAGCACATAGCCTT